>NC_067476.1:17190666-17490666 GCF_947179515.1 Apodemus sylvaticus | reverse complement strand
ATCATCCTGAAGCAGCTGGCCTGATAGAAAGATGGAATCAGCTTTTAAAAACACATTTACAGCACCAATTAGGTGGCAACAGCCTGAAGGGCTTCAGGAAGGTTCTCCAGAAGTCTTTGGATACTCAATCTAGCATGTGGTATGGTTTCTCTCACTGCCATAATCCACAGGCCCAGGAATTAGGGGTTGGGAAAGCCAGTAGTACCCACTAGGAAATGTTTGCCTTCTATTGCTGTGACCTTTTAGGTTTTGCTGGCCTAGAAGTTTTGGTTCTGGAGGAGAGAGTAGTGCTCTCATCAAGAGATACTATGAACATTTTATCAAGCTGGAAGCTCAGACTTTCCTGTGGCCACTTAGGGCGGCCTCTGATACCCTTAGGCCAAGATGCTAAGGAAGGAATAACACTGTAAGGAGGTATGATGGGTCCAGGTTATCAAGGGGAAATTATATTGTTTCTCCATAATGGAGGTAGGATTATGTCTTGAGTGCAGGAGAGCGTTTAGAGCTTCTCTTGGTGCTGTGATTAAAGTCAATGGGAAACTACAGCAGCCTACTCCAAGCAGGATGACAATGAACACAGACCTTTCAGGAATGAAGTTATCAGTTACTCCTCCAGGAAAAGAGCCAAGACCTTCTAAGGCCCTTGCTGAAAGTGGAAGAAATATAGAATGGGTAGTAGAGGGAGGTAGTTATAAATTCCAGCTAAGGCCAAGTGATCAATTGTAGAAAGAGGATTGCAATTGACATGAGTGGTTTTTGTTGTATTTTGTTAAGATGTTTTTGTACAGAAAGAAAAGCAGTTTGTATTTTCTTTCAAAATTATTAGATAATATAATATCAATTAAGATAATATTAGTGTTTATTCACTATATTTAAGTTTGAGATACCAAAAGATTGTCCCTCAAGGGTCATCTATTCTAAATTTATAATGCGTTTGTTGTTGTAGAAGGGATAGTTTTTATCATGTTAGGCATAATTACTACCTCATTAAATATATAATGAATTTATGGTTGTACATCAGATAGTTATATCATGTTAGGAGTAATTATGATGTTATTGTTTTTGGTTGGAAATTAAATATGACATAAGGAGATATATTTCTGTGTCAAGTTGATAAAAGGTAGACTTGTGATGGCTATTCTTGGTTGTCAACCTGACTACATCTGGAATTAAGTAAAACCCAAATGTCTGGATATACTTTGGAGGGTTTTTCCCCCTTAATTAAATAATTTGAACTGGGGTCCCACTTTTAGTCCAGATCTTTGAGGTGTGGACATTCACCTTTAATCTGTGTTATGCCTTCTTCTGACAGCCTATAAAGAAAGAAGCTTGCTTTCTTTGCCTGCTTACTCTTACCCTCACTAGCAAAGTCTGTTCCTTCACTAGCCTTAGACCCAACTTCTTCAGGAGTCCAGTGTGTACTGAAGACCAGGTCAGACATCTTCATGGACTGAACAACTACTGGACTCGGACCTTCTGTTGGTTGACCACCATTGTTAGATTCTCTGGATCATAGCCTGCACACACACACACACACACACACACACACACACACACACACACACACACATTCTATAAGTTCTCTCCTTCTAGAGAACCCAGACTAACATTAAATGAGCAGCTTCTCATGCTGTTCTTATTTAGAATGAAACTGGCAGCAATTGTTTTGTTTTCTTGCTTGGAACCTTTGAGAAAAATTTGGTGGTATAATCCATTGATTTGCAAGTCTTTAACTGAATACTTACTATATTATGTGTTTCTGCTTTGAAGGGCTTCCAGACTAGCTAGGGAAATGGATGATCATAAGTTGTGTGCAATATATAATACACAGAGTGTTCCCAAGGTCTAGTTTCCTTTTTTCTATTGACTTTCTAGTGCTTAAAAAAAAAAATCACAACTGTGGTTAAAATGGTACTTGAAAAATATTTTTATTATGCTTATTTGTTTTATGTATGCACATATGTATATAATTGTAGTTTCAGGTCAGAAGGCATCTTGTAAGAATCAGTTCTCTTATTTCACTGTGTGGGTTCTAGGAATCAAACTTAGGTCAGCAAGCTTGGCAGCAAGTGCCTTAACTTGCTGAGCCATCGTACTCGCCAGTAAACTTCTTGGGGATACAAAAGGGCACGGTCTAGAAAGAGAGCTCAGTATTTAAAAGTGTTTACTGCTCTTGCATAAAACTCAGCTTCCATTTCCTGCATCCCTGTCAGGAGCTCTCAAGCATTTGTGACTCCAGCTTCAGGGAGATGTGATGTCTATGACCTCAGAGGGCACCTGCACTCATGTGCTCAGGCCTGTAAAAAGATACATACACACAATTTAAAATAAATTTTACAAACAAATCACTAAAAATGTGTGTGTGTATTGTTTGCATAGTGTATGTACTTGTTTGTATGTGTACATGCAGTTGATTCAGACATATGTGTACACATGCCTGTGTAGACCAGAGGTCAGTTTGAGCCTTTTCCTGGATTGCTTTCATGTATTTTTTTTTGTTTTTGGCTTTTAAGATAGGGTTTCTCATCAAATCTGGAGCTTATTGACTTGCCAGGCTGGCTGGACAAGGATCCACCCATTTCTCTCCCCCGAGTGCTAAGATTACAGAAGGTTGCTGCCTTGCTGGGGATCTAATTCAGGTTCTCATGTTCATAGAGCTGGCATGTTGTCAGTTTTGCCTTAAAGAAAGCTCCTAAAAACCAACAGTCTTATATGAATTTGGAAGGTGTTTTTTAGGTGTTTAATGAAAGTGGAAAAATGACCATGCACAGTCTATATAAAGGACACATGTGTAGCACTTCCTCTATGTTGGTTTGAGAACATTGCTAAATTGTGAATAGCATATAAAATGGAAGGTTTGCTGTTAGTGCCATGTCCAGTGGAGACGGGAGAGGGTTGCCTAGAGACAGAGGCTACAGTTTGTGGCTAGCTCAAATATTAGTCTTATCCTTGTTGCTGTTTTCTTTGAGTAAGCCTGATGCCCAGGCACTGGTTGCAGTGTGCCAAGTGTCGTGACTCAAACATGTGCATAAGCCGTTTTTATTTTTAACTTCCATTCTTCTCCTGAGGGATGCCACTCCCAGTATGGTGGTTGTGTGGACAGAGCCTCCACTGTAGGTAAATTTTGCTTCTTAGGATCACTTCCTCTCTGGCTGCCCTCCAAGTCTTGCTTACAAGATACTTTGGGTATCTATGAGCCTTTGTATCTCCTTGCCTTCAACATCTCTCCATCTTCTCAGAGTAGTCTTCCCTGGGCAAAGGTCATTGTTACTTCCTCAGAACACACCTTTCTGTCTTTACCTACTTCAGTCGTCTGTTTATAATCCTTGATCTCCCTTTATCTTTTTCCGGTTGTATAGTCAACTCTTCATAGGTAAAAACTATGTCTTAATCAACTGTATATCTCCAACCTATAGAGTAATACTTGACTGAGATACTGTTTATCTGCCATTCAGAAAAGAGAGGTGCATCTAGAAAGAAACAAGAGGTTAGTCAAGACTTGAAATCAAAGGATGGGTCTAATTATTTAATAGGATAAAAGTAAAATATTTGCTAGTACAAGTGAGGTTCCTATTACTAAACTCATTTTATACTAATTACAACTTAAAGAAGGTAAGTGCTCCTTTGAGACTTCCAGAGATTCATTTTTGAATGTAGATAGCCTTTAGAAAATATACTTTACTATATTTACTTTTAGTTTTTGCTTCTCTTACTAGAATGTACCCAGGAAGGATGAGAATTTTTATTTATTGATTTTTGAGATAGAATCTTATTATATAGCTTGAGCTTATTTAAAAAAAAAAACAGTGAAATATTCAGTTGACTTGGAAAGAAATTAATTTTCCTGGAGTGTGAACAAGTTTCATTAATGCCCAGTTATATAGCATCTAATTCATTATATCCCCATGTTTACTAGTTCTTACCACAAAAGAATGGATGATAGTTAATTTTAAATTTCTGATGTTTTGTTTTGTTTGGTTTGATTTGGTTTCAGGACACGGTACTCTGTGTAGCCCTGGAACTCACTCTGTAGACCAGGCTAATTGCCCTCGAACTCAGAGATTTTGCTTAGTGCTCGGATTAAAGACATGCACCAGCACTATCCCACTGTTAATACTAAATTTCTAATGCCAACTTTGAGAACAGATTTTAGTCAGTCTGTTGTCCTTCATTATGAGGTCACAAAAGTTATTGTAATGTTTTTAGATTGTTTCATTTGGGTATGCTACACATACTAATCTCAGAAATCTTTTGAAGTTATTAAACAGAATGACCTGGAACTGCAGTTAGTCATGGCTCCAAATTTCCCAAGTGCCACATCCCTTATTAATGCTAGAACTATAATGAAATGTTTTGTTTGTAACCAAGTTCTGTTCTGTGGCCTACAGAAAGAATGCAAGAGTTGTTCAGAGCTGAGGAGAGAAATGTCATATAAGCATTCCATTTCTTTAGCCTTCATAGAAGGACCTTACAGACAGTTGTTTTCTTAATTATACTTATAAATTTTCTTTAAGCTTTTTGATAAAAGTCAACTACTTGTCCTTATACCTAAATAAAACAGCTTGGCACTTCGTATAAATTTGGGGAAGAGATAATCTATTTAAAAAATTTATAAAAATTTGTCTGTGTGTATGTGTGTCTGTGTGTGTGCCTGTGTGTGTTGTGGTGTGTGATTACATGTGCAGGTGACCACAGAGGGTTGGGATGTCAGATCTACTGGAGTTGGAGTTGCAAGTGGTTTTGAGCCACCAGTGGGTGCTGAGAACTGAAGTCCTGTGCCTCTGCAAGAGCAGCAAATACTCTCAGAGCCACTTCTTCAGCCCTAGCAATAACTCCTTTATCAAGCTATCATCTCAAACAGTTTTAGTCTTTTCAGGGAAGTATCTGAGGATGGATTTGGTTTTTGGCAGGAACCATCCATAGTACTTGGCCTTTGCTCTTTTATATCAGACTGCTCAGAGGCCTGTCTACAAGGTCCCCTTTGAAAACCTCACATTTGCCCAGTATTTTGATAAGCTGAACTTCATATTACAAAATGAGAGCAGTAAGTACTTTTCATCATTTACAAAATCTTAAAGTGATTATGCCTTTAGGTATAATATACTAACTATGGGATTGCAAATTCTTCTCCCATTTCACTTCTGCATTTCTACCTAAGGGAAAGGATTATGTAGAAAATATATTATTTAATGTGTGTGTGTTTATGTAGAGTGCTTTTGGATCACAAATTAGACAGTGTTCATGTCTAAGTGTTGCTAATGGGATTTGGTTAAACCCAGGGAGTAGATAGGAGAAAAGCTTCTTACCAGTGAAAAGTGGCATGTAAGGCCCTGAAAAAAGCAGTGTATCTAGATGAAAGAACTAAGCTCATCAGGTCATAATTGAAAAATCTGACTGTGGGAATGCTGGTAGAATATAACCAAGATTTCGGACTTAGTTCTACAGAGTACAATCAGATTGAGGGTTGAGGTGGGCATTCCAGCTGTTGCTCTTTGTTCAAGGTAATTCTGAGTATGATGCTGCATGTCACTCTGGGAATGATACCTGGATTTCCACAGGACTTCTCATTACTGCTCCGGACTTCCATGGGAATCAGACTGTCCTCTCTGTGCATGGACTTAGGAACCTGAGTGGTGCTCTGTGGAATCTTCTTCCTTCAACAGTCTTCCTAACTGCGTGGCAGGACGGCCATGGCCTCCACACTCTTTGGGATTGGACTCAGTTTTTGTTTTTGATTTTTAACTGTAAACCTTGGAATGCTCAGTTTGCACAGAGAGAAACTCTAGAGGCAACAAGGAGTCTGGCTTTCAGTTTTGGCTTCTGCCTTCTAGCTGTTCCAGTGTTCTTTAAACAACAGGTACAGTCAAGGAAAAAGGTGAAGGGGGACCATTTCCTCAGGCAGGTGCAGTGGCAGACATTCTTTTGGGTTTTGTGAGAGAGGTTTCAGTTTATAACAAGTGTTTGGGGCTGGGGAAGCAAGCTGTGGGGGCAGCTCCGAGCTTTTTACCTTGAAAGCAGGTGCTGCTGAAATATCCAGAAGCAGATGGAATCTCCAGTTTAAGCTATTTATGGTTGTCTTGCCCGAGGGTACCCTACTATATAAAATGTATAGCCTGCCGTTTTAGGGTAGTTTGGGCATCAAAGCTGAGAGACATCAGACTTTCTGCCCAGTGCCCTAAAGGAAATCTTAGAAACTTGGTCGTTTCAGTCTGTTCAACCGAGGGTTTTTTTCCCCCCTGTCTTTTAGTGTGTCTGTTTCTCTCTACAGCTGTGTGATTTCTTCTGTCATTCTTACCTTAAAAGTAAAATGCACACCATGCTGTTGTCCTTTTCTGGATGATCATTTAGGAGAAAGGGGCCCTGTTGGCATGGCAGGTTAATAATTTCACTGGCTGTGAGGCCTGGGACATAGTTTTTTCTCAGTGTGCAATCCGTGGGATTGCCTGCAGTTGCTCTTGTTTCTACACCAGGGCCCTTCTTTGGCCCTCAGGATTTTTAAACAATTCACCGTGATGGGTTCTGCTCAGATCATCACTTTGTTGAATATGACTCCCTTATTTTAATTAAAAAGACAATGAAGTGGTTGAGAACAGTATGCATTTTCCCTGTATAGATGCCTACACACTTAGAACATAATCCCCTAGGGAGTCACAACTCACCAGCAGTAACAAGCTGTACAGTTTAAAAAGAAAATCACCTTTGAAGAGAAGAAAGGAAAGTAAATAAAAAGCAGCCTTCTTTCCCAGTGACCTGCTATTGAAGCAGGAGTCTGTACAGTGGGAAAGACAGATGTGCCTTCTGATGTGGGAGCAGCAGTAGCTGGCATTGGCAGCCAGCCTTAGGCCATCTCCTCCTCCTGCCCCAGCCTCCTCTCAGGTGACCAAAGCCCAGAGTGGTGAGAAATTGCAACCTCAAGTCTTTTGCTAGCAAAAGTGTTCATTTCTGAGATGGAACAAGCTGCAGAAAAATGAAAAACTGCTACTTGTTTGCTCTTACTGTGTTTCCTTGGTGCTGCCAAAGTCTATAAGGCAGCAAGGAGCTGCTGAACTCCAGGGGCAGCTTTTATTTCCTCTCCGCCTTATCTTTGCTTTTGGCTGGACAAGAGGTAAAAGTGGCTTAATCTTTGCTGTACACGTAAAATCACCCTTTGTAACAAAGCTGCACTCTTTTTTTTTCTTTTTCTTTTTTTTATTCGATATATTTTTTATTTACATTTCAAATTATTTCCCCTTTCCTAGCGCCCCCCCCCACTCCCCGAAAGTCCCGTAAGCCCCCTTCTCTCCCCCTGTCCTCCCACCCACCCCTTCCCACTTCCTCGTTCTGGTTTTGCTGAATACTGCTTCACTGAGTCTTTCCAGAACAAGGGGCCACTCTTCCTTTCTTCTTGTACCTCATTCGATGTGTAGATTATGTTTTGTGTATTCCATGTTTCTAGGTTAATATCCACTTATTAGTGAGTGCATACCATGATTCACCTTTTGAGTCTGGGTTACCTCACTTAGTATGATGTTCACTCTTAAGGCCAAGACATCCCTGCAAATGCAGAGCAGGTCTAGATTTAGATTGTTTGACCCCCCTAGTGATTAGTTTGAGAAGCAATAAGAAAGTTTGGCATCTCCTGGAGGATGAAAATGTTAGACCTCTCTTCCAGTGAACATTGCACTGTCTGAAGTTTGAAAATTTCATAGTTCTAACATTCAACTGTGAGCCACTCATTTTTAAGAGTTTATTTTCTAAATTAATTATTAAATGTGTGTGTATGTTTGTGTATGTGTGTGTGTATTCATGACATATGCATGTGTCACAGCACAACTTGACAGAGTCAGTTCTCTCCTTCCACCTTGTGGATTCCAGAGGTGGGACTCAAGTGGTCAGCTTGGCAGCAGATATCCTTATCTAGAGCCATCTAAATGGTTCTAAGATGGTAGTTTTGAAAGTATGACAGTGATATGTGTTCACTTAAGGAATTTGGAATTCCCTCAGAAATACAAGTCATCTTACAGTGACTGGGGTGTTTAATTCTTTGACTTGTGCATATTGAAATAGGTATAGTTTTGTACTGAGTCCCTTCAGTTACTAAATTATATGATCATCATATCTCATTATATATCTTTCTTGGGAATGTTTTAGACTATGTAATTTTCTTGTGCTCTTGTTTTATAAGGGAAGAAATTCTTAGTGATTAAAAATACATTTTTTGCTGAGATGTATATTATTTTCAAAAGCACAATGATAATGTTATTTGTCATTTGCATGAATAATTTTATTATTTTTGTTTATAGGGAAAAACCTACTCAACTATTTTTTAAGTTAACATGTAAACTATTAAGTAATCTTGACAATGAGGAAGAGTTTGTAGCTTTTGAAAACAACGAATATAAAATCTACAGAAAGTTTTAGATGGATAAAGTAGGAAATAACCAGCTTAATTTACTTTCCTGGATTTTACTCCTTTTAGAGCGAGTTATGCTTTACAGTGTGGAGAGTAATGTAACATACGACCATTCTAATTGTACCCTGGTCCATAGTACATTAGGAAAGGCAGCATGTTATCTTAAGACCTTATGTCAAAAGTCAAGGAAATTTAAAATATTGATGTCCTCAGTGAAAATTAAATAGGTTTTTCTTTCCATAGGACTTGAAACTATCAATAGTCTCAGGCCAAATGAAGGGTGTTGTCTTTTAACTTAGTTCCTAAGCGTTGGACTACCACTTAGTTATATCTAACCCCTCATTGTAATAGCAAGCAGTATTTATTACAGAATTAATCCAGGGAGGAATCATTTATGGTTTCTAATCTATTCTGAAATAAAGTGGGTGGAGCCTTATAAGTGGGGTTAATTGTTTTATTGTTCATTTATTCAGTCTGTTATTTTAAATATATATGTGTATATGTTTTTGTGTGGGGGGGTGTATGAGCCCAAAATATATATATATAAAAAAGGTTAGTTCTAAAATAGATGATTTAAAAAAAAAAACAAAATATTTTAAAGTTAGAAAAAAGAGCCTTAGATTCCTGGCTCTGACAGTGGGCCAAACTATATAGGAAAGAAAACAAACTCCAACAACATGGACAAGTCCCAAAAGTGATGGGAGGGTGATGGAGACAGTTCAGGAAGTAAGAACAGTTTGTCTGTGCAAGCCTGAGACCTGAGTTCAAGCACCAGAAATCTCATAACCAGGATGGCAGTGGTATATGTCTGTGCATGTGTGCGCGTGAGTGTGCGTGTGCGCGCGTGCGTGTGTGTGCGCGGGTGTGTGTGTGTGTGTGTGTGTGCGCGTGTAAAGCGTCTTGGTTTCTCACAACAACACTTACTGCAATAGTGACTAACAGGATAGAGCAGTTGTATTCTTTATGTCACATCATAGATGGACTTATATGCCATCAAGTGCACATGAGCCTGATAGGAGCAGCCTGAGAAGGACACTTGATGGCACCTAACTTTGTTGGCCAATGTACACAAGGGTCTGGTGTTACTATATAAACAGAAATATCCAGTTAAAACCGTTAAATTTCTTCCCACATTTGGAAATATGTTCTAGGAAAACTCAGAAATATATTTACAAGAAAGGCTTGGATTGCACTCTGACTGTGTGTCATGGTTTTTATGTCATTTGTGTTATACATAATTTATCAACATTTTTGTGAGGGTACATAGCATAGTGTATAGAATGAAAATTATAACTTGCAAGCATAGCATTATAGAATTAGATAGTTAGATTAGATATCATGAACCATTACAATTGTTGTAGATGATTCTTTGATGACATGGAAAACATTTAGGATGTAATTGCTGTATAAAAAATGGAAGCAAGAGACAGATTTTTATATATGATATGACCTTTACTTTATAAAGCAATATATAAGAAAAATGGCTTGGATCATTGAGCATGAACCATGAGTGGGTTGAAGTGATGGCTCAGTTTATGAGCACTTGCTGCTCTTGTAGAGAACCTGGGTTTGTTTCTGAGCATAAACAAGAAAGCTTACAGCTATCTATAACTCCAGTTTTAAGTGATCCCATGCTATCGTTGGGCCTCTGTATGCATTGCATGTACATGGTGCACTTACATATATGTAAGCAGAATACCCACACACATAAATTAAAATAATTAAGTATTAACAGAGGGCATAGTTATATAATTTCTTGAACATTTGAAAAAAATTTCCTTCGTGTGTCTTTAAGAAAATTGCTGTTCTGGGAGTTTCCATTTGTTCATCTTGATCTAAACACTCATTTTACCATAGTTTATACATTTTTTTTCATTTAGAAAAATTGCATTTTCAATGCATGTCACCATTGTAAGTACAGAATGTCAGGATAGGGAAGCAGCACAGTGATATGTTGTGCTGTTTCCCCTTTAGTCCATAGAAGAGATTTGACCTTGGGGATTCCACTTGGCTTTACATTTTCCACCTTGCTAGCTTTAAGACCATGAGCAAGTCTCATCACTTCCCAAGCCTCAGTTTTGTATTTCCCACGATGGTGTGGAGGGTTGTAACTTTTATTTATGGACACATGTCACACACATTATATGGTACATCTTTGGTGTTCAATCTCATGTGGTCTTACAAGATTTAAAGCTGCCATCATTATAAAATGTGTTGCTGCTGCAAAGCATCTTTTCGTCAGGGGTGGTGGTGAGGGTGTTGCCCACAAATTGCAGTAAAGTCTCATATTAATTTCAAGAAGCACTTGGTTTCAGACATGTTCAAAGTTCATCTGCATTGTGAAATCATTCCACAGTCACAGTGGCAGTGTTCAGTGTCTGCCCTTTTCATTGTCACCATTCTCTACCCACCTGACTGACCTTTTAATTTTCTTAGAAGTTTGTGTCTTGTTTGTGTAAAATGACGAGGAGCCTGTTCCCAATTCGTGCCTCAAACCTGCTTTTTTTATGGCCTCAGGATCTCTGTCAATAACCCGCTTTATGTTTTCAAAAACTGAGCCCCTGGGGAGCTGTCTGTACTGTTCAGTGTGATCCAGCTGAATTCCTTCCCTTCCCCACTCAAACCCTTTGATTTGCCAGGTTTTTGTTCATCCACCCTAAGGATGGTCTGAGATTACAAGTATGGCCTCTCTTGTGGTGAGAAGTGAGAATTGTTTTTAATTGAGCAGAAACATGTGGAAGGATCAGGAATATCTCAAGGGATTACAGAAAAATTCCAAATTTGTACTATGTACAGCTTGTGTTTAGAACAGGGTCTGCTGGGAATAAATGTTAGTTAGTGTGGCCTGTGACCTCAAAAACTGTTGACATGGATTTCAGCCAGAAACTAGCCACAGACCTCCTTTGTTAAACTCATTCACAGCCCCTTGAAAATTCTAGTCAGTGGAAGTTGCCAGCTCCAATCTAAGCACAGCCTTTTTTTTTCCCATGCTTTGGAAACAGAGGATGCCCCTTAACCAGCAAGCCTTCTTTAATAGGACTACATGGCCTAAACGCAATTGGAATTGACAACTTCCTGGCTTGGGTTTGCCAACTGGCAGTGCTGGAAGGCTGAAGGGACAACAGCATTGGGGCGCTGTGCACTTGTGTTTATGTGTGTGCAGAGGAGTCTGAACTCCAGGGCAGTGTGATAGCCCTTCACTCCAGAAGCAATGATGTGGCCCTAATTGAACGTGTCTTACAAGTGTTCTGGCTGGAACAGACACATCGGAGTTATCTTGAGATATTAATTTCTTGTTGAAGACAAGAAAGAAGGGGGAGGGCGGGAGCCAGCCTTTTCTTCTCTCATGGATGATCTCATCTTGTCATTCTCCCTCAGAAATGCTGGAGCAGATCCTCTGGTGTTGGGTTGCTCCAGCGTGCAATGAGAACTGAAAGGAGATAATCATTTTGGGGTCATCCCCATATCCCATTCACTGTGCAGCTCTACGTGACAAAGTTGAGCTTCTCTCAAGCTAAAAGGGCAACCAGATATTTCTCCATTTTTCTTCCCTTACTGAGAAAACTGAGGAGTCAAATAGGTTAAGCAATTTCTCCTGTCAAAGGGACAAAAATAGGCCTTACATACATAGGAGACAAGAAACAAATACCTCCTCTGGTTCTTCTCTGTGATTCAGATTATATTGTCTGAAATCCATGACATGAAACTTGGAGGTTGTGCTAAAGAGGGAGCTGACAATTGATTTAAATATTGTTGAGATGCTGGTGGTAGACCAGGAGACTGTCTTAGCTCTCTGTTGTCATGTTGAAGTATCTGGGTATAAAGATGGTTGATACCTCTTTTCCTTATAGTGTGTAAAAGTTTGGTTGTTGGAGTAGAATATTTTTTTACATTATGGTTTTTAAATTGTTATTATTTTTTAACAAATTCTGCGACAGACTCATCACTTCAAAAAGTTGCTGAGGTTTGGCATGATTTCAGCCAGGCTTGTGTGATGAGAAAGCAGGGATATTACATGGGCCCAGGAATATGGAAACTTTGTAAGGAAGAAATGGTAGGATTTTCTAGGAGAGCACAAAAATTTGCTTGCAATAGAGAGAACCTGAGAAAGTACATTCCTTCAAGTTAGGTACTTACAAAATGAGGATATAACTTATTTTCATGTCAGTATTTACCTACTCATATACACATGCACAGATAAATGATGCACACATACTTGTGTATGTGCAATTTCTCTTCCTCTGTACCTTAAAACACGTTTTTTTAAATAGAAGGTAGCTGACACTATTGTGTTTATTACTTGACATTCTAGAAAGCTTTTATTTTTAGTTTTAGCCAAAGTTAGATTCAGTTCTTACTTATGTATCAAATTATCATACTGTAACTCACAAATACAAATATTATGTGCCAGTTAAAACTAAGTTCCTAGCCATCTATCGCATCTCATCTCTTGATTTGTCTAATCCTCATTTTCCCATATCTGTAAAATAAAGATATTGAGACCTACTTTGTAAAGTCATTTACATATATGTAATCACGTTATATAATAACCGAATTTAGGGGTTAGTAATATCTTTTTCTAGTAACAAACTTAATATTTTTATGTACTTTCCTCCTGTTCTTCCATTAAAAGAAATCATAAGAAAAGGTCTGATGTAATTGCTTCCTCTACAACTCCTCCTGGCCTTCCGGCAAAGCAGTTATTTTTTAGGCTAGTTGAGAGGGATAGGAAGCAGCTTGTTGATGTTGTTGAGTCCTTGTTTTGTTTTTCCTTTGTATTGTGCTTTGAGTAAATTAGATTGTCAGTAAAAATGATTAAATGGGTAGGTGGTTAAGAAAGCCTGGCTTTCTTCTTTCCTCTCTCTCCTGACAATGGGAGGAGCATGGATGGCCTCAGAGCATTAGCAGGCAGAGATTACTGCAGACATCTCAGAACCAGTGCTGAGGTCCCCTTTGCCCAGATTTCACTATGAGTGCTTATGTTCTTACAAAAACATAGTTCTCCTTTTTTGTAAGAATTTATTGTCAAATTCTTGTGTGGGGGAGCTGCTGATTGATTATGTTGGGTTCTATGGCCTCTACATTTGGTATGTGAGTTTCACCTTTGGTGTTTTGTGTGAAAAGCAAATTTTCTGAAGCCCCTTTTCTATCATAACAGAGGATTAAGAATGTGTTCTGGATTAGGTGGAAGTGGGTGAAGAACTCTGGTATGTACAAGAGGGAAGATTATTTGTTAGATTACATATTATTGAAGCATTATTCTACATTAAGGTTTTTCAGGGTAAGGGCATGCCATCTCTTTCTAAAGATTTCCTTCCTTAATGCTGCTTCATTTTATAAACTTTCATTAATAGCTCTCTGCAGCTGAAGCAAATATTTGAGATCTTTCCTGTGCTCTCCTCCAGCTGGGAGTGTCTTTCATACATCAAAGGCAGATACAAGCCTTTTATTAAAAGATAGTGTGAGTTCGTCCTCTCAGAAGAGTGGAACCGAAAACCTGAAAGAACTTTTAGCTACAGGTCCTATCAAAGCTGGTCTGAGATTTTTTTCCATGGGTGACCACATTTCTTTCTCAGTTTGTCCCTCCCAGGCGCTTTCAAATCTGCTTTCTCTCTCTCTCTCTCTCTCTCTCTCTCTCTCTCTCTCTCTCTCTCTCTCTCTCTCTTAAATATCCAGTAATTTTTTTTTTTTTGTTCAGAAGTTAATTGTGTAAGTTAGGAAAGATAAATGCTTTAACATTTAGTTTTAATAAGAAAACCCAGAATCCTGACAATTAGGACAAAAGCTGGGGCCTTGTTATTTGCTTCTCTTACCCTTTCCCATAGTGCTTGCTCAGTACTGACAAGGTAATTATTTGAAACTGAGGTTAGTTCTGAAAACATGACCAAGTTCTTTTCCTAACTACTGAAGAAAAGCAGCGTTGCCATCAGAGGAAAGTTGGGTTGTGTCCTTAAAAACAACACTTCTGGTTCCTGGTGAAGACTGCATATTATGTTCTGGCTAAAAGCTCATGTGGCTGTTTAGAACATGCATGTAGACAAAGGCACACATGAGCATGCTACAGGGAAGCTCTGTAGGTGCCATCATTTCAGTCAGCACCCCAGAGTTCTTGCAGTAGTATTTACTTTTCTTACTTTGGTCAGTTTCAAGCTCTGTGTTAGTATTTTTTAGCCAAAGGTGAAAGTTGTCCCCAGATAAATATTGGAATGATCTGCCAACCAAATCCCAGGCAACCCAGTGAATTACTCTCTTTGATAGTAGAAAGGTTCAGTTCAAGTTGCTCTGAATGGCATTTGACTATAAAACAACAGCCTTAACAAAAGTTGCTGGTGTTTTTCAAATGATTTCTTACGAGTGGCCAAAGTTCCTTTGGCATGTAAAGATATAAGACTTATTCCATTAATGCACTGAGTGAAGAGTTGGTAGCATTGCAGTGCTACTGAATGGTGAAAGGGGGAGGAGTAAAGCACATGAATGTGTTGAAAATACCTGAAATTAAAAAAAAAAACTGAAAAGCAACAAAACAAATAAAAACCATCACTACATGCAGACACACCCTTGCCCACACACACCCAGAAGTGGTTGATTCAGCAGGTTTTCATTCTTTATGGCTCTAGGGACAGGTTTTAATTTTTTCTTTTAATTCTCTTGTGCTGTGTTGAACAGGAAGATGGTTTTCAATGTAATCTGGCCCAGATGTCAGCAATGCACAGACTTGGGATGATTATTCATCTTCAGGTTTTTACTTTGTAAAAGGAAAATCTATGAACAATTGTTTAAGGTTTTGAGTTATATTTTCTGTTTTTGCTATTTGGAATCTGTACCGAGCAAATGTACATTAATTTACATATATCTTAAATTTAACTTCATTTTGTCTATTAATCTAAAAATCCTCTTACCTAATTCTGGTTATGAGTCCCCTGGTGGCTGTAAATATGCTCAGGGTTTTGCATTCTGGATATTGTTCTCGTTTCAATTTCTTTTCTCCTGGGAAGTTTTCTCGGCTGAGCGTGTTGAACTAGTAGGCTCTTTTAAATGGTCTTTGACAGGATTTTTTCATATAACTTTCTCAGAAGGGTATTTGCATTTGCTGCTCCCAGTAGTTCGGAATGCAAGTGACAAAACAGGAGTAGCATTTCTCACACATGCTCTCTTCACTGGCTTCTAAGGTGTGGGCATGACTGCTGTGAGAGGCAGGTATATTCCAGAGGATTGTTTTCAAAATGTTTCACAAAGTGAGAGTTGCTTGTGATTTATGCTCATCCACTGTCTGCCTCCTTTGAAGTGCTGCTGATGGCTGCAAAATCCTCTGGGAAGAATGGATTTTGAGATGTTCTTCTGTGGGTAGAGCAAGTGAGTGAGACCTTCTGTTGTTATATAATACTATTTTAAAGATCAAGGGATGCACATGAAAATCTTTGATTCTGTTATGTCCATACCCACTTCTCCAACTCAACTTGGATTTTTCTTTTCTTTTCTTTTCTTTTCTTTTCTTTTCTTTTCTTTTCTTTTCTCTTCTTTTTTCTTTTCTTTTCTTTTTCTGTAAAACTAATTTGAACTACTGAGTTACATAGGTAGTGATCCTTTAAGGACCAGGTTCAACTCAAGGTCAAAGTAAGAGAAAAAAATCTAAAAGCATTTTTCATATTAGATGTTAAAAATAATTCTAATTTAGCACAAAACTAATTATAACTCAGGAAGGATTACTGTACTCTACTAGCTAACCAAATGAAACAAATTTTTTGTCTAAAAGTATTGAATAACTTTTGTTGATATTCTGTCATTGACTTTAAGATTGTTGATTTCATAGCCTTGGTAATCAGTAAAGGCAGGGACCATTGGCATCAAAGTGTGATGCAGGAAGGACTTAGGCCTTGAAGACTTGCTTTAAGTCCTATGTGCTCTGCTAATCAAGTGCCTGACTTGATCAACTACAATAGTATACATGAGGGAAGTGGACTGGCAGGTTACCATGATACTAAGACTCTGTCTTCTGAGACTTGTAAAAATTCAAATCAAAGCCATCTTATGAAGGTCCGGTGAGCTTATTAGGCCCTTATTGCCATAATTTCTGTTTCTTGAATATTTCCTTTCTTATTCCCATGAGTATGTTTGGAATGAATGATAAGGGAGCTAGGGAGGTTTTGTACTGTCTTCCTCATATACAACCATACCATGAATTTAAATTGTGCTGATTATTGGCATTTTTGTGACTTTTAGGTGAGATATTAAACACAAATCCTCATTTATCTTTCAACATAGATAAAGCCTCAGATACCTTCTCTTTCCTCTTACGCAAACACTTGCAACTCTAGCACTTAGGAACTAGAGACAGAAGAATCACAACTTCTAGACCACTATTAGCTACATAGAGAACCTGTCTCATAAAACCCAGCAAAACAATTAGCAGAAGGGTGTATAGGCACTACTTATTTGTCAATACTTGAAGTTAGCTCTAACTCTAGAATTCATACTTTTCCTCCCATATATGCTTCTCCATCTGGGTGCTGGCAGGTGTTGAGTATGAAACTGTAGACTCCAAGAAGTCAGTGACATATGGAACATCGACTTTTTCCACATTTACCTGGCACAGGATCTGAAGACAGACACCCAAGTTTCAATTAGCTATAATGTTGACCCTTGATAAGGAAATGTAGATGATTATATATGTGATCAGTGTTTGTGGATTGACTGATTGATTTAATGAGACAAGGTCTTGTCATATAGCCTAGGTTGGCATCAAACTTGCAATCCTCCTGCCACAGCCTCTAACAGGCTCATATTGCCATGCCTGTTTTTATCCTTCCTTTCTTTATATACATTATTTTTACAGTGCTGGTCACTGAGTCCAGGTCCTCATGAATTCCAGGCTAGTGTTTCACTACTGCGTCCCAACCTTTCCCTCAATTTGTATTTTACAAAGGGAGGTTCCCTCTGATTAGGTGACTTCCATTGATTTCAGAATACCATGTTATAGCCTTTAAATGATTCTGAATTGTAATTGAATGCAATATCCTACATTTCTATAACTTAAAAATTAATGACAGCTCATATTTACTGAAAGCTTAGTATTTGTCCAGTGCTTATCACACACTGTAGTTGGATCTGTATACTAACTATATGAGGGGTCTGCTATGCCCATTATACAGACAAAGAAACCAAGGCTCAGAGAGTTAAGGGACAGTGAAACTTGCCTATAGTGAGTTCATTTCCTCCAGAGCCCAGTTTTTAATTATACAGTGTAAAACCTTACTTTTTCTAATGTCCACTTATGTAATTTTGACAAATTTGTAGAGTCTTATACCTGTTACCAAACCTACTCTTCCCCCATGCCCCTATGCTACTCTTTGTAGTCAGACTCATCCACCCTGAACCCTTGATGACAACAGATTGTCATTAATCAGATAGTTTTGCATTTTCTGAAATGTCATTACAATTGTACAAATGTGCTTCCTTTGTGGAATCAGCTTATTGCACATAGCAAAGTCTATTTGAAGCTTGTCCGTGTTATTATGCATGGGATTGATGTGTGTGATGAGTATGTATTTGGATACAGCACTGTAACGCACAGTGTGCCTATTGACCATGACAGGATATCAGAGCTGCTTATGGTTTCTGTGGTTGTGAATAAAGCTACTTTAAACATGTGGATGCAGATTTTCGTGTGAACATGTTTTTGTTTCTCTTGAGTAAATGCCTCGGAGTGCATGCAATTTGAGCTGTGTGCTAAGGATGTATTCAGATGTATGGGAGACTGCCTTGTGGCTTTCCAGTGGCTATGTTCTTTTGGACTTAGATTTGTACCAGCAATGCAAGTTCCAACTGTCCCGAATCTTCCCCAGAATTTTTTGTTAAAATTTATTTGTTATTATATGTAAGTACACTGTAGCTGTCTTCAGACAGTCCAGAAGAGGGCTTCAGATCTCATTAAGGATGGCTGTGAGCCACCATATGGTTGCTGGGATTTGAACTCAGGACCTTTGGAAAGAGCAGTCAGTGCTCTTAACTGCTGAGCCATCTCATCAGCCCTCTTCCCCAGAATTTTATATCTTCCCCAGTTTGTTATATTGCCTATTCTCTATAAACAGCAGCATTTGCTATGATGATGATTTGTAATTCTCTGATGCTCTGTGATTTGAGTGATTATTTATATATATATATATATATATATATATATATATATATATATATATATATATAGTGAGGACTTATTTGCCCTCTCTATATCTTTGGCAAAATGGCTGGTTAGAGGTTGTTTTGGTTTTGTTTGCTTGCTTCTTGTTAATTTTTTTTTAATCATTTAAAACTTTCTTTATCTCTTTATTGTTGAATTTAAAGAGTTCTTTATGATAGAAATATTTTGTCAGAGGTATGATTTAAAAATAGTTTCTTCTGGGTTTTGGATGGTCATCATTAATTGAGAGCAGTAAATGGATGCAACATATACATCTTATTACAATGTTGATTTATTTTCTAATTTAGTGTATATGTTGTATACTGGAGAAATTGGTATCAGAAAGTGACCTGTTGTTGTGAGGTCTATGACCATGTTTGTTGGAGGGATGTGGAACACTTTGGAACTGGGACTAAAAAAAGCAGTTGATTGATATAAGCAGAGCTTAAAGAGAGCCATCTTAGCAGAAGCTTGAGACCAGTGCATATGCACTCAGAGACCAACCTCAAGAGGCTGCAGAGGACAGCCATTGCTGTGATGGTTTAGGAAAGAATCTGACTGTTTTTTGTCCTTGTTGTAAGAACTTGCTTGGGCTAAGTTTGAAATGAGCTACTTTCTCTGGTGGAGAAGATTCCAAAACAACATAATATTGAATCCATAGCATGATTGTTACTAATAACACTATGCAGGTCTACATGAAAAAGAACAAGTGGGGCAGAAAAAGTTTGTAGGGGGATGGGAAAGATGTCAAGAATGTGCTGGAAAAGAGGGTGTATTTGTTGGGGAGATTAGTGCCATTAAGACAATTCCTGCTCTGTGTTAGAACAATAAAAAGGGTGCCAAGAGGGCAGAATCCCTCCCAGCTAAGCCTCTGACTTGTTAACAAGCCTAGGAGTTTTCTGCTCTAGAAATCAACTAAATTTAAAAATAAGAATGCTGCTTATGTCAAAGAAGACAGGGCCCATCCCAAGTGACAGGCAAACATTTCATCCACATGGTCCTGCCTTTAGACACAACAATAAAGGGATCATGAATTCTTCCTTCATAGTTTTAAAAGTCATTAAGACCAGGGAGAGTGTGGCAGCTGAGTCCATGTGGAAAGACCCTGAGAGGGTTACATGCCTTGAAAGTCTGTGGTGTAAAGATGAATGGAAAGCCTCTCCACTGGGTTTGCAGTGGAGGCCCCAAGATATTGGCGATGGCAGAGATGTGTGATAGCTGCTGTGGAGAGACCTGTACACAGGGAGTGGAATCAACCCAAGAGAGACACTCAAGTTGCAGGCAGCAAAGGTGCCTACAAAGGAGGCATCTAAATGCTTTGATAATGGATAGTGACCTCTTGGCTTTGGAATTTATCTTTCTGGGTTTTGGTTTTGGTTTAGTTCAGTGTTTCCTTACTTGACCCATCCTCTTGTTTAGAATGGTAATGTATATTTTGTGCCATTATATGTTGAATACATATAATTTACTTTTTGACTTTATAAGGTCTACAATTAAGAAATTGCATTGAGAGCTGAGGGAGTTTGCAGCCCCATGGGGGGAGCAACAGTTTCAACCAGCCAGAATCCCCGGAGCTCCCTGGGACTGGACCACCAACCAAAGAGGTACCCATGGCTCTGGCTGCATATGTGACAGAGGATGGCCTTGTTGGACATCAGTGGGAGGAGTGGCCCTTGGACCTGAGGGTGCTTGATGCCCCAGTGTAGGGGAATGCCAAGACAGAAAGACAGGAGTGAGTGTGTGGGTGATTGGGGAGCACCCTCATAGAGGCAGGGCGAGAGGGAAGGGGATAGGAGGTTTCCGAAGGGGAGACCTGAAAAGGGGAAAACATTGAAATGTAAATAAAGAAAATATCCAATAAAAAAAAGAATAAAAATACAAGGAACACACATACACAAAAGAAATTGCCTTGAGGCTCAGAAGAGACTTTGGACTTTGAAATAGTGTTGAGACTGTTGAAGATTATGGGGACTTTAAAAGTTGAACTAAGTGCATTTTGCATTATGATATAGCCATGGGTGGATGTGGCCAGAGAGTGGAATGCAGTGATTTGAGGGAGAACTGTTCCCCCTAGGCTCAGGCATGTGACATTTGGTGCTCATTTGCTGACACCCTTTGGAGAAGTTATGGGGAGGAGAAGTAAGTTCTTAGGAGAGGTGTTGGTCGCCCAGTGCCTCACACCACTTCCATTCTCCTCTCGCTGCACTCTTCTTGCTGTAGAAGACCTGAGCTCTTGCTTTCCTACCCCTCCTACCCTGTGCCTGCCACTTGCTTCTCCACCAGGATGAATTCTTAATACTCTGGAACCATAATTCCAAATAAACTCTTCTACAGCTCATGATATTTGTACCATAGCAACAGAAAAGTAACTAAATTGGAAAATGGTGGACATGCTTGGTGCTCTGGTGTGTTTATAGAGGTCATAGGGTCACATCCAGGGGTTTGTTCTTGCCTTCATCAGTGTGTTTCAGGAATCAAGCTCAAGTCATCAAACTTGTTGGTAAGCACCATCACCGGCTGAGCCAGATCAGTGGCTATCAATCTTAACTTTTTAAATATATCTCCAGGATTTATTTGCCTAACTATAGATCACAATGACTGTTCCATTTTATTTCCTACAAGTTTACCTGTAGACCTTAGCTCCATTCTAAATTAGTTTTGATAGCTGTTTGTTTGTTTGAGACAGGGTCTCTTTATTAGATGGCTTTGCCTGTCCTGGAACTTGTTATTTAGATTAGGCTGGCCTCAAACTCACAGAGATCCACCTGCCTCTGAGCTAGAATTATTGTTTACCAACATGTGTGCCACCATACCTGTCTCTGTAGTTTTTTTTTGTTTTGTCTTATTTGTTTGATTGATTTTTTTGTGTGTAAAGTATAAGTTGTTATTCTCCTTCACATATACAAATAGATGCGCGCGCATGCGCGCGCACGCGGGCACACACACACACACACACACACACACACACACAGACACACACTTCTTGAAAAGATTCCTCTCTTAAATAATCTTTGCACTTTTGGAAATTGACTCTGTGGAAGTCTGTTTCAGGACCTTCCTATTCCATGATTCTCTGTCTATCACCACCAGATAGATTACCAGGACTTGTAACAAGTCTTGAAATCAGATAGCATGAGTATTCTAGCAGTTTTTCTTTTTTCAAAACTATCATCTAATTCTTTTTCTTTTTATAAATATTTTTTCTCTTCTAATTCTATCCTGGAAGCATCTAGATTGATATTGGCATAAATGTATAAATCAACTGGAGAAAGTTGTGCCAGTTTTCTAGTCTTCCTCTTCTAAGAGCATACATAGCACATCTGTTCATGTGTTCTCAGATTCTTTCTTTAGTGTTTGTGGGTTTTGGTGTACACCTGTTTTGTTAGATTTATAGCAAGGTTTCTTTTCCTAGTTGTTTGCATTTTCTTTGCTTGTCAATGTAAATCATATAAGTGAGAACCTGAATGCTGAGTTTGCATTGTGTTTTGTTCTACCTTTGCATTCCCCCCCCACCCCCCCCACCCCCCGATGGTGTTTTCCTCCTATCATTTAGAAGGTCTTTGGCAAGAAAAAGATTGTTTCTTGATGTTTGTTCTTCTTTGAGTCATCATCTGTTTGTGATCTCACAGTCCTTGCACCATTTTGTAATTATGATGTCAAAAGCAAGCAGCTTCAAAGGATGCAGCTGGGTAGATCTGAAATCTTCTCTGGGCAGGAGCTGGTCAGAGAGTGCCTGTGCATCCGTCCGTCCTTCCTTCCTTCCTTCCTTCCTTCCTTCCTTCCTTCCTTCCTTCCTTCCTTCCTTCCTTCCTTCCTTCCTCCCTCCCTCCCTCCTTCCCTCCCTCCCTCTCTCCCTCCCTCCCTTCCCTCCCTTCCTTCCTTCCCTCCCTTCCTTCCTCCCTCCCTCCCTCCTTTCTCTCCCTCCCTTCCTTCCCTCCCTCCCTTCCTTCCTTCCCTCCGTCCCTCCCTCCCTCCCTCCTTCTGTCCCTCCCTTCCTCCCTCCCTCCTTCCTTCCTTCCTTCCTTCCTTCCTTCCTTCCTTCCTTCCTTGATGTCAGGGCATCAGCACTGCTGTGTTTTCCTTTGTATATGGAATGACATTTGATTTCTCTTCTAAAAATCTAGTCTGAACTACAAATTAAAATTAACTTATATTTGATAGAAATGAAGTTGTATCATAAACATACAAGGAACTTCAATGCTTTCTGCTTTTAACCTTAGACAATCAAATAACTAAGAAGTTTTAGGAAAAATAAGAGCAGCTGTTACCCTCGTTAGATTCCCTCTAGTGGTTTTGTACCAGCCCATCTGTATTTTACTGCTGTGCACCTCACTCACTTGGAGCACAGCATGCCTAATACTTTTAGCATTCACCACCCTACTCAGTACCTGTGAAAACTGGGAAAATGACAGATGGCAATGCAAAGATCAGTAATCTGAGGTTCTGTGGCTGTTCTGTGGGCAGGACTTGAACACAGATCCTCAGTGGTGATTCCTGTACCTTTTTACTTTACATTGTTCTCTAAGACTCTTTCCAACTTTATTAGCTCATGGAACATTGTGTGTGTGTGTGTGTGTGTGTGTGTGTGTGTGTGTGTGTGTGTGTGTGATAAGATATATTTTCAAATCTGAAAATTTCTTGGAACTGTCTCCCCAAAATTGTTTTGAGTGTCCTTATAAAGTTTTACAGACACTAAGTGTTTTCAAAGGACTGTTTCTATGGTCTCTGGATAATCTATATTGTGGGGCCTGGAGAGATGGCTCATGGCTGAGAACACTTGTTTCTCTTGTGGAGGCCCTGGGTTCAGTTCCCTGCACCGGTTCACAAATACCAGTAGCTCCAGTTCCAGGGAATATGATGGTCTTTTCTGGTTTCTACAGATAACATTTGCCTAGAATACACACAAGCATGCATGTCTGTGAACACGCACAGAGCAGATGCTGTATTTACAGAGTGAATACACACAAAAATATGCAGGTAAAACTTGTATACATAAAAGAAGTAAATCTTAAAATCTCTTCACTTGCTCTATATTTTTTTAATCAAGTATGATATTCCTTTTTGGCCTGTTGGGCACAAATTTATTACTACCTATCCTTAGTGCTCGTACGTGGGTAGCTGCCAAAGCCAGAGACTCTTCCTTCTGGTATCTTTATTCCTTCATGTTCATAAGCTAGAGACAGGTATCATAGACTTCGTGTGCTTCTTCAGATTTAGATTTAATTTTACTTAAGTTACTACTGAGCTGTCCTGAATCTTTGTGTAATAGGATTCCTGATGATAGCAGCTACCCTGTGTCATTTCAGAACAAGAGCTAAGCCACAGGCAAAGTCTAGTCATTAGTAACAACTTGAAGTTTTTGTTGCACAAATATGTGTAGATGGGACCACACTTGAGCCAGGCTTCATATACAGAGATGGGCTCATGAAGAAACATCGTACCACAGCACAGACTTTGATGTTGAAGTCTGCATTCACTCATAAGAAATCAGATTTTGGGCTGGAGAGATGGATCAGCTGTTAAAGGCTAGGCTCACAACCAAAAATATAAGAAATCAGATTTTGCTGAAAAATAGTTTAAGCAGGAAATAGCAAGTACATTTGGCTGTACATTATTTCCTGCTTGCTAAATGTCCTACTTAACTTTCCTTTGTCATTTGTCATTTTACTTGTAAGAATCCAGTTTTAGGCGATCCCATAATTTCTCAAGTAAAAAATCAGCCTGAAGATGTACATGGCATAATTTGTGACTGGATTAAGTTATTCCCCTTTGAAGTTGGCCACAGCTTAAAAGCACAAGTTGTTTACAAAGGAACCCATCGATTCTCCTTTCTCTGGAAGCATCGGAGCAGTGAGACCCCGCACAGTCTGTTTGGCACAGTGGTGGCTCTCAGCTGGCCAGGCCCTCCTGCTGCTGAGCAGAGGATGCACCAGAGCTGGGTTGTGGCAAGGAACAGCCCACCTGCAGATGTGCTTGTGCTTAACTGGGGCCTCGTGGCCGCGCACTACCACAGCCTGCTGTTTCAGTTGCAATATCTTTCCCTTAATATTTTCCATCTGGCCAACAATGACCTATAAAGACAGACACAAACCAGGATTTGAGTTATGAGGAGAGCGATGCTGAACCACTTCCAAAGCACACTGTAGAGCCTGTGGTCAAGGCAGCTGCCTTTGCATGCTGGAGAGAAGCAGACTTTTTTCCCAGGTCAGTTTGCAAAGCATTGTCACATCAGAGGCCTGGGCTTTAAAGCTTTCAAGCATTTTAAAAGGCTTTGTAAAATCTGTCTCTGAATATCACCGAATGTTAGCATTTAACTCACAATTACACTACTGATAGTGAGGATTTTGAACAAGAATATAATGAGGGTCACAAGAGTGTTTCATATTCAACTTCTAAATTTTCAGCTCTAGCTGAAGCTTTGACAATTACGCTTGTGGCATAATTGGTGTCTTGTACTGAGAGGTCCTGCAATGGCAGGTATGTTTGACAGTAAAAGTAAAAGTGGGTTGAAATTGTGACTTCAGTAAGAATTTCCCGAAGATAGATTTGTTCCTAGGTTTTTTTTTTTTTTTCAGCCATTTTAAATGGTAATCTATAAAGCTAATTTTATGCTTCTAAATCATTAAAAGCCCATTGAAAATACTAGTCAAAATCTGAATTTGAAGTTTGGATTTTGACAGTTTTGTCAAAGGCCTTGGGGGTGATCTGTGTTTATCTGCTGCTTGGTTGTTTTGTGGGCATTATTCTTCTCAGGCTTTTAGATGTTAGAGTGTCCTGTAGAGGGAAGAGCAAATTGCACCTCTCTTCGTAGAGTATTACCTGCTCTCTAAAGAGGAGAGGGACCAGATTCTGCAGCACAACACTGAAGCGAGGCTTAGCAGCCTCCATGGCACTCTGCTACTCAGACCGCAAGCCCATGCTGCTGCCTCCCCTCCTCCGGCCTGCAGCTCACTTTTGTTTTGAATAATCCCAGCCTCTCTTCTGAAGGAAGCTCAGGAGATGGTCTTGGTTTGATTTTGTTTTTTCTGTTTTACAGTTTTGTGCTCCCCTTCCTCCCTGCTTCTCTTCCCGGTCCACCCTTTCCTCCCTGCTCCTTCCCTGATCATGCCTAGAGGTTGACTCTTTGTACCAGAGTTGAAGTCACATTTGGCCTGCAGCCAGCTGAGTTGAGCACACACTGTTTGCTTTTCAGTGCCATTAAAGAGTGAAATTCCTACTTCAGGCTCATTAGGAAGTTTAGGTGTGCTGGTTTAGAGGTTGATTAGATATTCCACAGGTGTGCACTCATGGATCCTCCCTCTTTTGGTCTGTCTTGATGAATGGGGCTTGTTTTATAGTGTGGCAAAATTATTTAGAGGGCTAGGATGAGAAATGCAGATTAATTAGAAGAGCCCAATTGACTCTAAGACATGGGAGTGGGTACTGAGTGCTAAGAATTCAAAGCCTAGACTAGTCCAGTGCCTTCAAGAATAATGAACTAAGGAAGACCTGGAATTTCCTTAGTATTCTGATGATACTAGAGTAGGTTTGATGTTAGGTATAGTCTGTTCACCAGCAATGGCAAATCATCAGGTCAGCAAATGTTGCCTGTATTCTACTTTGAGCCTGGCTGCAGTTAACAGTGGAGATACAGAAATAAGATGTGAATTATAGGAGCTATGATCAAACCAGTGATCTTAACATGCTAAAACTCGAATGCTTGTAAAAGCTTGAAGCCCTGTAGGAGGAAGTATGCCTCACTTAGTAATAGTGGGAAGTGAAACCTCAAGGGCTACTAAGAGGATTCCCCAACATGACTAGCAAATTTAAACAGGGATGAGGATAAGGAAAATCACTCTAAGTAGGTTAGATAGCACAGGCCTATAACCAGGAGAGCCCAGGGTTTCTGCAGTGTCCAGCCATTTAGTGCCTGAACATGCTTAGGCAGGGAGGTTAAGAGTCTGCCCATTCCTGAGATCAGGGACCTCACATCCTATGGGCATGGACTTGTAGCTTGATTCAGAAGTCAGTGAAGAACAGTCAAGAGTGTTGTAGTTATATTTATGTGTTACCACTTTGGTGGCAGTGCTGAGAGAGAACCCAGTTATAAGTGAGGTAAGAAGCCATGGGATCAAGGTAAAGAGGAGAGGACATGCTGGTGTGGAGCAAGTTTGCTATTTGAAGCAGTCTGTACATTTGGAAGGAGAATCACCTCACTGAAGTCCTGATTTTTGTACTTCAATCCCTTTTAAAATGCTCATGGAATATTGGATGAGAGGATGAGTGCTCTTTCTTTTAGGTGAAAGTAGCTGCTGCTGCTTGTAATTGCATTTTGCCTGAAGTAACACTGGGTTGTTGGTGTTCCCCAAGTATGAGCTCTCAAACAGCAGACTAAAACAGCATACTTGAATCCTGGGTGGCAGCAGGAGGCTGATCCTGGATTTCAAACATCCCCATAGATAAGCGAGAGTCATCTGTAAATAATCATGGCTCAACATAGCAGAAAACGTTGACAGTGATGAAGTTGACTTCCCAAGGTTCTTCTGAAAAGCATTTGAATGTATTATAAATAGCCTCATAGCCAGAAAAGTGAGTGTTTGTCTGCAGTTGCTGGGCCTTGTGAAAAGAATGGGTTTCCGTTAATGAAAGGATCAGAGAGCGATTCTTCTGATCCTTTGCTAGACAGAGCTGAGGCCCCTACTTTGATTATATTTGAAGTTGCAGGCCATTAATGAGAACACTTTAGCTGGTCTCAGACCAATCTTTCTTACTCTTCTCTTTACCTTTGTTCATTTGGGGCTCCCCTTTGCCCCCTCAGCAGGCACAGCCCCTCCTCCATTGAAGAGTAAGAGCCTTTTCCCTTGGATTTCAGACTGAGACAGCTGCCTCTTCTGTCCCTTTGCCCCTGTCTCTCTCTTGTTTTCTTCAAGACTTAGCTGGTGGTTGGGGTGAAGAAAACTGTTTTCCTCTCTTGCCAGTCCATTACACCTTCCAGTTGGAATACATGATGATATGGAGCTGTGTTTGAATGTAGTAGATGTACACTTTAAAGAAACTTTGTGGTTTTAATTGACAGTCATGGCATAGTACAAAACAGTAATTGTCTATTTTCAGCATGGAAATTAAATTAGGGCAAGCCTTTAATTATGAGCTGTAGCTGTTACTGAGACTGTGTGGCAGACTGAATAGGGAGCAAGCAGATAGGATGCAAGGGCTAGCTTCCTCACTTAATATCTGAACCAAGCCTCCTTTCCTTTTCTTTTTTTAGGTGAATTTAAGATAATTTAAGATGATAGCTATTTAAGGAAGGGCTCTGTGCTTTGATACCTGCATAGAACCTGACAGCAGACCACCAGTGACAGCATGGTAGTGACAGGACTGAGGAAGAAGGCTTAGAGTCTAGAACATACTTGCACTCTGATTTAGGAAAGCTCAAGATGCTATGTGGCACTAGTGAGGAGCTCAGTGGAGTGGGAGGCTTAGCTACTGGTCCCGAGTCCTTTTCACTGCCACCTGGACTTGTTTCTGAAAAGTACTTCTCCACCCCCCAACAAAGCTAGTTCTATGGACAATCTAGTTTGGTCCCAAATTTTGACTATTCTTGGTATTACCACAGCAGAAGGGCACACAGAAAGGAGCCACTGTCGCGGTCTGGTAAGTTTGGCTCATCAGAGGAACAAAATGCAAGCTTACCTTCCCTAGTGTGAACCTGCAGGAGGCTGTAGTTTCTGCCATGAGTATGGAAAGGATGTCAGGACTTCAGCCAGTACTGCAACTATCATCACATTATTTTGTTGCTGCTCAGTGGAGCTAAGAAAGCTTAAGAACATTACCATCTGGGCAGAGCAACCAATGGTGAACTGTGAACTGCTTACCAACTTAACAGAAACTCTTGCTACCTCATTCATTAATTAGGCCTTTATGGCACACCTTCTCTGTGTTGCTTGGCAACCATAATAGCAGTCATTAAATTCTGTCATTTTATATTAACCCTTTGGCCCTGGGTGGATTGGGAGCCCCCACCTTAACACTAATGCATTTTACATTAGTGCATCTACCTGGGAAATCTCATTCCCTTGACACCTTCAGCTGCAAAGAGCAAATAGCCAGAGTCCAAAACCAGAAGAATTTCCTTTTTTCCTTCACATTAGTGTGTGTGCTTTTAAGGCATTTATGAAATGTATCTGTCAGAATGGAGACCATTTCCCAATCTGCTGACAGACAGACATAATGTACACTCAGCAACATGAAAAGACAACTAGCATCCCAGAGACACAGGAGCTAACTGTGACTTCTGTGGGCTGTGGAGGAAGGGCTGCTGTGAAAACCAGATGGAAGAGTTGTTAAGAGTTGTATTTCCAAACTGCTTCTGTAGCTGCTCTGCAAAAATGTGGACAATACATGCTGGAGGAACAGGGGCCATTTCAGCAACACACTTCCAACATTTAAGTAAGGCAGGGAGAACTGAGCCATGTATTCTGGCAAAAGCTAGTGGACAACTGGAGTTCTCCCCAGGCAATCTCTGAGAAACTGTAAAGGGCTCCTCCTATAGTGGTCCCTTCCTTCACCCATGAGGCTACTCACAATTTTGTTAGTGTAAACAATGTAAAAATCCCAAATTAAAATGGAACCTAGATGTGTAATGGTGCCATGACCCCCTTTTATGGGATAGACTAAGATTTTGAAGTGTCAGTGATACAATTCAGCCTTACAGAAATATTTATATTTTTCTTAATGGAAGAAAATAGAAAGTTAGATTTTGCCAGACAGATGTAAGGATTGAATCTCCATCCTACCCGGAAGCTGTGATTTTGGACTTTGGCTTTCTTTTTGAAAGTCTTAGGTTTATTATTCTCCTTCATAGCAGTTTTACTGATGAAATGAGCCCCTGTTTAACATATGCGTCCCCTAATCAGCATCTGGCCCATGGTATAGACTTTATTCATTTGACAGACAAATAGTGGGTCTACTACTGTTGCTATCAGGAAGCCCTCTGCTCTCATGGTTTTACAGTCAGGTTTAATATCTGATCCTCATTTGTCCTTGAGTTCGCCAGGAAGGCCCAGAGAAGCGCCTTACCTGGGTATGCTTGCTCATACCATAATCCCAATATAGGAAGCTGAGGCAGGAGGACTGGAAGTTCAAGACTGCCTGGGCTTCACATTGAGTTCCGGCTCAAAACAAAACAAATATAAGAAAGGGGTTACTTTCCCGAGATCTGAGAGCACGAAGTCACTCATGTACAGGTCTTGTGTCTCTCCATGAATCATTATACATGGCTTTGTATGGCGCCACTGAGTTCCCTGAATGATGCATAACCAGTATTTAGACTTAGAATAATTTGGATAGTAATTGTGCCTGGCAAAGGAAAAAGTAGTCATGCTCACTCACTAAGGCACAGTTATTTTGCACTAGACTTGTGAGCCAGATTATACATTACTACTACAGCTTTCTGAGTATTGCAAGGTAGCTGGCCTTGTGGTTTATTGAGCTTAAATAAACATTTATCCCTCACTCTCTGTCCTATGAAGCATGTATGCATCTAGGATCTTAAGTGCCTTCTGTTTGTTAACAAAACTTCCCTGGGAGAACTCAAAAAGGCAATTAGTCTTGTTCTTTGGAGCAGTGCCTCCACTGTATTAGATTTCACTGTATGCAAGCTTAAATGATAACCCAGGAGCAAGCTGTACCATGATCCAATTTGATATTTAGTTTTGATTTTATTAGTAGTTGTCTTTAATGGATGTCTTGTCATGTAGGCTTCCTGATTATTAGTAATTTAAATTGACTGAGAATGAAAGGAAACCACAGGCATGAAACTGATGGACTGTGTCTGCGGCAGGCTGCAGCGCTTAAGGCAGCCGTAATGCCGGCAGGCTCCCTCACTCCCCCTCCCTTTTAAGGCTTTGAACACCCTTTCTGCTAATGCTGAAGATGAGAGCTTAATACTGTTGCTATCTGGGAACCTTTAAAAGCAAATGGGCATCGTGAGTGTTCCTTCCTCTTTGAAGGTAAGTGTTGTCCATGTGCCCACTCTACTTGATCAGCTCTAATTTGACCCAAGAGTAGAGATCTGTGAAGATGCTAACTGAAAAAGAAGGATTGCAGGAGAAGTAATTTTCCTTGCCCTTATGTGTACTTTCCTACCACTCTCTAGGATTGCTGGTTCAGTCTTGAGAAAAAGAACAGCTGAAAATGTGATTTTTTTCTGTGGGCTCTGGGGAGTAGCCGGGATCACTTACCAGGCTTGGACCCAGCATGGTCCGGAGCAGCACAAGTCCCACAGCTGTTAGGTCCAGACAAGAGCATTCATTCTCTGAGCACCTTGGACTTAGCATTGTTGGTCTGTGTAAGTGTTGAGATACTGGACAGCTTCAGTTAGGTGTAATTTAAAACAAACAAACAAACTTGAAAGAAAGTAATTTTAGGTCACTTAGTAAATGTCTACTAATAGTCATGCCCATGCTTGTTCGTCCCCTGCTCTGTTCATGTGGATGAGGAATGACTGAGGGAGGGGTAAATGAAGGGGAGCTGTGCTTTTGTCTTTATGACCAAGGCAGTTTTTATGTGCAAGCTTTAGAATTTCCAACTGGGGTGATATGCTAGGCCAGTTGTTGAAGCTACAGAGCTATTTCTCGCAGAAACTTTTATACTCTTACTTCTCTTGCTAACCCATAAAATGTACGTTTTGAGCAATATTTATATTTTAATTTGGTGAAAATAATTTTGAAAATTCAATGAAATCTTTTATGAAAAAAATATTTTCTTCTGGCTTTTTTTTGTGTGGAGGAGCCATGATGGGAGGAGTAGTGTCATCCCATCATCTCCTCTTAGATAGCTACAGTCACTCCCAGAGTGGGAAAATGTCTGAAACTGCCACTTTTCTCATGCCAGAGCTCTTCAGCTCTCTTGTAGTAGGGCCAACTCTGAAAGTGTTACTCCCTCACCCCATAGACTGGTGGTAGACAGGATGGCCTGGAGGGGGACATCTGCACACCTTCTCAGCGTCCTCTGCTGATCAAGGCCAGCTTCAATGCAGGAGGACGCTTGCCCTATCCTACTAGAATGACTTGGAGTGACCTACAGAATGCCACCAGCTATCCTTCACTGTAAAATGCTCCTATATTGCTTCTCTTTAAATTGATCACTTTCAGGACACCTGCCAGACAAGATGCATTTAATTTAAGACTTACTAAACTTCTGAATGGATGTGTTGTATACCACTGGTGTGGGTTCTCTTACTTCCTGTGTACAGATGAAAAGGTACATTGGCAAGGCTGGCAGGTGTAGAGCTACAGCTGCTGAGCTCTGCCTTCCTTGAACTGGGTGAGCCTGCACAAGCTCTTCACCTGCCTGAACATGACTGCCCCTTGATAATAACATTATCCAGTTACTCTCTCCAGTGTTAGAATTAAATACAACATGACTAGTGGAGTAGTGTGCTTACATAGTCTAGTTTTTTTTTTTTTTCAAATCTTACTTTGTCTCTTCATTTCAAAATGTCTTTAAATGTAGTTTAAATGACCCACTGAGGAGTTTATGTCAGGGACTGATGAAAAGCCTGCAGTCTGTACTCTTTCCTCCAGAGTCGCCATGGAGAGATGGAAATGCTGTTCTGAGCTGACCTGAGCCAGTGGTCCTCGGCTCTAATCTCTGATTCCCAGATGATAGCAGATGTCTCTTTAGTGATTCCAGGTGTTCTGAACAGAGTACAATCTCTTATCTGACGCAGCCACAGCGACTCCTTAGAGTTCTTTCATATTACCTCTTTATAACATTTGAAGGATCGGGATTTCTTGACAGCTGCTGGAATGCTAACTCCCACTTAAAGGGACTCTGCTTCAAGTCCTCAGGTGATCTGTGGACTTTCATGCTGTACTGTTTGATTCAGGCCCACATACCAAATAGTTTTAATATGTTCTCTTTTTTCATTAAACAGATTTTGTCATGTCCAAGGGACTTCCTGCTGACAGCAGCTCTAACTCTTTCTTACCATCCAGGCGTTGCCTGACCCTTGTTAACTCTGCATATTTCCCTTCAGAATACCCCCATTGACATCTTCTTGGTGGTGGAGCTTTCCCTGCTCCTTCAGAAAGCAGCACTTCTTCCATAATTTCTGGAATGGTGTGCCCATTTTTGCTTTGAGGCGATTTCTTATTGGTCAGACTTGACCTGAGCATCACTGTTAAAGCAGGAGCTGAGGTATTTGGCACTTTCTGCCAAATTAAAGGTTAGAAAATTTGAAGGCAGAGTAGTATAGTTACAAAGAGAACTGATGAGTAATCTCAACTCTGCATTTAAATATTCTTTCAATTTGGAGCTAATTTAGTCAGCTGAGTTTTTTACAGCAGGCTGCATTTAATTTTGCTTGGTTAAATCCCTTTCTAAACCCAGTTTTTAAAAAATGCAACACTTCTCTGTTAGAAGTCAGGGGAGGCACAGATCTGTGTATATATAAATCTGGTGTCTGGTGCATGTAGGTATCATCATGGAGGCAGTACTAGTAAATATTTATGATTTTCTTACCTGTGTCAGCCTCCATTCTTTGTTTTAAAACTTTCAAAATATTTACTGAGTGTGTGTATACATGGGGGAGGGGCATGGGTGTGCAGCATTGCACATGTGGGAGCCAGAGGACAACTTGAAGGAGTTGGTTCTTACCTTCCATCATGTGGAATCCAAGGATGGAACTCAAATCAGTGGCTTAGTAGTAAGCTCTTTTGCCTGTTGATCCTCCTTGCCAGGCTTCAGGAACCATTCTAAATGCTCCAAATACACTCAGTTTTTTAAAAATCACCACAGTTTGTGAAGTCAGAACAGTTGCATCTCTAGTTAGTAAATGGATGAACAGAAGCACAGTGGGATTAATTTACAGAAGAATGGAACTAGAGCAAGGACACTAATGGCCAGGCCCACAGTGTTTGCTTTTCTGATTGTATTCACCACTTAATGAATACATTGTTTAAAAGTTAGGGCCATGTTTGTCTGATGGTTTCCATTTTCTTGATGAGTAAGTGTTGCAATACTGAGTTGGAAAGAAAGTATATGGAGACCAGAAGTTTTGATAGACAGAAGATTTAAAATATTCATGGAGAGTAACTAGTCAAAAAGAAGGGCTATTGAAACCTTAGATGATATGATTTACAGTAGTCAAGGAATTTTTAGAAATATATCTATGCGGAATGTCCCCCCAGCCATGAGCAACAGCCTAAAGGCAGGCACAGAGAAAATGAGCAGTTAGAGCCTTCTACAGTCAGCCATGCTCATGCAGGAAAGGGAGAGAGACCTGGGCCTTTAGTCTTGACGTGAGCCATAGAACAGGCTGGGAAGAAGGGGTAATCAAGGGCTGAGTACAGTGGAGTAGGAGTTATAAGACGACCCATACGTTTGGCTCAGAACTCGAGAGTCTCAAGCAGTGGTTTCAGAGGCAAAGCAGATTTGGTAATGGGGGTCATGTCAAGACTAAAGAATGAGGTGAAGAGACGCAGGAAACAGTGGCTTGTTGACATACAGGAATGGCCAGGTGTTAGTCTTTGCCTCTCTACTGTATGCATACAGTATTTCTGATTTGCAGCACATAGTATTTCCTAGTAGTAGTGGAGTTAGGAGACATTGCTGAATTTATATGTGAAAATATAAGTATATTTAATTTTAATTGGCAGAATGATATGTATTTGTGATATAATGTGTAATATTTTGATAGATTATAAATTATGTTATAAAATTATTAAATCAGGTAATTTGGCCTGTGAATATTAATACATATTTGCCAATTCCTTTTGTGTAAACATTCTCAAATTCATACTCAGAAGGAGTGATGGTTGCTTCCAAAATATTTTAGTTTGAGTTATATGTTGTTCCCACCGCTACATACAAATGACTAGAACTTGTTAAAAACTCAAACCAAGTTAGTATGATGCTGAAGTTTCCTCAGCGAGCCTTCATTAGCTGACTCGACAGTGCAGCTGCGCTTGGGTTGTCTTTTCTTGGCTGGAAAGTGACTCGAAAGGACTCCCTAGGGATAGTTTTGTTGAACTCAGCCTCACATTTTGGTATGCAGGCTCTGCAGTGATTTCCCAATTAATTGATTGTTTCCTAAAACCTAACAAAAACCTTTAAAATTTTTATTATATAGTTCCTTGTTGGATATTTGGTTGATGGTATAAAAGGACAGATTGGGACAAACAAAAATCTCTCATACTAGAATAACCTGTTCTTTTTTTTTTTTTTTAAAGAATTGTTTATTTTATGTATATGAGTGTAGCTCTCTTCAGACACACCAGAAGAGGGTATTAGACCCCATTACAGATGGTTGTGATCCACCATGTGGTTGCTGGAGCTTGAACTCAGGACCTCTGGCAGAGTAGTCAGTGTTCTTAACCACTGAGCCATCTCTCCAGCCAACCCCCTTCCCCTGCCCAAATACCCTGTTGGCTGTCTTTTCCTACTTTTGTATGTTGTGATGTGTGCTTTTTAAACTCGGGACTGTAGACATGGCTCAGTGGTTAAGAGCACTTGCTGCTCTTGCTAGGCACCTGGGTTTGGTTCCCCAGCACCAACACAGTGGCTCTCAATTGTCAAGAACTCAAGCTCCATGGAATTTAACATGCTCTTCTGGCCACTGTGGGTCCAGGCATGCACGTGGTAGTAGGCAGAGCAAGCATGCAAGCAAAATACTCATCCACATGAATAAAATAAGTAAAGAGAAATAGCAAGTGACAGAGCCTGTGTATCACTGACATAGTTGAGTGAAGACGTTGGCGGTGCTTTGGTAGCCTTGGTGTACTGAGATTTGTGTGGTGGGATGAAAAGAGAATTAACTAGGAAACCAGGAAGCTCACATTCTGATATTAGACCCACCAAACAGTTGCTGAAAGTTTCTAAACCTTGCTAAATGTCATTTTATATATGTGTGTGTGTGTGTGTGTGTGTGTGTATGTGTATGTATTTATATATGTATGGATGTATGAATATATAATCAGTAGTAGTAACCCTTAGTTTATATCCTGACTAATTTAGGCAAATGTCTGGCACATAGTAATTACTGAAACAAAAAAAGATAAATTTTGTCTCTTTAATACCCCCACCCTGTCCAACCCCATTGTTCCAGCACATTTTTAGATCATTTATTCTGAGGGAATTCTTAGTTTTTCACATTTCCTAGAAACTCTGTTAGTAAACCCCGTCAGTTTTCTAATTCTCATGAGTGTGTTCAGCTTTTGGGAGATAGCACTTCAGGTCACAGAGTTGTATTTGCCAGAATTGAGGTTTATGACGAGGCTGTTGTTGAGGAGCAGGTGTGCATAAATCCTATGCATGAATGTATACATAAGGTTTATAACCTTTTAATTCTAGACAAAGGTATCTGTAAAAATTTAGCAGGGACATGGGGAAGTGACGATAGGAATGCGTGATGAGTAAGAACCTTCTGCCTTTGGCTCTCTGAGGTCAATTTCAGAATGTAAGGAAGCTGACTCAATGGCAGCCATGGGAGGAGACTCAAGGAATTTGAGGCTAGGAATTTGTGATGAAAACAAGTCCCAGTGAGACTTGTTCAGTATGAGAATCACACCTGAAGGGCATGAGAATGGAGCACACACCTTCTTTCTGGAGACTGGGACATTGGTGCTCAGACAGGGCAAGAGGAAAGCTGGAAAGAGAAGTCATGTAAGCTGAGGTGGCTTCACATAGAGGAGCCGCTGAGCTGGCAGGAGACCTGTGTGCTCAGTTAAGCTTCCTCCCTGGAAGGGTTGCACTCTTAGACACAGAACAGTTTGAACACTTCAGTCCTGCTGGGCTGTGGAGTGGCAGCTTTTTCTATGTTGACTAGCTGGCTCAAGGTCAGTGCACAGAACAGTAGGCAGCCTCCTGACAGCCAACAGGGGCTGAGGCTGGGCTAGTTGTCCTGGCACTTTAAGTTAATTTCAAGTTATATGCTTATTCCAGGGTCATTTATTTTCTGTGAAATACCTGAAAGCAAACTGCCTAAGCCAGTGGTATCATGAAAAAAATCAGATGGTCATTTATTAACAATCCAGTTATCCAGTCAAAATCCAGAATCCAGTTAAAAGCACAGCACTGTGGCCAGTGAAGACAACCAAAGGCTTCAGGAACTTTTACTTACCTCTGGTTTAAATTTCTTGTTCTAAATTATATAATCAGTATTTGTTCATTACTAACCAACTTCCTCTTGCCCAACTGAAAAGGTGCTGCACAGGAACAGAAGAAGAAAGTCCTGTATAACCCTACCATCTGTATGCAACTATAGGGACAGACTCTTGTTTTTTCACATGCTCACATTTTGTACATGGTTGTTTAAAGTTTTTTTTCCAAGTCATGAATGTGTTTAGGCTCTGAAATAAGTACACAGCATACCAAAATATGAGGAACATTACTCATATTTTTCTATACCAGAATTTAGATTTCCAGCATATCAACATTTTTTGTAGATGACTAAAATAATACACATATTTAATTAAACGAATAATGGTAAATGCAACTCTCCTTTAACCACTCCTTATCTCCAATCCTCCATCCATAAGACACCTGCATGATATGAGTGTCGTACATGTATGGATATGTATACATGTTTGCGCACCTGTGCAAACAGATATGAAGCCCTAAACATGACATCATATATTTTCTTTGATTGGTCTATCCCTTGTTTTTGAGATAGGGCCTTTCAGTGAACCTAGAACCAATCATTTAAGCTAGATTCCTGAGGCCAGTGGGCTCCTGAGATCTACTTGTCTCCATGTACACAACTTCCCAGTGCTCGGGCTCATGTCATACCCTTATTTTAAGGAACAGACTCTAAGAATCCGACCTCTTGTCCTCTTGCTTATAAGGCAGACAGTCACCCGCCAGGCAGTCTCTCCAACAAATAGCAGGAAAGAACTTTCATGAGTAAATAATTATTACATGTGTTGTTTGATGCACATGTGAGAATCTTAACTTATTTGTAAAGAAAGTTATAAATGAATACCCCAAATCTGTTCATTTCTCAGCCTTTCTCATTCATTTAATGGCAACACCATTAATGGTGTTAAAACCTGAATGCTGCCCTAGACTTCTCTCCTCTGCTCACACACTATGGCTCCCACTCAACAGCCAATTCAGCTTCACTCTGTATTCAAATGTGTCTAGGATTTGATGACCTCTTTCTACCTCCAGCTAATGCTAGTGATCCAAAAAAGCACCATTTGCTTTCTTTGTTGTTTTTTGTTTCTTTGTTTGATACAGGGTTTCTTTGTGTAGCCCTGGCTGCCCAGACACAAAGACCTGCCTGTCTCTGTCTCTCAAGTGCTGGTATTTAAGGCTTGTGGCCCCACTGGCTGGCAATACCTCCATTTCCTAATGGTGAGATAGTGCTGTTAGTATTCCTATTCTAGTTTTAATCACTATCCTGGTTGGCTTTAACTTGACACATTTTCTAGAGAGGGAATCTCAACTGAAGAATTCCCTAGATCATGGGGATTGTCTTGGCATATGAGGGCCCAGCCTACTGTGGGTGTCAACATTCCCTTGACAAGTGGTCCCAAACTGTATAAGAAAGCTAGCTGAGTATAAGTCTGCCTACTAACCAACAAATAGCATCGTCTGTGATTCCTGGCCACTGCTTCTTTGACCATGAAGTGAGTTCTTGGCCAGACATAATGCTATAGAATAGCAAGAAGGCCTGTCCTTAAGTGCCTGCCTTGGCTTCCCTCAGTGATGGACTGTGACCTGGAAATTAAGCCACCTTTGATTCCCCTAAGTTGCTTTTGGTTAGAGTGTTTTATCACACCAGCTGGAAGGAAATGAGAACAACCTCCTAGATGCATTTTCTTTCATTGGTGTTCTTCATCTGTAGCACAGAAAAGGCTTTGAATGACCTTTCTCCATTCTCCCAAGTAGGTTACATAAGCCAGTCTCACTCTAGCTCTGTACGAGAGTGGTTAACTCATTACATATAAAGGAATACTAAGGCATCAGGCTTAGTTCTTCCCTGCTCTTACCAGACTATATTCTTTAAAAGTATTCATTACTTGTAATTTATTCTTTGAAATTATCATACATGCATACAGTACGTTCTTTTTATTTTTATTGAATATAATCTTCATTTACATTTCAAATGCTAAAACCTTTCCCAGTTTCCCCCCTCCCTGAAAACCCCCATCCCCTCCTCCCACCCCCCTGCCTCCAAGTATATGCCCCTCTACCCCACCCACTCCCACCTCCCTCCCCCCCTCGATTTCCCTTTGTTGGGGCATCTATTGAGCCTTCACCTGACCAAGGACCACTCCTCCCAATGATGCTCTACAAGACATTCCTCTGCCACATTTTTGGCTGGAACCATGTGTATCCTTTGATTGATGGTTTAGTTCCTGGGAGTCCTGGGGCATCTGGGTGGCTGACTTCATTGTTCTTCCCATGGGGCTGTAACCCCTTCAGCTTCTCCAAACCACCCTCCAGCTCCTCCATTGGGGACCCCACGCCTAGTCCAATGGTTGGCAGCTAGCATCTGCCTCTGTATGTGTAAGGCGCTGGCAGGGCCCCTCCTGAGACAACCATGGTATGCTCCTTTTGGTGTTCACTTCTATATATAGTGCATTCTTACTACTCACCTCTCACTGTCTCCTACCTCTCTTCCACCTTTGTTCTCCCTCCCCCCTCCATTAGTCTCTTTCTCATGATCACACCTGTTTTGTTTTGTGGCACACAAAGTTTAACCAGGGCTTTAGACCCTGTTTGTATGATCCTGATTTTGAACTGTACCTAGGATCCTGGTTGAGTCACCATTCAGTACACATCTAAAGACTATGATTCTCCTACTGAATACATTGTAGCCAATCATTGAGCAAGGTGGGATAGGGTCCCACTAGCCCTCCTCTATGCATGTGTGACATTCAAGCCTAGTCTTTGTGCAAGTCTAGTACAGCAGTGGCTGTGTTGGACCTTGAAGGTAGCATGTAGCAATCTTTCTCCCTATCTTCTGACTCATATTCTCTCCATGCCTCTTCTGTAGTGCTCACTGAGCAGAGATGGTTTCACTTATTTCAAGTCACAAACTAGAGTTGAGGACTGACCTTTAACTTCTGACTGTCCTGCCTTTAGCTCCCTAGTGCTGGGACAGGTGTGTGCGCTGGGCACTGAGCATGCTAGGCAAGCGTGTAACTAAATGGACCTGCATGCCAGCTTCATTATCTACCCATATGTAACAAACATCTCCTTGTTTAAACGTTCCTAGCTTCACTTTGAAGAAGTCTTTGCAGTTCGAGGTCCTTCATGATCTGACCCTGTTTACCTCTCTTTATCACATGTTCCTGCTTCAGTTTACTCTCTGTCAGCTGGGCATACTGGGCTGTGTTCCATCTGTCTGGATTTTTTTCTGGGTAATTGTATGACACTCCCCCAGCTGGCTGTGCTCAAATGTGAACTGGTTAGGAAAGCCTTCCAGATCACTACCTATAATCAGCCCTGATCTCCTTTGTCTGGCTTATTTTTTTAATATACCATTTTCCCGGTGTTGTTACCTATACTTTCTGTCATTAATTCATTTGCTCCTATTTATTTACATTGGAAATTTGATGTCTGTATTATGATCATCAAATCATAGCTCAACAATTATTTTCATAGTCTTTCCCAATCTTTCTAAAGAAAAATTATGTACAATGAAGTATCTGTTCCCCCAACCTACGATTTTTATTGATTGTTTGAGAATTTCATATCATATACACCATTTCACTCACTTCCCAGCAAAAAGAAAACACACATACATAACACACATAAAACAAACAAACAAACAAAAACCCCAACCAAACAAAAATAAAACAAATCCAATTTGTATTGTCTTTATACTCACTGAAGCATGGTCAAACTCTCAGTGGCCTGCCTTCTCTTCTTCTTCTTCTTTTTTTTGTTTTTGTTTTTGTTTCGTTTTGTTTTGTTTTCGAGACAGGGTTTCTCTGTGTAGCCCTGGCTGTCCTGTAACTCACTCTGTAGAGCAGACTGGCCTCGAACTCAGAAATCTGCCTACCTCTGCCTCCCAAGTGCTGGGATTAAAGGCGTGTGCCACCACCGCTCGGCTCTCCCCATCTTCAATAGAACTGAGTCCTTCTCCTCCCACACTACTGCCAGAAGCCAACAATTGTGGAGAGCTAACTTCAACATCCGTCACACTTTTTTAAGAGTTTTCTTCAATGGTTTCCTGTTTAGGCTGTTACTTGTTGGGGGTGGGGTCAGCTTGAGGGAGGAGTAGGGGTCATCCAGAAGCCTTCCATGTCCCTCTTCCTCGTCTGTGCACCTGCAGTCATCAATATCACTGCAAAAGTAGCTTCCTTGCTCTTTATAGTCAGTGGGATTGTGGGTCACAGGCCTCCACATGGTTTCTGGTGACAGTACAAACCAGGAACATGGCCTCTGGCTGTAGTAGGTCATTGATCCAGACAAGACCCTGGGAGGCAGCTCAGACCATGGATATCACCATGGCCTCAGTGACAGCACAGGCCACTCACATCAGTATGGCCCTCAGTGGCAGCAAAGCTCGAGGACATCACCAAACTTCAGTCAGTGGCACAAACCGTGTATGTCCACATGGATCTTGGGTTGCAACATGGACCACAGATACCAACATGTTCTCCTGTGGCCTAATGGACCACAGTGGTCCGTTACGGAGGTCCAATCTGTCACTGGTCAGAGCCAAGGTAATCCCACAGCTAGGCGTTGTGTTTAGGGGCTGAGTCTGCATAAGCTCCAGGTGCTGCACAGCACCTCGTTGATGACCCCCCTGAGCAACCACATGTTCTGCTGTAGGCCTCTCAGCCCTCTGTCACACCTGCCACTGAGACATGTCTCCAGTTCCGCCTCTCTCCACAGTATGAGCATAGCTCTGCCCTTCATCTTTCCCACCTTTCCATCAAACTCTGTCCATCATGGTGTCATCTGCCCTGCATGGGGCAGGGCAGGCAGCCAGAATGGGTCAGGTCAGCCTGGCTGACTGGAAGTACAAGATCTTAATTCTGTCATTTCAATATCTTGTCAAACAGAGATGCCTTTGTGATCCAAATCATTATGAAAACATGGAGTGCTACTACTTCTTCCCCCCACCCCAGAATATTCCCTCAGTCTTCATTGTCCCTCTTGCCTCTGTCCTGGCTCATAAATTAAATCATATGTATTCTCTGCAAGGCTTCTTTACAGCCAGAATTTGTTTTGAGATGTACCCATGCTGTTGGGTTAACACATCCTTCTTTTATTATATTTCTGAATGTTAATTCATTACATGGTTACATTGCTGTTTATATTGTTCTTGTTGCATTTCCAATTATTGACTGCCAAGGAGTAATGCTTCTGTGAACCTTCTGATGCAAGGCTGTCTATGGCCATGCATTTTTATTCTTAGGTAAACCAAAATAAATTGCTACATCACAAGACGGGTCTTTTTTTTTTTTTTGTCATTTTAAAATTAGTTTATATTGTAGAAAATATTGAGTTCATTCCAGTATTTCCATGTCATGTATATAAGGTATTTTGTTGTCTACTTAGTTTTTATAGGAGATTTCCAGACGTTTTCTGGAAGTATATGATTTAACATTCCTGTCAGCAGTGTCTGAGAGCTCCAGTTGCTCTGTGCACCTACTTTTTGTGTTGCTGCCTTTTTATCTTAGACATTCATTGTGTCTCATGGTGGTTTTATTTTACATTTCTCTGGTGACTAATGAGCATTTTAAAAATATGTTTATTGGCACATGAAGAATCTGGTCCAATGTTTGATTATTTATAGAGTTTGAGTTCTAGGTCTTTACAGTTGGGAAATATTTTCTTTCAGAATTGGAATTGCTTGTTCATTCTCTTTTTCCTTTTTGTTTCTTAGGATTCATTTTTATTTTATATGGGTGAGTATTTTGTATATATTTATGTTTGTGCACCATGTGTATGCCTAAAAACTCTGGAGGCTAGAAGAAAACATTGGTTTCTCTGAAACTGGAGTTACAGGCAGTTGTGAGTGGCCATTGAGTGCTAGGAACTAAACTCCATGGGTACTTTGCAACAGCAGCAAATACTCAAAACCACCCTCCAGCCCCATTCACTTTCATGATAGTGGCCTTTGATGAGCAGAACTTCTTAGGTTGATAAATTTTATCAGTATTATCCTGTTATGATTAATTTTGGTTTTCTATAAGAAAACTTTGTCCATGTCTTGTAATATTTTCTTATTCTATATTCTGCAAAACTTATGTATAGGTGAAAGAACTATCCAAAACTAACATTTGTGTTTGGTATAAGGTAGTTTGTTCACTTTTTGATGTGCAGTTATCCAGTCTTTTTACTACTTTTGTAGACACACTTTTTCCTGTTTGGATTGCTTTGGCTCCCTGGTAGGTGAATGTGTCCTATGGCTATTTACTATGATATACAGGTATTTGTTAATCCCTATACCTTGATGTCTTAGTTATTGTGGCTTTAGAGTGAGAAATGACTTTTGCTCACATATATCTTCCTACTATGGTTGTTTTTCAAGATTTTTTTTAAAATAAACTTTTTTTTTTTTTTTTTTTTAGAGAGAGGGGTATTTTACAGGTAGTTTAATCAGTTTCTGTAAAAATATGTGGGGGAGTTTGGATTGGAATTGTATTGACCTCACACCCCAGTTTATAGAGAATATCCTAACAACATTGAGCGTTTTAACCCCCGCACATGGTATCTGTCCTCATTTATGGTGCCTTTACTCTCCTCAGCCTTTCTTCACCTGCTGGTTGCATATCTTCTGTCACTTATTTATAGGTATTTTACTTTTTAACTATATGAATAGAACCTTTCCTTTCTAGTGCTATGTTTGCAATTCCTTGTTGTGCTGTTGTATGCACAGTCACTGTTTTGATGTTGACCCTGTATCCTTGACCTTGCTAATGTCAGTTATGAGTCCTACTTCTGAGATTCTCTAGGAAGTGTAAACAGTAATGCCTCCTGTGTGTAGTGATTTTTCCTTCTGAATTTTTGTTCTCATTTCTAGTTCTCTCCTGTTGCTGTGGATAGGCCCTTGAGTGCTATGTTGAATGCTGAACAGAAATGGGGAGAGCCAATATTTTTTTCTTGTTCCCAGTTGTAAAGGGAACAGCATCATAATGTAAGTGTAATAATATAAACTATAGATTGTTTTCCAGAGATGCCCTTTAAAGTATTCAAAGTAGTTCTCTCCTAGTTCACTGAGAAGGTTTTAAAATTCTAAGGAGGTTCTAGATGTGGGTTTATCTGTTGTGAACATTGCTTTCTTCTTTCTTCTTGATTCTTAATGTTAACAGCCCATTTTATAAAGTCTTTTTTTTTTTTTTTTACATTTTATTGGTCTTGGTGTATTTTAGAATTTTGTCTTCATTCCTGAGAGATGAGATGATATATCTTTTGTAATATCTTTGTCTGCTATTTTGACAAAGATTTTAAATTTTGTCTTCCATATTTAGATTTTAAACCTGGGTTTTTTTGTTTGTTTGTTTGTTTGTTTTTGTTATGAGTAGTGCACAGTTGAGATCCAGTTTTATTTATTTTGTTCCCACTCAAGTATTGAGTTCAGCTCTAACATGCATGTTCAGTATCCTCTCTTTCCCTTGTGTTTGCTTGGTGTTTCATTTTGTTCTTGTGCCAGCCCTGTCATATATCAAGTTTCCCTGTTTGCCTGGGTCTTATTTATGTGCTGTATTGGTTAGTGTGTTTCTCTCAGTGTCAATATCTTGTTGTGTTAACTAACTATAGTCCTTGTAGCTTTCTAGAAAGTTTTTCACCCTGTTTCTTTACATAATGTTTTAATTTTCTTGGTTTCTACCTTCCTATACAAATTTAACTGCTGTTGACTTTCATAAAATCCAGGTTGATATTTTGATTGGACTTCACTGAAGTGAATCAACAGCTCTTTGTTGAACATGGTATCCAATTTATTAGTTTTCTTTTGATGACATTTAAAATACTCTCCATAATGATCCATATCTTTAGCACATTTTCCTCTTAATAATTTTCTATAGATTCTGTAAGTATATTTTTAATTACATTTTCTATTCTTCTTTTATATAAAAATGCATTTGATGTAAAATATCAATCTTCGCCACGGTCCCTAATAAATTTTAGCAGTTTTTATACCTTTTGGATTTCATATAGAAAACTTTATGACTTCTAACTGGCTGTGACTGCCCCCCTAGGCTCTGTATCTCCCTCCCTGCGTCCCTCCCTCCCTTCCTCCCTCTATTCCAGCACCGCCCCCCCTTACCTCTTCTCTCCTCTATATCCTTCCTTCTTGTCTGAGCTGTCTGTGCTTTGGTGTCACTGCTGTGATGCTGAGACATAAAGGTAATGAATTTCCTTGGGGCCTGAGAGACAGCTCAGTGAAGGCTGTGGAACAGCTCCAAGCCTGTCAGTCTTACTTCAGTTTCCAGGACCACATGGTGGAAGGAGAGAAACAACTCCTGCAGGCTGTTTTTATTTTTTAGTTCAGGGTCTCTCTGTGTACTTCTGTAGAGCAGACTGGCCTGTAGCTTATAGAGATCCACCTGCCTCTGCCTGCCAAGTGCTGAGATTGGAGGAATGTACCACCATGCTTGGTTAAACAAATGCAGTATTTAAAATACTTAAAAAGATGTTGAGCTTTCTTATTTTGCTCCTAAGATAAATCGAGTACTTTATCTCTGCTAAGACAGGTCAGACGTGGTCTTCATTACTCAGAGGGGTTCCTTCCTGTTTGATTTGTTGGCTTGCTTGCCACATACCTCTAATTGCTGCCCTTAAACTGTTTCACTTATTCTCTCTTGCTGTTTTTAATTTGGGTTTTTGTCCTTTCCTCAGTGCTTTGTCTGTGATGTGGGTTTTGTTTGTTTGTTTGTTTGTTTAAATCTTGCATGAGATTTCTGGTCCAGCTATTCTAGAATCTCCTGTGCTTTTAATTCTTCATAGTTTGACTTGTTTCCTTCTGGTTTTATGTTCATTGGAAGTCTGATTAGGATAGGTTAGATTTATTTTTTTATTTTATTTTATTTTTTAATTAATTAATTAATTAATTAATTTATTTATTTTTGCCTCTGAAGTATTTAATTTTCACCACCTAGCCCGTTTTTCAAACTTATGGGACTGGAGACATGGTGCAGTGGCTAAAGGCGCTTGCTGCTCTAACATGAAAATCAGAATGTAGATCCCAGTATCTGTGTCTGTAGGCTCACAAGCACCTATAACTCTAAGTATAAGATATCTGACACCTTTTTCTGGCCTCAGAGGAAACCCGTGTATACATGCTCATGTGTACCTGTACTCACATAGGAACATACACATGTAAATAATTTAAAAATCTGAAAAAAGTATGTGAACATAAAGAGTCTAGATTAATTATAGTATTGGGAAAATTTTCAAAATTACCTCATCTTTAAATTTACACACACACACGCACACGCACACACAAATATTCAACTATTGAGAAAGTAGGAGATCGTGTCTTATAATATGGATGGCTCTGTGAGCTAATCCGGTTAAGTGAGACTAGTCAAGGGCAGGTAGATAATTATCACATGGTATCATTCATGGGAAGAAAAATAAACAATATCCTAGAAGAAACATGTGGTATACTTATCTTACTCTTACTTACTCTTATCTAGAAGGGGAGGCTAGAGAGGGCAGAGGAAAATTATATAAAAGATGCCAAAACACAGGCAGATGGGGAGGGGATTACTCTGGTGTTCTGTAGCACAGCTGCGTAATTCAGCCTATAACAATTTATGATATATTTCAAAAATAAATAGAAGTACTGAAGATTTTAAAGCATAAAATGACCCATGTTGGGCTTGCAAGATGGCTCAGTTGGTAAAAGTACTTCCCTCCAAGCTTGACAATTTGAGTTCAGTCCTCAGAACTCACGTGGTAGAAGAAGGGAACTGACTTCCATATGCTGCCCTTGGATCCCACACATGTGCTGTGCTACATTTATGTGTGCAAGCTTGCATACATGTACACAGAAATAAATAAAGATGATTAAATTTTTAAATAAGAAATGATAGCTGTTAATGAAGCTCGAAGTGTTAATTTCCAATTAACCAATTAGATAACCAATTACCAATTAAATAACGAATCATATATATAGAGAGAGTTATCAACAATATTTCACAAATATTGTTGTGTTGTATTCAAAAAAGAGCTAAATGAAGAGATACAGCACACCTTTAGAACCAGAGACTCACTGTTGTCATATATGCAATGGTCTGTATCACCTATCAGCATAGCTAGGTTGTGATGGTAAAAGTGAATTTGTGAAAGGAGGAAACCAAACACTCGGGCGGCTGAGGCAAGAGCTGTAGTGAGTTGAAGGCCAACCTGAGCTATAGTATAAATAATCTATAAAGCACTCATTACCTAACTGAAAGTCTTACTATACAGCCATAAACAAAATATTGTGGTTCAACACAAAGATAGATTTATCCAGCAGTGGTACTGAATAGATTAACCAAAACCACAAAAAAAAAAAAAAAAAAAAAAAAATTGAATCACGATGCTCAAAGGTGAGGTTGCTTGCCTCACAAGCCTAGCCACCAGTCCAAGCCCAGGAGTCCACATAAAAGTGACCAGCTCTTTACTGCCCTTGCCTTGCTCTCTCAATTCCTCACCTCTTTTTTTATTTATCGTCGTTATATGTATATATTATATACATACATATTCCTAAATATAATCTGCTTAGTTTGTAAAATGGTGTGTGTGTGTGTGTGTGTGTGTGTGTGTGTGTGTGTGTGTGTGTTTATTTTCCATTGGCATTGGATAACCAGTTGGTGTAGTCTTCCTTGGGGAAGGAAGACTATTTCTCCCACTTTTAGCACCCCTTAGTTGCTGGTAGTTCTTTGTCTAAAATTAAGACCTGGTAGTTTTTATGCTATCTACTTTGTTGTGTATGTTGCTTGTATCCATATTTGGATCATATTTAGGCAGTCATGTTGATGGGACTTTATGGGTGCAGCTTCTGGGGTTACTAAGAGACACGGTCTCACAGAAAACTTGCTAATTCTTTGGCTGTCTTTCTGCCTACTCTTTTTCAGTGTTCCCTAAGCCTTAGAAGTGTTAGTTACTTTGTAGATGTGTCCACTGGGACTGGGCTTCAGAACTCTTCATTTTACTTAGTATGCATAGGCTCTTAAAAAAAAAACCACATTATTCAACAGTTGGCATCCACAGCAAATAAATAAAACTGACTTTGAATAAATGTAATTTTTGATAATATAAGAAGAAAATCATTAGCTTTGTTTATTTACTTGTCTTTTGAGAAACCCAGACCAGCCTTGAACCCAGTAATCCCTGTCTTAACTTCACTGTGTGCTGGAATTATAGGCATGCTCACATACTCAGTAAATCTAATTACTTTGAATAATACCTTCAAAAAGTAGAAATTCTGCTTTGTTTCCTTTTAATTATTTGGTAAATATAATATACATATGTACATATTTCAAAAGTCATGTTTAAGATCCTATACCTTTATTTGCTAACTTTTCTGTATATCCTGATTTTCTCCCTTAGGACAGTTCCTCATTTTACCTAGGAACTGTCTGCTGTTGGAGTCATTAGGAACAGTGACTGCAGCTGCTGTCTGTTACTTTCAGCCTGGAAGCTGTTTTGAACTTGCGATATGAACTATACTGTTATAAGAATTCTTTTGAGTAGGTAATACCATCTTATAGAAAAGAAAACAAGGGTTAAGTAACTTGCCAAGTTTGAACCTGTTGAACTTTGTTTTATAACAACTGTCCCCACAAGTGGCCCCAGATTCTAAGAAGTTGCTCATTTCTGCCTCTTCTGTCCTGTCTGGCATGGTAATGACAGAGTTCTTTTCTCTTGGTCTTCAGGTGTTTGTGTTGCTCCTCTACATTCTTTTCTTTGGTTGGGAATAGAGTGTCTAAAAAGTCCTTGCGTTCGTGATAAGCAGTTTCTGTGGGTCATGCCCTGTTCTTTTCCTTTTCAAGTTTAAGGATCAGGTACTGTTGGTGTTCCCATGTCTCATACTCTCCAGTCTCTTGGGTTTTGTACTGAAGCTCCAGAAATCTTGGAAACCTATAACAGAAGGGAGGGGCAGAGGATAAGGAAGGGTAGAAGGAGAAAACTTGGAAGCTGATTGGTAAGTTGAAGAGAGTCTGGTAGGCTATATAATAAATAGAACATATATCTTTTTTTTCTTCTTTTTTTTATTTGATATATTTTTTATTTACATTTCAAATGATTTCCCCTTTTCTAGACCCCTACTCCCCGAAAGTCCCCTCAGCCCCCTTCCCTCCCCCCTGTTTTCCCACCTAACCCTTCCCACTTCCCTGTTTTGGTTTTGCCCTATACTGCTTCACTGAGTCTTTCCAGAACAAGGGGCCACTCCTCTGTTCTTCTTGTACCTCATTTGATGTGTGGATTATGTTTTTGGTATTCCAGTTTTCTAGGTTAATATCCACTTATTAGTGAGTGTATACCATGATTCATCTTTTGAGTCTGGGTTACCTCACTTAGTACGATGTTCTCCAGGTATCCCTCAACAGAAGAGTGGATGCAAAAAATGTGTATATCCACACAATGGAGTACTATTCAGCCATTAGAAACAATGAATTCATGAAATTCTTAGGCAAATGGATGGAGCTGGAGAACATATATCTTTAAATGAACTTATCAGGCAGAGAACCTCCTTTAGAAATGGTGCAAGGAAGAAGAGGACTATGAAACTCAAGGGTATGAAATAACTATATGTATGTGTATTTGTTTAATGGAAAACTGGAAAACTGGGAAACAACATGAACTCTGCAAGCAGATCTTCTTTGGGTTAGAATTCTAAGCTCTCTCTTAATGCAAAAGGAAGGACCCTTTTCTTGTCTATATAGGTCTAATTTCCTTCAGCCAGAACAGGCCTGAACTGACATATGTGACAGTGCTTAGGAATGTGGCCTTTACATGGCACTTTATGACGTCTCCTTGAGGTGATTCACAGAGGGTGCTGGCAGAGAAGCTGCTCTCTCTTCTTGTTTTTTCTTCTTTGTTTTCTAGTGCCCAGCCTACCTAACCTTGAACAACTGACCCAGAGAAGATAGCCACAGTAATTTAGAGAGGAACATGTTCAATCTTTGCCTCTTCTCTGTCTAATGAGTCCCTGTAAAAAATATATCAAAAGAAATTCTCATCTCAGAGTCCTCATATTTCAAAGTCGGGTGTATGTATTATAAGAACTGCTGATTCATTAGGAATGCTTCCTAATTCCAGTGCAACAGCTGCTTCTGGTTAGAACAAACTCCTGCTCTTTGTGCCCTCTCCCTCTGAGGAGATCTTAAATTTTGGCTTAAGATTTTCCTCTTGCTTCATTCAGCCTTTTCTTTCCATTCTGATTTTGCCCCTTTATTATAGTTGTTTTATCCTTCTCAGTATTCATGCAACCTGAACAGCCTACTGTACCTGTGCCTTACCTTTAAAAATGGCTTTTTAAAAAGATTACAAACACTAATAAAACTCTTATGGTGGTGCTTTTTGTTTGCATTCACAGTGACAGCGGAGTATATTGTACAGCAATAAAGAGAAAAGTTGAGATGTGTTGTAGTCATGAATTCTAAGTGCAGTGATTTAAAGTACTGGGAACATTTCAGAAACCGCCATTGTGTGTTAAATGAAACCACTGTATTAGTGTATCATAGCATGCTGTTCTAATCACTTTCTTCCAAATACCAGCTTTTGAAAGAAACAGGCTGTATTTTTTTTATATATAAAATCTGCAATAGTATAATTGAACAGCTCTGCAGAACAGGTACATGAACATGGTGATATGCATTCAAATGTCTCTCTGTCCGTAATGAGCGGATTGAGGTTCACAGTTGCAAGGCTTGCCGTTTATTTTCTGATTTTATATTCTGGACCCAGACAAAAGTACCTTAAAAAAACTAAGAGAAAAAGGTAGAGGGAAATTGTTCATAAAAAATCAGATAACCTTTTGTGGAAACCACTATTGGATTTGGGGTTCTCATTGTCTTCATTCAGCTGTCTATAAAGTCTTTTGACGTCCTCTTGTCAAATACACACACACACACACACACACACACACACACACACACATGGGGGGGGGGCTGGAAATGTAGCTGAATGGTAGAGTGCCTAGCATTTGCAAAGTCCAGAGTTCAGTCCCCAGTACTGTCCACCCACCCCTAGTAAAAGGTAGTAAAAAATAAATAAATTTTTCCTATGTAATCATTTCAAATTTTAGAATGTTTTGGATTTATTTATTTTAATTTTTGTGTGCATAGACGTTTTGTCTGCATGCATATTTGTGTAGCACATGTTTGTAGTGCTCACAGAAATGAGAAAAAGAAGGTATCAGATCCCCAGATCTGGAGTTAGGAATGGTTTAAGCCACCGTGTGAGTGTTGGGAACTGAACTTGGGTCTCTGGAATAGTCAGTGCTCTTAACTGCTGAGCCATTTCTGCAGCCCCATCTTTTTATAACTGCTAACAACTTCTGTTGGTGGGGCAGGGAGCCTCCCATATACATGGAGTCACTCATGAGTGAGATCTTGGGTGCCTGTGCTACTTCCTTCATAGAATTTGCTTAGTCATGATATGTGCTGACTTGCAGGTCTGACTGTCCACTAGACACTGAGACTGGAGATTGTGTTTGACTCACCCACTTTCTTCAAAGGGTCTTACTACCAATACATGTTTGATGACCAAATGAGTCATAGAAGTCTAAGTCCTGTAGATGTCAGAGAAGTTATCAAACTCTGCAGAAGATAGAGATGAACAGATATTTCAAATCCTGGTTAGGACAAGATTATGCAGATTCAATATAGAAGTAATTTTGAGCTTCAGGGCAGTTCTAGTCATTGAAGGAGACCCTTCAGTTCTTTCTCCAAGAAAAGAGAACCTTCCTCCTTTTTTGCTTGGTGGGAGGAAGAGTAGGGGTAGGAAGGAGATAGAGTAGTGTTAGAGAGCTGCCACTCACTTGGGACAGGTGACCGTGGGCTTGTTTAAATGTCCTTCAGATTCTGAAGATATGTTACTCCAGGGAAGTTCCTTATATTATCTGTGTTTATATTCTTTCTACAAAATGAGAACCAAACAATTTAGAGTAACTGACTGAGTCAGGTAGAAGCAAAACTTGTACAGACCCAGTGTGGCCATATTTCTGGGCTACAAGAAAACATGATATAGAGTTCTTATGACCAGCATGAGCAGAAATGGCTTATTTCACACACATTTTAATGGTAACATAGATGATGAGGTTGTAGATGACCTGCTGTTCTAATGCCTTAGAGAACTGGCTGCATTCTTATAATATCATCTCATGTCAAATGAATGAATGACCACCTGTACTATGAATGTGAAGCATGGCGATGCTCATGGGGCTATGCTTCCTCAAAACACGTGTCCCTCATAAGTAAAACCAGTAAATAGCAAAATATTAACAATGCAAAAAGGGTAAATAAAAATTATAGCTTAAATATTATACTCAAAGCCAGATTTAAAGTTATGTCTCTGTTCTTGTTGTCTTGTGACTGCTACACCCATGAGTGCTTTTGTCAGATGACTGAATTTTCCTTTAACAAGAAGTGAGGTTTTTAAAGGTAGCAATGGTAGGAAAATCAGGTGGAGAACAGATGATTTGACTATCATGTGGGTAGGGCACAAAAAACATTCTGGGGTCCAATACAGCCCTATATTGACTGAGGGTGGTTCATATGTAGCCATATGCAGCTAATGCATTTAAAGATACATAAAAACAGAATGAGTGTGCTTCACCTTATGTCTGTCAGAGGTAGTTTTTTAAACAACCAGAAGAATGATGAACTTCAGAACTTGAGCCCTTGCTTCAATTCCTCTCTGTTCCCATACTAGTGTAATAATAACCTTGAGCAAGTCATCCCTACCCTGGAGCCTCTGAGTCTTCACCTTCACCTTCACCTGCCATGAGAACAGCCACTTCATACACAGGTGAGGGAGAGGCCATGCCTGATGGGGCACCTCTCCTCCTCTCTCTTGAATGGCTCTTCTGATAAAGCTGCTCTTTCAGTTAGCTGGAGCTCTACTACTTAAAAGCCATAAGAAGTTAAGCTGGAACCTTTGTGAAAGACAGAAGTGCTGACACCCATCCGTGTGTTTAAGGCTAGCTCTTAGGTCTTGTTTTACTGTTGCTGTCTTTCTTTTCACCAAAGCATACCAAATCCTCAGGGTTAAGTCTTAGCTAATTATTTTAGTTAAGTGCAATATATGTTATTTCTTCACTTAGGAAAGCATAGCGAATTATTTGTAGTTTTAGCTTGCAGAGAGTCATTCATTCCTTAACTCTGTCAATGTGTGTGTGCTCACATCTTAAAACTTTTCCCTTTGCTTCTGTCTTTGAAATAAAATCTTTATCTTATGTTAAGTGAATAAATATTAATTTAAAAATCCCCATTGGCTCAGCCCACTCTTCCTTTTAAATCATAAAGAATATCTATATACTTGAAGCACTGGCATTTTACAAGCATTTAAAAGCCATTGCAAATATGGCTGGGCACCATTTTTTCTCCTGAGGGAGCAGTTAGGCATCTCTAACCTAATAATCAAATCAGAAGCTACCTGTTTTTCCATGCTTGATATATTCCTTGAACTGTAACAGGTACTTTTGTAGTACTTTGCTTAACTTGTTCCAAACCTCCACCTTTTACAAAGGGAAGTGGCCCTGGAGAAACCACCACCACCACATACACCCAGGACTTTCACTGCTGTGAGGTCTTAAGCCTTGTAGTCTTTCTGGTTCTACATGTATGTTATCTTCTACTGTTCTTTAACTGATCTGTCTTCTCTCAGTTTACTGCCCAGCCTGGAAGTGGACTGCCCCAACCTTTATACCCAAGATTCCTCTTTCTACTGCCATCCTCCCTCTCCAAAACCATCATACAGTGCAACATCCTCACCCACCCACCTACCCCCATCCTGCATGCACCCTAAGTGAGCTATTTGTAGCTTTTTTGGGTCTTTGTTATATCTTGTTCCCTCTAGATGGAAGTGACTTCTCATTCATCTAGCTTGCCTTGCAGTTTTGGCCTCTAAGTATAACAGGGAAAAGTAGATTCTGAGTCTCTCCTTCTCCTTCTTCTCCTTCTCCTTCTCCTTCTCCTTCTCCTTCTCCTTCTCCTTCTCCTTCTCCTTCTCTCTCTGTCTCTGACTATCTCTGTCTCTCTGTCTCTCCCTCCTCCCTCCCTCCTCTTTCTCTCTCTCTACCCTCTCTCCCTTTCTCCCTCTCTCTCTTCAGAAAAAAAGTGCTAGGGTTTACTGCAGACAGCTCTACCAATCCTAAGGAAAGTCACTGAAAAACTTACTTCTGCCCTAGAGCTACACCTGATGGAAGCTGTTCAGGAAAAGAGCAGTAGACTTGGACATGAGCAATTATTAGATCATCAGTTGCCATTTCATCTGGGGCCTTGTCTGGGAACTGGGTCATCACAGAAATGAAGATATGTAATAAAGCAGGAAAACAGGTTTCCACTTGGCTCCCTTATACCCTGCCTCCCAACTCTAACAAGAAAACCAGTACTTGGAAGCCTGGAGGAGTTTGTTTCAAGGAGGCTTTCTTTAAATTAATATAGTAATAAATAAAACCTCTTTGTTTATTGGTATTAGATATTGAACCCATGGCATCTACCAGTGACCTTCACTACCATCCAAAAAGTGATATGTATTTGTTCTAGGACAAAAAAGCTAGGAGCCTGCTTTTATATCTAAATATAATTATTTTGTGTGCTAAATACTTTTCTAGACACAGAAATCTCATAGCTCATTATAACTATTATTATTGTACACTTGGGATCCTTTCAGTTGTGAGTAGCATGGTACAGAAAAGGCTTTCCTTTTTAACCTTTAAAATACCATGTGCTGGAGACACAAACCATAGGAGAACTAGGAAAAAATGTGGAAGAAAGAAAAGGTTTGCTATAGTCCATAACCTTGAAATAAACACTAAGCGGGGCGTTGGTGGCGCATGCCTGTAATCCCAGCACTCTGGAAGACAGAGGCAGGCGGATTTCTGAGTTCGAGGCCAGCCTGGTCTACAGAGTGAGTTCGAGGACAGCCAGGGCTATACAGAGAAACCCTGTCTCCAAAAAAACCAAAAAACCGCCCCCCCCAAAAAAAAAAGAAGAAGAAAAAAAGAAAAAACCACTAATAGTGTTTTATTTTGTCTTTCTGAGAGTGTGCATGCCTGTGTATAGTAAAGTGAGCATGGCCTTCTCCTGCTGTTGCTGCTGCTGCTGCTGCTGCTGCTGCTTCTGCTGCTGCTGCTGCTGCTGCTTCTTCTTCTTCTTCTTCTTCTTCTTCTTCTTCTTCTTCTTCTTCTTCTTCTTCTTCTTCTTCTTCTTCTTCTTCTTCCTCCTCCTCCTCCTCCTCCTCCTCCTCCTCCTCCTCCTCCTCCTCTTCTTCTTCCTTCTCCTCTTCTTCCTCCACTCCCTCTCCTTCTCCCCCTTCTTCTTCCTCTTCTTTTTCTATTTCTTTTCCTATCTTATTTTATAGGTATTTTCTCATATGACTACAAAGCAAGCCAATATATAATTTCCTGTTTCTGGATTGAATACAATTTATTTAAATATTCTCTTAGCATATGTTTAAGTGTCTATATGTTTTACAATTATAAGAAATAGCTATTTATATAATATAGTACCAAAAATTAAGCCACAAGATTTATGCAGATAAGGAAAATAAAGTTTGTAAAGCTAAAAAATAAAAAAAGGTTAAAACATACTCATTTTCTGGTCTTCATGTAAACTTTTGTAGTTGCTCATTAGAAGACAATTTTCTTGCTCCTTCCTGCTGTAGGACTTTAAGAAATTATATTAGAGGAACTGGTTTCCGCCAAGAATTTTACTGACTGGGTATCCTTTTCCAAAGTTAGATTTTTAATGTTTGTTTTTCAAAGTTTGTAATTATAGTCATATCTTGAGAGTGGTTTATAATGTGAATTTTAGGCTATTGGCATATTGCAAAGGTCTTCCCCTGGCTTCTAATATTAGCTACAATCCCTAAGCATGAAGACTATTTGAAAACTCAGGTTTGGCTGAGTGGCTGAGTGTCTATCATGGCTGCAGCAGAGTGAGTAATGGTGATCTGGTATTGCACTTCTAATCACAGTGGCCTGGATTCCCAGTCCCTCTGGTCGTTCAGGTCTGGGTTTATCTGTTCTGCAGAGGGGTACAGTAGAGGAAAGCTCAGCTTCACCAAATGCCTGTTTTTGGTTATGGTACAGGATGCATACCTTTCTCCCTGTGGCTGCTTAGATTTCCCCCAAATATTACATTTTTTTTTCCTCTTAGGACATTCCTAAGTTTACCATAGCTCCATATGCAGAAACTTAGCCTTAGTGGTCATTTAGCACCTCTGCCCAGGAACCTGAATTATGTTAGGAAATAAATGAAAGATTGCTGCCAGACAGTGATTGCTCTATTTTGGCAACAGCTAAATAATGGAGTGAGTGTAGTGTGTGAAAACTGTGCAGAGGACACTTGACTATACTACTTCCTTGGAGAGCGAGTACCTGCTGGAATAGCAACTCATGCAGACCAAGGCATTGCCGTGATCTCTGAAGCCATGTGCCTTCAGCAAGTTACTTAGCTTCTCTATGCTCTACTTTACTAAACCATTTTTTGGCATCTACTTGAAATCACTGAGTCAGTAAGCAAATTCTTGATGATCTCCGGCATTAGTAAATCCCAGAATTAACAGAAGTCCTTATGATATTTTGATCTCTTTAGTGTATTTTGAGCAGCACAGTAGCAAAGGTTCTTGGAGCTAGGAAATTGTAGTCATACTTGGACAGATTATGCTCTCTTCTTCATTGTTACTGTGGAGAATTCTGCTTTCCTCTACCCAGCACAGGACTGCTGTAGAATTGGGTAGAGGCAGAGGTTTTCTTCTGAGTAGCACAGTCTAGTGGGTAGGATGGATTGCTGTGACCTAGGGAAACAAGAGAGAGGTTACCTGGCTTGCACAGATTCTTCCTTTTCTTTCCTCAAAACCTTCAGCTTTACTTGCAGACTGAGAGCAGGCCAGCTTCCTGTCTTTGTTGTCAACTCTCCTTGCTCGGGTCTGTCTTGTACCCAAAGGAGCCTTTGAACATGAGCTGTCTGGAGCAATCTCTGGCCTTATCACTTATTTTAATGTTCCTTGCACAGGGTCACTCTTGGATGTGGTGCTCTGGGCAGTCTCACCCCAGAGCGCTTCCCTTCCTTTATTTAACCTCTGACCTTTGAAAACAAGAGTTAATCAAGAGTTCTAAGGTAGCTAAGAGGAAGGGGAAGTGTTTGGTTACAAATTAAATATGAACAAGTCATAAGTCATAAATCCCCAGTAGTGCTACCAGTTGTGCGTCTCAAGTTGCATATGGCCCAGAGTGTTTGAGTTATAAATTCAAGTTCAGAGCCCTCTGATTGCTTGGGGTGGGGGTAGGTGCTAGGCTCATTTTCCTTTGGCTCCAAACTTTTTCGCTTCTGAAACATTAGTTTTTATTGGAGCAGCTGCCTTTATAACCCCATGTTTTTGCCTCATGCTTGTCTCTCTTCTCTCCCTTTACCTGCCTGCCTGCTTATGCTGATTGGTGCACTGTTCTGTGAATTGAGACAGAACTGTTTCCCTGAAAGAAGTTGAGCATATGGAAAAAGTCGCCAAGGAAAGGCACTGAAGCATTGAGCATAAATGGCTTTAAGAGACACCCAGACACTTTTATAGAGAGATTTGCGATGGAATGAGAGAGCATTCAAGCAGAGATGTGGGTGCAGATGAAATAAATGAGTGCTGTTCATGGAAACTGGGTATCTTCTTTAATCTAGTGCTTCCTTAATGGTCACCACAGCATGCACACAGAGCTTCATACATTAGATTTAAGAAGACTGCACAGCCTAAAAACCTGTGACTTAAGCTTTGGTCTTTCTAGTAAGTTCTTGAAAATGTATATCTAGGTCACAACATGAGGCACTGGAAACTTGAAATGCCCCCATCTACTGCGCCCCCCCCCCCCATTTCCAATATAATGTGCACTCTAATTCCTAAAGCAAGGAAGAGTGGACACATGGCTGGTATCCCTGGGGCTGGCAAAGTAAGAAAACACTGAATTGTTGGGAGGTAGCCAAAGTTGAGTTGCTCAAGGTACTTTATAGCTTAAGAGTTTGGGAGGCAAGCTTTGATTGTAGCAGGGTATTACATTGAGGATTCGTGTCTCATCTCAGTTTCACTACTCTTATGGAGCAAATAGGACTGAGAATACACACTGGACTAGTTTTGTGCTTTAGTAACCATGCCATCATAAGAAGGTCATTCTGCTTCTGAGACTCAGTTTTATCTTCTGTAAAACAGGACAGTCCTCATACAGCTACTACAAGTACTACATCAAGGCACCTAATACTTGATAAGTGTCTCCCTTCCCTATTAGCTTTCACTTCTAAAATGATGTCAAGTACCATCTCCATGGGATAATTAATTTTGTTGTTTACTACTAAAAGTAGGACAGAATTTCTTGTGGAACTCTTTCTTGCCTTTGTCTTTTTTCTGTTTTTTTCTTCTGGTTGTAGAGACTGAATATGTCTCTCTTAGGCTATGAAAACCTCGGTAAGGTGGGCCTGGCTTAGAACCTCACTGGACCATTATATTATATTATAGTTGTAATTCCAGCCATAAAATCAGATGATCTGAATGGGGAAACTTGCAGGTGTGTGAGTACAGGAGTGGGCCGCCCCATAAACTCCTGGGAACATGATGAAAGGCCTGTGTGCTCACCCTCTCTGGACTCAGTGGAAAATACCAAGACTTACAGCTTGCTATCAGTGCACGTGATGTTATTCCAAAGGTCTCCCAATAGCAGCATTTCACCAGTGGTAACAGCAGCATGCCCTGTGCTCTCTTCTAGAGCAATCTCCCTCAATCACATTCATACTACCTCAGGAAAGAAGACAACAGACAATCCCTCTAAAAGTGTCAATTATTGAGCACCCATCAAGAGAGAAAGGAGCCGTGTTTCCAAAATCAAATCCGAGTGTGTTTCAGCAGGACTGTAGAAGCGCTGATGTTTCACAGGAGGTGTGTGTGTGTGTGTGTGTGTGTGTGTGTGTGTGTGTATGTGTATGTGTATGTGTGTGTTGTGAACACTCTATAATACAAATTAATATTTGCTCTCATTCGGCACATACAATACATTTTCCTGTGTACATATAATAGCTATCACAATGGGATATTAATTATGAGTATAAATCAGAGATTCTGAGCTTAACTGAATACCATAATAAATTTACATTTCAAGATTAGCAGCTGCGAGCAAAGCAGAAGGATCAGGTTGGGCAGGACTGGCTTTGATCTCCCAAAGGAGGTGTGTTTTTCTCTTACTTTGACTTTTGGTCTCATTAGCAGTCAGCAACATCAGGGTGAAGGAAGTTAGTGCTGCTCCAGGCACAGCTGGAGATGTATTTCAACACTATACTCAGCCATATAGCTTCCAACAGCCATTCAAGGGTAGGAGTCGCATCCCCATTCCACAGATGGGGAAGGAGGAGCACTCCTGGGCCACAGCTGGTGAGCTTCCTGCTGTGCAGTTGGTAGGAAAGCTTTTCTCTAGGAAAGCTTTTGAGATCTTTGCCCTGCTCCCTTGTGATCCTCTATCACTGTACTGACCCAGTGCTGCTGCATCCTCTGCTGGTGTGCAGTGTCCACACTATGCAGAATACCAGGCACAAACTAGAAAATATGTAACATGTGATGCCGGGCTGGAAACTGTTATTTCAAACTCCACAGAGATCTTTACTGAAGCTAAAGTATTAGTTCAGGAAAGAGCTGTGTGCTTATCTCCTGGAGAAGAGTGTGCACAGCTCAGTACTAAGACTTGAGTTAGTAAACTTAGGACAACACCCATTTGTGTTCTGCCTAAAGGTGAGAGTATTTTGGGGTTGGATATGATAGGAAAGGAGGTGTGTCTTATGGAAGGCTCTAGCTGGGGCCTAGGTGGTTCCTTCCCCACCCATCACCAGTCAAGAAGGGAAAGGATGGAAGGTGGAGAAGTGAATGAGAGGAGTCCTGTCAGAGCTTTTCTCCTCAGTACATTTGGAGAAAAGAGCAGTAGAAAATGCAGGTAGATGTACTGCCTACTACTGGATGCTTTAAGGGCTTGTCTGCACTTGGAAAATTAGGTTTCCAATAAGACGATGAGAAGAGGAATAATTGATGGGCTGACTTGGAGAAGGGGTAAGAAGTCTTTTGTAGCTATTCTTTGGCCCACTCTAAGCATTTGTATCACCAGTGTTCTAATTATTTGTCAGATTCCAACAAACTGTTGGCATGTTTGGTTTTTAATCCTGGGTTATTTTTCTAACCAAAATGCGGGCTGCTAAGTTGGGGTCCCCATCTCCTAACAAGAGCTGACTGATTGCTATCCTCTGGTGCCAATGGTCCTGGCCTTTGTAGTGACTATAGCAGTGATTGCTGTCTCTCACAGGACGCTGTAGGTATGTGCCATGGCCAAGCACACGTGGAGTTCAACAGTCACACATTAATGGAGGGGTGAAAAAGACAAGCATGCAGAGTCAGCTCTGGGGAGTCATCATATAGGGGAAGCCTGGTACACCTTCATGTTCCTGGATTAAAAGGCATCCAGATGCCACAAGTGCAGAGTAAAAATGAGGGAAATTTTATAATTTTATCTAGGAAGAGTGACTTGAAGAGTTTGAAAATAAATTTACTTCAACAAAATCTAGTTTTTAATTTTAACAATGCATTAATTCTTAGACAGAATAATTCATGAGTCAGATAGGGTTCTAAGGGAAGGGGTTGTGGTTTCTCTGCCTTGATAACACTTCATGTTTGACTTGCATAGCATAACCAGAAAAGAAGTCCTTTTTTTTCTTTAAGTATTTGAGAACTTTAGTTTCCCAAAGGCTTCTCTTGTCCTTTGATATTGAAATCATTTCCTTTTGATGTAGCTGTTGTGTCACCATGCTTGTTTTTATCTTGTTTCTCTTGGTTGTTTGTTATCTGGGCTGGTGCTGCCAGGTCTTCATTTGTCAGCACTGAGCAGGTGTCCAGCTCTCTAAAGCGTCTCTGAAATCCTGCATCCTGAGTGTGGCTTATGATTTACGCCATGGACAGCTGATGTCTGCCTGACTGTAACACTGGCAGACGGTGGCAGAGGATCAGGGGTAGATGCTAGGTCCCACAAGGACAGAGTGGCAACCTCTGTTTGAGGTAGCCACATCTTGGTGAATATTTTCTTCTTCTTATGGTTCTGCTTTCTGACTCACTCTGCTTGACGTAGAATGTATGTCTCCTGTAGTGTGTGTGCATGAAGAACCCCTGGCTCTGAAACCAGGACTCCAAAGAAAACTTCCCACCGCTAAGATCAGCCAGAGCAATGACTAGGGAAGCCCTGGAGTGGAGTTTCAGTGCTAGACTGGGCTCCTCTCATTGTATGTCAGCTCTAAGTTAGGTGCTGCTTCTTAAACTATGACTGAATGTTAAAGTCATACATGCATGTTTGCATACATGTAAACATGTTTGCATGTTTGTCAACAGTAAAGACTTTTGAACACCCAAAAAGTAAACAGTAGCTCAAGACCAAATGTGAAATGGATCTTGGTGTTGCTGGCCAGCTTGTCTGTACGCACTGCTCATCCATCATGACGCAGCCAGCGATGCTGTGGGAGCACATCAGCTCAGATTCAGATGTCACGTTGTGAACGGCCAGGGTCATGGTCTACACAACCTTTTCTGCTCTTATTGGAACAGTAGCTTAGTTATATAAGGAAAGCAAATACTTTTAATGCTTTCCTACCATCAATAGGTATCAAATTAGCATATCATCAGATTGTATAGCATTAGAATATTTGATTTTACAAAATTGAACTGCTATTTTGTACTAAGTTTGTGTGAAGCAGAATTCTCCACACTGATTATTATAAATAATAATAAGTGAGATTATAATAAATAAACTGATTATTATAAATAATATAAGTGAAAATATTGAATACAACAAAACAATACCCTATCTCAAACAAACAAAAATAATGATAAACTCTGAAAAACATTAATGATACTCTATCTGTGGTATCAAATATTTAGTCAGGATTTAATTTTTATGTGAAAGTAAGCAAGCACATCCATCTGATTAGAAGCAAATTTGCTTTTATATTTAGTAAATGACAAAATTGCAAGTTTACTAAAGAATAGTTAAGGTGAATTTCTTTATGATTTGTTGTTAAATGTTTAGTCTGCACACCTGTTTTACACAGTGTTATGCCTACGCCACATAGAAATTTCTCAAGCAAAAAGTTGATATGGCCAGACAGTGGTGGCACATGCCTTTAATCCCTGTACTCTGGAGGCAGAGGCAGACAGATCTCTGAGTTCAAGGCCAGCTTGTTCTACAGAGTGAGTTCTGGGACAGCTGGGGCCACATGGAGAAACCCTGTCAAAAAAAGAAAAAAGAAAAAGGGAAGACAGACAGACTGAATGACTGAATGACTTGGAGCAATGTGGTTTTTAATATTTTTAAATATATGTGTAGGTGTGTGCCTATGTCTAGGCATATCCACATGTGACTGCAGGTACACGCTGAGTCTGGAAGGGGGTGTCAGATCTAGAATTACAGGTGATTGTGAGCCGCCTGACTGGAGCCTTAGAACTGTGCTCAGGCACTCTAGAAAAGCAGCCATTGTTCCCAACCACTGCGCCATCTCTCCAGCCCTGTTGCTTCTATTGACGGGATCCCCAAGTTTTTAAGAAAAACTTGTTCTTGAGTTGCCATAGCCAGATGTCCAGTACCCTGCCAGGGAGTTGTTACGTCACTTTATCTTCCCATATAATATGCACCAAGTATTTATTTGCTACATTTTTACAATAAATTCTTTTTATTATTCTCTTCTAAACTACAGCCAGGATATTTTATTGATCTTTTTCAAGTTTTAAGGATGACTGGATTATATTAGCTAAGATTTTTCAGAAAAGCAAGTCAGACAGTGATTCTGCTAGAACTGAGCTTACTGAGAGAGAAGTAGCCACTTTCTCCTGGCTTTAAGTATTCATCCCGAGGATGTTACTTCTCTTTCCTTGTCCTGTTGGTCCCTCCCCATCTTAGTTGCTGAGTAGCCAAGCAGCCCTTGAGTTCAGTCCTTCCGTCCAGCCCTGCATGCCCTCTAGCGGTCACCATGCTCTTGCTCCAGCCCTTGCTTAGGAGAGGTATTTTTCTGTTTGTGCTGACCTTGTGCCCATTGCTTCCCCACCTCACTGGGCCCCAGCTCATTCAGAGTCCCCTGAAGCCCAGCCTCCTGGACATGAAGTAGGCTCCCACAGCTGCCACCGCTTTCTTAGCCACGAGGCCGACTCTCTGGCCATGCTTTCAACTTTTCTTTTGCTTTGCAACTAATGCCATTAGATGTGTAGTCCAGACGATGTCTTCACACTCCTTCTGATGGACACTCTTTTGTATGTACTGTTTTAAATACTAGCCAAACTTACACAAAAGAATTGGAAGCTCAACACAAAGGGCAACTTTTTTTCTCCTCTGTTGGAGACATATGGCTAAAATAATAATAAAGGCAAACAGTTTAGTATGCATTTTAAAAAACATAAGCATTTGACAAAACTCAGCATCCTTTCATGCTAAAAGTCTTGGAAAGAACAGGAATTCAAGGCCTATACCTAAACATAATTAAAGCAATATACAGCAAACCGGTAGCCAACATCAAATTAAATGGAGAGAAACTTGAAGCAATCCCACTAAAATCAGGGACTAGACAACGCTGTCCTCTCTCTCCATATCTTTTCAATATAGTACTCGAAGTTCTAGCTAGAGCAATTAGACAACATAAGGATGTCAAAGGGATACAAATGGGAAAGGAAGAAGTAAAATTATCACTATTTGCAGATGACATGAAAATATTCTTAAGTGACCCAAAAAACTCCACCAGAGAACTCCTACAGCTGATAAACAACTTCAGCAAAGTGGCAGGTTATAAAATCAACTCAAGCAAATCAGTTGCCTTCCTATACTCAAAGGATAAGCATACCCTTCACAATAGCCACAAACAACATAAAGTATCTTGGTTTGACTCTAACCAAACAAGTGAAAGATCTATACAACAAGAACTTCAGGTCACTGAAGAAGGAAATTGAAGAAGACCTCAGAAAATGGAAAAATCTTCCATGCTCGTGGATTGGCAGGATTAATATAGTTAAAATGGCCATCTTGCCAAAAGCATTATACAGATTCAATGCAATCCCCATCAAAATCCCTACTCAGTTCTTCACAGAGTTAGAAAAAGCAATTCTCAAATTTTTCTGGAGTAACAAAAAACCCAGAATAGCTAAAACTATTCTCCACAGTATTCTCCACACTACTTCTGAGGGAATTAGTATCCCAGACCTCAAGCAATACTACAGAGCAATACTGCTAAAAACTGCATGGTATTGGCACAGGGACAGGCAAGTGGACCAATGGAATAGAATTGAAAACCCAGAAATGAATCCACACACCTATGGTCACTTGATCTTTGACAAAGGAGCTGAAAACATACAGTGGAAAAAAGATAGCGTTTTCAACAAATGGTGCTGTTTCAACTGGAGGTCAGCATGCAGGAGAATGAGAATTGATCCATTCTTATCTCCTTGTACTAAGCTCAACTCCAAGTGGATCAAGGACCTCCACATAAAACCAGACACACTGAAACTAATAGAAAAGAAACTGGGGAAAACCCTTGAGGACATAGGCACAGGGGAAAAGTTCCTGAACAGAACACCAATAGCTTATGCTCTAAGATCAAGAATTGACAAATGGGATCTCATAAAATTACAAAATTTCTGTAAGACAAAGGACACCGTCAAAAGGACAAAACGGCAACCAACAAATTGGGAAAAGATATTCACCAATTCTACATCCGATAGAGGGCTAATATCCAATATATACAAAGAACTCAAGAAGTTAGACACCAGGGAACCAAATAACCCTATTAAAAAATGGGGTACAGACCTAAACAAAGAATTTTCACCTGTAGAAATTCTGATGGCCAAGAAGCACCTTAAGAAATTCTCAGCATCATTAGCCATTAGGGAAATGCAAATCAAAACAACCCTGAGATTTTACCTCACACCAGTCAAAAAGGCTAAGGTTAAAAACTGAGGAGACAGCAGGTGTTGGTGAGGATGTGGAGAAAGAGGAGCACTCCTTCACTGCTGGTGGGATTGTAAGATGGTACAACCACTATGGAAATCAGTCTGGCAGTTCCTAAGAAAACTGGACATTACACTTCTGGAAGACCCTGCTATACTTCTCCTAGGCATATACCCAGAGGATTCCCCAGCATGCAGTAAGGACACATGCTCCACTATGTTCATAGCAGCCTTATTTATAATAGCCAGAAGCTGGAAAGAACCCAGATATCCCTCAATGGACAAATGGATACAGAATATGTGGTATATATACACAATGGAGTACTATTCAGCAATTAAAAACAATGAATTCATGAATTTTTTAGGTTAATGGTTGGAACTGGAAAATATCATCCTAAGCGAGGTAACGCAATCACAAAAGAATACACATGGAATGCAATCATTGATAAGTGGATATTAATTAGCCCTGAACATCTGAACACTGAAGATACAATTAGCATATCAAATGATTCCCATGAAGAAGGAAGAAGAGGGCCCTAATCCTGGAAAGGCTTGATCCAGCATTGTAGGGGAGTACCAGGACAGAGAAAAGGGAGGGGAAAGATAGGAGAATGGATGGAGAGAAGAGGACTTATGGGACATATGGGGAGGGGGGAACTGGGAAAGGGGCATGCTTTTGGATTATAAACAAAGAATATAGAATATATATATATGATTGAAAAAACATTTTTCTTCTACATAACTGCATACCAATCATAAAAATGAAAATGTTAGTGAAATCCTTGGGTACCACTATTCACATTTTTAAGAAATCAGGTTCAGAATTAACCTTGCATATATTAGTAGTATCTGCGCTTTGATCTGGCCCAGGTCCTTGATTGGAAAATGACCTCCTGTGTGATTTATCTAATGCTTCCTGAAGATGAGGCTCTGCTTCCATGCCAAGGGTGTGATAAAGTTGTGCTGTTTTCTATGGCATTCTGTCTGGTGATACACTATTTTGTACTTTCCACTATTTGATGACGGTTGTAACCTTGGGGTTTTCCTTTCTATTTCCCCTGTGACTTACAACTTGATTGTGAAGACTTCTATGCAAGTAGCCTCACCACTCAGCAAACATTGTTTGTCATCTTTATCTGCCAGGACTCTGTATAATCCCTTTGTTAGTATGTGCTTTGATCTTCACATTTTCACAGATCCTGTCAGTAGAATTTCTTCACCAACTTTTGTGTCCTGTTGATATATGTCCATACCACGCAGCAAATAAAGCCTTGCCTGATCTGGCATAAGGCGCTTCTTAGCTTTTGCCTTGGAAGGAGACATTTCTATAGAGAACCTCATTGTTAATAGAGAATGCTCTTTAGAAGCCAATATCTAGACCCTGAGAGCGCCCATTATAAATGAAACATTTCTTCTCACAGGCCTTTCTTGTCACTCACTCTACTATGTGTATATGAGTGTGCATGCCTGTAATCTGATTGTGCACATTTGTATTTATATTTCTGTATCTTAGCTATCTCTGTGTATCATGATTTCACAGCTATATCCAGCCAGGATTCATTCTTGCTTCTTCCCTAACCCTATTTCACATGCCTGGTATCAAGACCCTTGGTTTCTATTGTATGCTTAGCTACTTGATCATTTTCCTAGTATGTTACCAAACTCCTGCTACATCTTCCTGTATGACTGCATTCCCTTACAGTATTTGGACCAACAATTTAGATGAAACTGCCACCTCCTCCTACCATAAACATCTCTCTCATCTCATTTGCACAATTCCTAGGTGTCGTGCATTCATGCCTTCCTCTCATCGTTCCCACACAGGGCTCGCCTTGACTTTCCACTTCTGTTGCTATCGTCACTTCTCTACCTCTTGAGCTCCAGGACCCTGCTACAGTGTCTATCCTCTACCTTAGGTGGTTAGCTGAATATGTAATACAGATATTTAATCCCAACACACACACACACACACACACACACACACACACACCTTAGTAAGATGCCTAGCCTCACCATCATCCATTTAGTGAGGGGAGATCAGAAGACAGTCTGATCTCAGTTGGACTAAGTACCTGAGTCCAGCTCTGAAGTAAGTAGCTCATCGAATTGACACATGGAAAAGCAGAAGGTTTTCATCCAGCCTGTGCTGACTCTCTGGCTACCTACTTTATGTTCATACAAACCATGGTTGCTATGCCATCAGGCCATTTAAGGACGATTGTGAATTGGGCTATTGTTAGAGTAGTACCTGGAACGTAGAGCTGCACTACCTCCATGGGCCCACAATACTCATCTGGCCACATGAAGAGGTCTCTGTGGCACTACCTCAACTCCTTTAAGATTTTCTGTAGATTCCCACAAAACAGCACTTTCCCATTGACGGTCGGATCTAGATGTGAGGGCCAGGCTACCTGAACGGTGAGAGGAGCTTGGATACAGGCTGACCGCTGAGGCAGGCAGCCTATAGCCTTTCCCTCTCTGCTGATGGAGTCATGATAATGATCCATTAGGATTCTGTCTCACTGCAAGGCCTGAAGTAACAGTGCTTGAGAAGGATAGCTGGCTTCTCCCGCCTAGATACCTTCCCTTATGTTTATTTCTTTTCTGGACCAGGACCATGTCCTTCTTATTAGTTGGAATTTAGCCCTAGTGCTTGGACTGGGCCCACCACACAGTGCTCTCCTGCAAGCATACCCTGACCTAAGAGTTTGGGGCCCTGGAGGTGAGCAGGGAGGAACTTTCTGACAGAGTGCTTGTTTCCTGTGTAGACTGGGAAGCACTGTTTACTCACTGCTGACAGACACACACAGGATGGAGTGGGGGCTCCATGTCTTCACCTGCAGCCTCTTGGTAGTGTGGCCGGGTGCAGGACTAATGAAGCAGGGGGGGAGTGCCAGCAGACAGAGCTCAGCTGTGAATCACAGCCTCCTAGCTGGAAAGCCAGGACGCTTTGAAGAAGACAGCTGCAGTTTGATTTCAAAACCCATCACTAGACATTCATCTGTCAGCACACAGGGGACAACATGTGGGGAGCAGTTGTGCCTGGTCAGGCCAGACGAGAGAGAAGTGCCTGGCTTCCTGGGTAACTAACTACTAAGCAGCCTGTGGCAAATGATCCTGCCTACCTAGCCAAAGAAATTGGTATGTGGAGGCAGAGTGAAGTGAAGTGGGCTGGCTCTGTGGACCAGGCGATCCTCACCAGCTGAGGCTACTGAGGCTGTGAGTTGACTAGATGTCCCAGACTACTTTAGCATGCACTGTTTAAGCTCCAGCAGCTGGCAGAAGCAGGCCGCCCTGCTGTCCTGCCTGTGTGCACTCCTGAAAGGAACTGAGCTCTGCTGGCCTCTGCTTGCCCTTTCCTCTTCTTTCCTGACTTCCAGTTGTTGGGCTTACCTAGTGGTGTTACTTTCCGAAAAAGAAAGACTTGTAACCGTTGCCCGGGTTTGTTTACTAAGAGTCCTCTAATCTGTGTGGTTTTCTTGGGAGAGGGATTCCTTGTTCTACTCTAATGGCTTTTAGCTCATGGAGGTTTATTTAGCAGAAAAGGAAGAGAGCATGTTATCTAGTGCCTAATCCCTTTTGAATGTTTACATTGCTCCTCCAGAGCTAGCGCTGTGGAGAGTGGCAGCAGCCATTTGCTCTGGAAGAGTCCATATGTGGCTGCCAGAGATGATGGAAACATATTAACATAAGTGATAATACTGTCATAGAAGTGAAAAGTTAAGTTGCTAATCAGTATATTTTGATAAGCTACTTAAATTTTACAGTAGCATGTTCTGGCTTTAGACAGACGTCACAGATAAGAGCTTGTGCACTTTATCTGTCCTCTCTATTACCTCTCACTTCATTTATTACCCTCAGAGATCCAGCAGTAATCTGTACAGGGTGCTGATCCCACTCCTGGGCAGGATGTCACATCTGGGCCCTGCCTTGCGTCCAGGCCTATCTATCAGTAACGTCTCCATTTGCAGATGTGAGCAAGCCAGAGCGGCAGGCTTCTTTCATGCCTGCTCTCAGAAGTGTTGGAACGGGCAGAGGGACGAGGGCGTATGGGACTTATAGGGAGTGGGGAACCGGGAAAGGGAAAATCATTTGGAATGTAAACAAAGAATACAGAACATTTTTTTAAAAGTGACAATAAAAAAAAGAAGGGACAATTTCTAAGAGAGAACAGAGCTATTTAAAGGGGGTGGGGTGGGAGCAGAGTATGCTTCTTAGAAATGGGGAATACTTCTGTAACTTTTCCATCGCACTAAAGGGCTCTTGCTGTCTGCTAGTCTTCATCTTAGTGTACGCATGCATGTGCACGTGTGTGTGTGTGTGTGTGTGTGTGTGTGTGTGTGTGTGTTACCAAATAGACTCTGAACTCAGAGTGGCACACTCCATTCTTGGTTTGATACTGAGGAAACTATGAAGGAAGGTGTGCTCCCTTCTCTCCGTCTGTAGAGTCTGTTGAGAACATAACCATGTTGTTGAGTGTTATGCTGTGGGAAGGGACATTGTAATAGTAGTGTGTGCATGACCACCATGGAAGGAATTGGGGCACAAAAGTAGGTTCAAGAGGGCAGGAGGCTATTAGAAGAATAAGCAGAAATCAACGAGACTAGTTCATGAAAGCCAGAAGAAGAAAAGGGCCAACGTGTGCTGGCTTGGGTGGGCTGAGATGCCTGGTAATCCCTCGTAAAGCTGTGTGGCTCTAGGGAACTGAGACAGCTGATCACCATCCTGAGAAGAGAAAGTCAAAGAAACCTTCCTGAGAAGCATAAATGCTGGGTCCTATAGCAATGGGCTGCCATTGCAATAATTAAATGTGCTGTGCAGAACTGGGTTTGTTTTTGGGGTGGGGAGGTAGCCAGTTCATTTTATGCATTTCTTAGTAACAGGTATCAGAATGGGAAAGAACAAGAGGGTGCTGGGAATCATATCACTCCAGTGGGAGAGGCTCAAGCTTTCTAGAATTGCAGTTCCACATTCTCTCTTGCCTCTGGGTTGTGTGAACTCTGCATGGGCAGATGGCATTTGGCTATGAATGTAGCCTAAGATGGGGGCCCCAGCCCAGGTAAGAAACAAGGCAGGCAGAGGCCTAGGAGGCAGGGATTCTCAAACTCCTGGGTGTCCAATCACAGCTGGACACCTTAGTGGAGTTGGGAACCCAGGCTATGCATGCCTGTGACAAGCCTGGGGCCAGGGGTAAATGGGAATCTCTGACTTGGCTCAGAGTTAAGTATAGGGGAACATGGAGGGGCCTTCTGCAGGAGAATTAAGCAGTGCAGCTCTGTATGATGGAGGCTTCCCCCGACAGACGTTCTTGATGAGAGAGACAGTCCTTGCTTGTCCAAATTGTTTATTGATGGTAAAAGTGGATGCATACAACTTACTCGGGGTGGACCAGAGTTTAAATATATTTTACAGGAAGGGATGTTGGGGAAGGGAAGCTTGGCTAACCTCAGAATGGCCCATCTAGATACCTTATTGGCAAGAAGAACCCTGTGCTATATGACTAGTGGTCACAGTCTTCATGTGAGGTGTTGTGGTCATGTGCTCTAGGAGAGGAACTAGGTTAGGTTGGGAGCAGTTGAAACATCTACCAGTCTCAGTTATGAGAATACCTGGGTTTCTGAATCTGGTTCCACTTGGCCCATACAGAATGCCTTGTTATTTCCTGCTTTGGACACTTGATGTGGGGCATGAGAGGGCAGAGGCTGGGCATGATTGGCAAAGCTAACAAGAGTACAGAAAGCACTAGTGGGTTATCTCTTGGGCCTGCGGGAGGAGAGGGCTTGAGACCACAGGTTCTGTGACATCCTGGTCTGGCCTGAGACCTTTCTTTTCTCTTTCTTGGCATTGTTCTTTACTTGTCTTGCCAGGTGGCCTTCAGGCAGTGAGTGTTGTACCAAGCCTTCTTTTTTATATTCTGGGTCTGGGCCCCACAGGTGCCCTTGCAGACCATGCCTAGGTCCTTGCTGCTGGGTCACAAGGTCTCCAGGTCTGCTACCTGCACTTGCCACCCCCATCCTCCAGGCCTTTCTTCTTCAGTTTGTATTTTTGGTAATCCAGGAAGTTGAGTGCCAGGAATGCAAGAAGGACCAGGGGAGGAAAACTCACTCTGCATATTGCTGGCTGCCTGTGCAGCTTTGCCCTCTCTGGACAACCCCATTCAGACTGGCATTTTTGAAAGGTCATTCTGATAGCTATACAGAGGGTCAGTTTCAAGACTGAGCTCTTCAGGCAGACCATCTTGTGAGTTGAGGAGAACAATGGTCAGAATGTGCTAGATGGCAGGGGAATGGAGTTATCCATTTATGCTGCAGCCAGGGTAGCACAGGTGCAATAGAGGCAGAAGGTCTGTTATACTAACATGAGTGGATTTTGTCATGTAGGGCATGTGAGACATTTTGCAGAGGTCAACAATGGGCATGCTGTGCATTGCCATGTGTTCAGTCATGAGAAATAAGAGTGGATGTGTTTCTAGAGAATGTGGAGATGGTAGGAAAGGCCTGGCTACTGAACCACAGTGCCTGAATGCACTCTAGTTTGCATTTGTTCTGTGTGAACCAGGTCTAGTTCTGAGGCACAGGAGTAATTCATAATGGACAATTAGTGTTCTGCTTCACAAAGGCATGTTGTTTTTTTAAGCCCAGAAATAATTAACATTTAACCAATTTGGATTTTAGCAGCCTTGGATACAGGATCTTTAGGATACAGAGAAAACCTGAAATGTTTTGAGTTAAATCCTCATTTGAGTTTTTGACCTCCATACTAATACTTCTTGTGTTTCTTTGTTTTCCTCAGCTACCTCCCCTGGTTCGAGGTATTTTATAAGCTCCTTAACATCTTGGCAGATTACACGACAAAACGACAGGTATTTGCCTTTTTACAAAAATAACTCTTTTTTAACAAGTAAACTTTAATTTTTATGATTATGAAAGTAACATGTGCTTTATGTTTCACTAAAACATTTATGAAAAAAGTAATACATGCTTATCATAGAAAGGTTGGGAAATTCAGAAAATAGTGGAAGAGAAAAGAAAATCAGCTCTTACCTAATGTGCCTTACATCATCCTTAAAATAAACATGGCTAAAATTTTTATTTGTTTCTAGGTTATTTGTTGTTTTTTCTTCTGAGATTAGGAAATAATAGGTAGGTTGCTCTTGTTCACAGTGTTAATCTCACATTTTCCTAACAACTCTGAAGGTTTACAATATATATGTCTCAAAGGCAGAAGCTGAATTGCTCATGCCATATAACAAATCATTTAATTGGCAGGTGACTTGCCAGCTGCCTTAATCCCCATTTTGATACAGTTTTGTGGTATTTTTATACTAATTTTTGTAAGGGTCTGAAATTCCTTCCACAATTCTACTATACCTTAATCAATTTAGGAAGAAATGGTATGCTAACCTAAGCTCTCACCATGAGTAACAGGTTTCTGTATTTCTATTTAAGCTCACAGATTTGGTAAGTATTGTCACAGAATCATTTCTCCCATACTATTGAAAATACTGTTTAATTATTTTTTATGGATAACATTATATCCTATACCTTTGCTTGCCAAGACAGTTTCTTCTATGGAACCTTCTAATTATTTGAGATTTTTGTTTTCATTGTAAGAAGAAGTACAAACGACTGGGGAGCTGACTTGGTGGAAGAGTCGTTGCTGTGCAAGCCTGGGAACCTTCGTTTAAAACCCTAGTAGAACTGTGAGGGTCAGATGCAGTATTGTGTGCACCTGTGACCCCAGCAGTGTGGGAGGTAGAGGCAGGACCAGGCATGGTGGCCATGGTAATTACCAGCCTAGATCCAGATTTAATGGCAGACCTTGTTTCAAGAGAAAAAACATAATGTTAGAGCAGGACATCCTGACCCCTGTGAGTATAATGTATATCCGTATGTGCAGACACACACACACACACACCCTCACCCTCATACACAGACAGACACACAGAAGGGAGCATATGGAAAAAGATGACCAACCACTCAAATCTTTTAATGTAAAACATTTTCTTTGGTTTTTATTATTTCTCTAATAAGGGAACCCCAGATAGGCAGTTGTAAGCTAAGTATAAGATGTTTGCCTGTTGCGTGTAGCTCTGCTGCCTTGCCTAAGGCTCCATGAATGGGCCACACCATCAGCCCTCACCTAGCTTTTCTTGAATCCATGGATAAAAGACATATACACAGTTATTCAGTCTCAATTTGCCTTTGGACACAATTGATGAGCACTACTATATCCTGCCTGCCAAAGTATACCCTTACAGTATTCTAATTTCTGCACCTCCCACCTTTCCTAAACTTCAGTTGCTGAGATACATCTAGTCCCTACTAAACATCCCTGACCAACCACCTATAGAAGCGGCTACAAGCCCCAGCTCCTCCCAAGACCTCACATAGATGCTTGGCTTTTCTCTCTCCAAAGCATGGCAAGCCTCTCCCCCCTTGTGTCTGTCTCTTTTTTCTCCAGAGACCCAAAAGTCCTGCCTATTCCTTTTGCCCAGAAATTAGCTTATGGCTTCTTTACTGACCGATCAAGAACCAATTGGAGAAGAGGACCGTAGCATCAGCACCACCCTTATATTTGCCAAACTATTCTCCAAAAGATTTACAATATTGCTGAGTCCCACACTGTCACTGATACCATTTGTTAAATTTGCCATTTATTTGACTAAGTTAAAAATCTCACTGTTATTAATGAATTGAATATTTGCCTGTCTATCTAAGTTCTTGAGTTCTTTCTATAAAGAGCGACATTTAAGTTAAAGTGACAGCATAATTATTAAATATCTTTTCTTTCGATTTTCCTATAGAATCCTAGTTCTGAAAATGTTCTATTAAAGTTGTTTTGTATTTTTGTTATTAAAGTCCCCAAATCTCTGGTTTGTGTTTTTGTTTTTGTTTTATTTTTTTCTTTCCTCTTTCTCCATACAATCCATGTAACATAGGCTTTCGGAAGGCCCACAGTGGGCACTTTTGTTACTCATTCCTTTCTTTCTCATTTTACTCCAAATGCTTTTTATTCCACAACAAACAGAATCCTGACTTGCAGGGTTCCCTGAAACATTTTAGGAAATGCCATTTGGAAAGGGAGGTGCTGGAAAATGAGTGTATGATGGATAAATCTTTTCTTTGAATGAGTTGTGCTCACTGGCAAATGTATTCCAGAGGTCACAGCAGATGGCAGGGATGGTTCATAGAAATGACTTGCTTACCACACTCAGTGTGAAAGGGAGCATCAGGTCACGAATTCTATCTTAGAAGAACTGGCATCTTTGATGAATGAGGTAGCAGGCTGCCCTGGGATCTGTTCATTGATTTCTGATGCACATTTAGCTTTGGTAAGACATTTAGGTTTCCACTCAATTTGAAAGTTTTCTTTAATAAATAAAAGCATGTAACACATCTCTAAACTGGAGACTGATTCATGCTTTTGTACCCCACATTTATATTCCATTCAGTGTTTAAACCAACAGTACAACCTACTATTCTTTTTAAAATGTATCTAAAAAGCATGCATACCTATAATCCTAGCATTCGAGAGGCAGCTAGAAAGATCAGGAATTCAAGACCATCCCTACCTACAATGGAGATTCAGGCAGCTAGCAGTTCACTTACCCATTAATTGAGTTTGAAGCCATGAGCCCTTGTCTCAAAACAATTAAAAAGGAAGGAAGGCTTAGGACAGGAGAGGCACTATAAACTGAGCATAACCCTCTGGGATCAGTGCTTTTGTCCTCTGGGCCTGGTGAGGCCCCTGCCTTATGCTGTATGGGAAGCTGAGATCAGTCACATGGCTTACAGTTTTTCCTGACCTATAATGCCTACAAAGTTTGTTCTGACCGAAGGAATTATGATAACACAGAGCAGAGACTGTGTACAACTAGCTTGTTCAAAAAGTATTGATTACCAGATTAGAACAGGGTGCAAGGAAGGGTTCAGTTGATTATGTGCCTGGTCAACAAACGTGAGGACATTAGCTGAGACCTCCAGCACCCACACAAGACACAGGCACAGCAGCTTTTGCATCTAATCTTGCACTCAGGGGAAGGGCAGGCAGATCTCTGGAACTCATTATACATAAATCCTAGCTGAATAAATGAGCTCTGAATTCACTGAGAGACCTTGTCTTACAAATTAAAATAGACAGCAATCTAGGAAGACAACTAACATTGGCCAGTAACTTCCACATACAGAGGCACACACAGGAACACATACATGCAGTATATATCCATGGAAACCAACACCCAAACAAACCCAGCATATTTGTTCCCTAAAATCTGTCTTCTCCCATCCAGAAGGTTTTCAGTTGTTGAATGAGGTAAAGCTTCTATTTGGGGAAGTGTATGTGTGATCATGAGAGTCACCAGGTATTGTAGCCTAAGATGGGGCATGAGCATTTCACTGTGGGTCCTGGCCACAGTGTTGTCAGATCCTGAATATGGCAGAAAGAGAATCTGCATGGAAGGGAACATCAAATCAAATACTGGAGGCAAATGAAAGCTATGCACTTGTAGCAAGATAAATAAACAGCTAGACTCAAAACTTGAGGGATGAAATACTTACATAAAATGTTTGCTACAAAATGCTTTTTAAATGTCTGTGAAGGGGAGTGCCCAGTAGACATCTGAGATGATATAGTCAAGTGGTAAGAAAACATCATCAATTAAGGACAAGTTGAGATTCATGAGGAAACATCTGACAGCTGAGACTCATTCTGCAAAATGGTCTAGGTCCTGTAGATACAGGAAAGAGTTTTTCTAGCAGAATTCAAGACTCACCCTGCTGAAGGCCACTCATGCCTCTAAACTGGTTTGATTGCCATGAGAATATGGCAGGAGAGCACAGCTGGCACAACTGGGCAGGATTAGATGGCATACTTTGCCAAGGCATATACACGTCCTGGTTGTGATTAAACATGGTTGTTCAGAGAAGAATGAGTGTGTGTGAGAGCATGCATGTTTGTGTGTGTGTGTGTGTGTGTGTGTGTGTGTGTGTGTGTGTGTAGATGATAGGGTATAATGCCAATCAGTAGAAAAAATGAAAGTGCCTTTGTCTGTTTCTAAAATTGTTCTGTAGGTGTGAAACTGCTTCAGAGCAAAATTCACCCTGTGCACACATGTTCAAGCACCTGTGTCCTCTAAGAAACTTGACTGTCAGAGCACAGACTGAAGCAAGCTTGTAAGCTAGGAGTGTCCATTTCATCTCAGGCGCCCTACCAGAGGCCGACAGGGCTGTGGACTTGGATACAGCAATCCTCCCTCCCTCCCTGGGCTGTGCAGTCTACCATCCAATGGGAGACTAGAGCTTCACAGTTCAGACCTTCACTCTTCACACCTCCTAAGTGGGTAGCTAGAAGGATCCAGTAGTTAGGATATGGCTGCCCATGTAAATGTAACCTTTTATTAGCACACAGAATTCCCACAGAAAGAAGTGGCTTTTGGATCATTTTGTAAGCACTGTTGTTTTGAGCATCTTAAAGGCGAATCTGTTTTGAGTCGAATAATTTGTGCTGCTTTGTATGTTGTTCAGCTGCTCAGTTTCCCTAATTAAAATGCACGGCTGCTGTCCTGTATCACATGCTGGTGAACTTGCTTCATTGCTAACTTTCCATAATTGGAGGCTGCTCCACGTTCCCAGTGAACACTCAATAAAATTAATTGAGAGTAATGATGATGAAGACTAGATCCATGGTGTCATTGTTATTTCTCCCAACCACCCCCGCCCTGGAAGATCAGATTGTTTGCATTTAGAAGTTGTTGCTATGGAGTTGAAGGGATAGATTTGCTGAGAGCTTATGGTATATGATCCATAAAAGGTGGTCATGGTAGGTGTCTGACTGAATAGAAAATGTCAAACTTGATGTGGGAGGATCAGTTTGGCTCTTGTATTTGAGCAGTGTCTTTTATCCCACCCTACTTGAATACCAAACCTATTTTTGTCTTGCAGCCAGCATCTCCCACCAGTCTCTCTGTGGGTCTAGACCTCACCACAGGTCCAGATTTTATTACTAGGACCTTTTCTTTCTTTCAGGAAAGTCAGTGGAATGAACTTCTTGAAACTCTGCATAGACTTCCCATCCCTGACCCCGGAGTGTCTGTTCACCTCAGTGTGGTAAGTGGGGCAAGATGGTGGCCACCCCAAACAAGCATGTCCGTATGTACCTTCAGAGGAGAACAGAGCCATACTCTTACTTAACCTGAGCTCCAGGTTCAAGGAAGGCTGGGGTATGGGATTCTCCCTCTCTCTGAGAGTCAATTGAAGAATAGATGTTTCCCAAATGACCAGTCATACATATCCTTCAAGGGTTCAAGGAATAGGATGGCTGGACCTGTCAGCCTGTCATCCCGTCTTTGGCCACCTGTATCACCCTTTGTCACAGTTAAAGTTTATTCTGGGCCTTCGGTCTTCAACATTGCCTCTCTTCTGTTTGCCTGTTAACTCATGCATCCTTCAGAACTATTCTGATTCTGTTTCCTGAGAAATCCTCCCTGAATTCTCAGGTTGAATTAGCCTTTCTTTTTGGCCCGTCCTTCCCCTTACATGATCCTGGAGACTTAATTCCTCTGGGAGTAAGCTGGTTCTCAGCCTCTGTCCCATGAAGATGGAGTGAGAGTTCTCAGTATAGTTCCTGGCCTACAGCACTCATTATTTCTTTGAATGCTTTGAGGTAAATCCTGCACATTGTTTAGTGTGCCACCTGATGGGAAATTTCTGTGCCAGTTGTCTATTTTGCTACTGTTTGAAGTGACTTAAATCAAGACCTTTATATGGGCTCAGCTTCCTTATCTGTCAGATAGGACATCAGAAGAGGTGTATAGGATCTTTTCCATAATTCATTTACTAAATTCTTTATCTCTTAGTTGGAAGCTCTCATTGCATTTATCAGAATTCTGTGGTGGACACCATTTGGCCAGGCACCCGTCGTCATGCAGACCTGTCTCCCTATCCCAGGCAGGTTAGAGAGTTTTCTCCTCCAGCTTCTCAAGAAGCAGTTACAGCACTGGTTTCAGGGATCAGGAAGGTTTCTGACTTCATAAGGAAAACTAATGGATTTTACTAGGATGGTATCAAAAGCCATAGTATTGCCAGTAATAATAACAATAACAAATCTATTTTAAGTTCCTAATTTATACTAATATTCACCTCTGATATTCAAAATCATTCCCAATGTAAGCGTTAACATTCTCGTGTCATAGAGGAAAGAGCATGCAGTTTACAAATGATGAACTAGCCTTTACCATGCTAAGCTAGTAGGAAAAGGGGATGGACACACGGAAGGAGAGAAGGAATTTACTTCTGGAGGATTTGCTCTTAGGGAAGTAGGGCCTGCCTGAAAAGATGAGCAAGTGAGCTTGAGACCCAGTTATCACTGAAGCAGAGCAGCCCCGCCTTTGTCTCAAGTCTTTTTTCTGAAACAGCTTGATCTCACTGCTTCAGCCTGTAATAGCATCCGACAGGTAGCTGCGGAGCAGCCAGGCTAGGTCACCAGCTGCCTGGGAGGAAGGGCCACTCCTTCCCCCAAGGTCTGCACTGGCAGCATGCTGTCAGGCCTCAAGGACAAGCCAGCTTGGGGCAGGAGGAACTATTGGGTGTGCAGCTGTTTCATTCCAGTGGATTCTAGGAATGTTTCTGACCTCCCCTGGTCCCCAGCATTTCATGGGCGATGGAGCAAGACAGAATCTCAAAGGACAGCCTGGGGACTAGTTGGTTTGGAGTTATGCTGGCTCACACTTTACAATCCACTGCATCTGTAAAGGCGGATGTGCCCCCTCTCCACTAGTCATTCTCCTTCCCAAAATGCATTTCTGTTTTGAAGGTCTAATATTTCATTTGGAATAGAAGTCCTAAAATATTTGTGAAATGCCTTATAAAGATACAGCCTGAACTTTGTATCTTTAACCACTTTCTACAATAGAATGTTTCTGTGTATCTCATGTAGGTGATAGAGAAAAATAGAAATGCAAACTACCAGTTTGAATGATAATAATTGTAAAATAAAAATCCAGTTGTTAATCCTGGTGTGGTACGTATGTCTGATATCCTAACATTCTGGAAGCAGAAGTAGGGAAGGATGAGTGCAAGACCCAAAACCCAGTCTGGTCTACAATAGCTGAAGCTACATAGTGAAACCCTGTGTCAAAATAAATAAAATAGTGAGTAAAGTACTTTTTTTTTTTTTGGTAAGCTAAATGTTTTATGTAGAAGTGCTTTCTCAAGTTCTTGTGTATAAGCGCAGAGACATAAAGAATCTGAATACAGTGGATAGGACCTAGGTGTGATTCGTGACATGCCTCTGGTTTCAGCCTAGACCCTCCACATGCTCATTGAGTGATCTTAGACTATTTGCCTCTCTGAACATTAATTTTTCCATTTGTAATATGGAGCTAATATCTATCTCCAAGTTTTATTGTGGCAACTAGAAGTGATGTTTATAAAGTATTTAATATAAAGTTTTTCATAAATATCTTTTAAGTGTCAGACTAGCAGCTCATTGTTACCATTATTGTTACAGCTTATCTCCAGGACCTTTTATTTTAGAATATACCTCACTTTTCTAGAAACCTGCTTATTCTCCCATTACCCAGGAGTGTTAGGGGTTGAGGGGAAGGTCCAGATTTGAGCTTAGGCCATGGACTGAGCTGAACCTTTCTGCCCATGACCTTTCCTGGCCTTTCACAATCCATCTTTAATTGGCCAGCACAAGGCCCCTTCCAGTGCCACTTACCATTATCTTCCGAACCTTTAAAAGCATCTGAGGAGGTGGCATTAGTTCAGCCAGTTTTCATTTAACTTGGAGATACAGGCCTGTTATAAACATGGAGATGCCTCATTGCAAGTCTTTGAAGTCAGTCTTCAACCTCTCCCAGGCTTCATGACAGTCACACTGCAAGTCAGGAGCTTATTCTCCACTGGCAACCATCTGTAGCCCTTTCATGTGGCACGAGTAGCCTTTGGCTGGAACTGTCCTGAGCAGATTTTCATTACAGTATAGATTGATGTGACCTCAGATGTTAAAATGGAGTAGCAGGATTGGTTGGGATATCCTGTCACTTAATGAGTGATTCTCATGTTATTTGGTTGCTAAGAGTCTTCTGCCTTAATGAACAGCAAAGTACAGAACTGGCCACCTTTTTGCATTCAGAAACTCACAAAATATCACATTGGGACTTTAGACTTAAGCTTCTTTGATTTTTTTTTTTTTTCACTCATGTTCCCAAGACATTCATTCTCCTACTGATGAGTTAATGCTCCTAGCTTGGTCCAACATTAGCCTAAGCAACTCTAATATGGATATTTCTTACAACAGCCATGTGGCTTCTTCATCTGAGTAAGGAAGATGCTTTAGAACATTTACCTAAATTTGGAATAAAGTTCTAGTTAAGTCATCTTGAGAAAATATGCAGCTCATGCCTTTTCTTTTCCAGCATTCTTACTTCACTGTGCCTGATACCAGAGAGCTTCCCAGCATACCTGAGAATGTGAGTACCTGGAAATGGACCATAACATTTATTTATTTACTGCTCATGTTTCTGAAAGAAAAGGGTATGTTTTCAAGTGTAGTTACAGTGGATTGCTGAAACAAATATAAAAAACAATGGGTTATAAAAGCAAAAGCAAATTGAAAATTTCTTCAAAGTATAGACACAAGGTTTTCTTCATATTTCTCAAAGTAATCACTTATTAATGGCTATATGAATTTATTCTGTACTTTCTAGGGCATATTCACATAGCTTAAAATTACCTATTAGAAAAGCATCTTGGCATTTTCACTGATAAAAATTATTGTTGTTCACCACAAAAATCTCGATCTGAGGGAACTTAGGTGTTCCCTCACAATACTTAGATTCTCCTTTCTCTTATTATAAGATGGAATGTTCTTAGCAAAGAAATCCCCATGTGAAAATTTACAAGGGCAGGTGTTGATGAGTAAACATGTCTCAGAAGCGGGTAGTAAGTGAAGGAGGAGGACACCTAAGGACGGAGGAGCAGCGAGCTCTAGTGGCAGGGCTGTAGGTTCATGCTTGCCCTCTGAGGAAGCCGAGTGACATGTCTACCTTAGGGTACAATATTTATTGTGATTATAAACTGTAAAATGTAGAATGAAGCCTAAAGCAGCCACCAGAGAGGCCTGTGGTGAAATATAAGTAGCTTGAGATCAGCTCCCCTTCACTAGAGAAGACGAAGCGCCTTCACCTTTCCTGCTCCTCAAAAGTTTTCATCTTTCAAAATTGTAGTGTGTGTAACCCATCATTCTATTCTCTGACTATGACTGTTGCATACTTTCAAGCACCAAATAATAGTGAAATTATATACTGTTTGTCCTTTTGTGCTGGCTTATTTCACTTAACATAATGCCTTTAAAGTTTATCTGTATTGTAGCACATGCCAAAATTCCTTTCTATTTAAAAAGATGTGGCCAAAAGCACCCCAAAGAGGAAATTTCATAGCCTGGAATGCTTTTGTAAGAACAATGAAGTTGAATTTGATTTTGAGAAATGAAAAAGGCTGGACATGTAGCTCAGTGCACAGCGCTTGCTTGATATGTACAAGGGTCTAGGCTTTCCATAAAGCACTGTAGAAAATCAGCTCAAGAAATTAGAAAAAGAGTAACAAAAAAGTAGAAAAATAATATAATTTATTGTTAATGTAAAATTACAAATCAAAACTTTTTAAGAATTTAAAAAGATGAATTTGGAGAGGCTGGGAGGGAAGGGAAGAAGGAAAGTGACAAGATCAGATTATAATCAAGTTGCACTAAAATGAAAACTTTAAAAGATGAGGAAACGTCTCTAATAAACTTGGAAAGTGAAAATTTTTCTAGAAAAGTGTGGCTGAAGTTAGGATAAATGTAACATGGTTAGAGAAATCTGGAAAGATGAAAACATTGCCCTCTCCACTCCTGTCTCTAAATACAGCAGTGTGTCATTTCCTTTGTCACCATGATGAAGGGTCTAGTTTATAGATGTGTGTGTGTGTGTGTGTGTGTTATAAAAGTGCTCAGATCACCCCATTGCAGAGGAAGTGCTTCTCAGGCTTTGCCTTCCTTTCTTTGTAGCCTCCGACAATGCTGTCCAGAGCCCTGGGGGAGCTCATGGGGCCCTAGGGAGAGAGGTGGATGTATGACCAGAGTGCTGGTTGCCTGCTCCTGGTTAATTTCTCACTGCTTAAATTGGGAGTTGGGTACTACTTGAGGCCAAAAGATTCTTTTGATTTATTTAAACAAACAAACAAAAAGCACCCTAAGTTTAGAAGTTACAATTTAACAACATGCAGTGGGGAATATATAAACTGCATACATCCATAGATGTTTCTTTATCTAATGCTATATTAAAAACATGTGCCCATCTCATTCAAAATCCATCGCAAAAAATGAACATAAAAGTTGCATATTAAAAACAAATGCAATCCCGGTCATCATGATCCTTTCCCCAACCTTGAAACTCTGCTCCCTCCAGAGTTTGATGACTATCCCCCAGAACTTTCTCTGCAACTTTATAAGATGACTGTGAAGTAGAACCTATGTGTGCAATAGGTTTTTTTTTTTTTTTTTTTTTTTTTTTTTTTAGTATAAAAGGATGTTCACCATTGTTTTACTTGTGGTTTAAATTAGCCTAAAAGTTCTCATCTATCTAATGTGTTTTGTTTAATGATGCATGTGGCCCCAGTACCCAAACACAGAGCTTCACATCTACTAGGCAAGCATGTACCACTGAGCCACACTACCAACCTTCATATTTTTGTTAAGTAATACAGATAGTTTAGAAATCATAGTAATTGATAAAGGCCTGTAATCTCCAAGCACTCTATACTCCACAGAAACAGCTTCTTCCAAGTTTTTAGCAATTGTATTTTCCATTATTTTTTCTCCCAAGGTGTGTATCACCACCACCTAGATGTACAATAGCATTTTTAAAAAGATTTATTCATTTTATGTATGTAAGTACACTAGCTGTCTTCAGACACACAAAAAGAGGGCATCAGATCCCATTACAGATGGATGTGAGCCACCAGGTGGTTACTGGGAATTAAACTCAGAATGCATGGAAGAGCAGTCAGTGCTCTTAACTACTGAGCCATCTCTCCAGCCCCTCCATCATTGTTTTAAAGATTTCTTCTTATTTATTATGTTCGTGTGACTATGTGAGTCTATCCCACAGAACTGTGGTGCCCAAGGAGGCCAGAAGAGTGCCTCAGATCTTCTAAGTGGAGTTACAGGCAGTTATAAGCCAGCTGCCATATGGGTGATGGGAACCAAAACTTGGGTCTTTGGTAAAGCAGCCAGTGCTCGTAACCACTCAGCCGTCTCTCCAGCTTTTATCGTACTATTAACATATTTGAGATGTTATTACATCTCAAAATTTTTTAATTTCATATATCATCTATTGATTTTCTTATGTGAGATAAGCATTTTCGTGCCCCTTCCCAGAAACCCACATACACACAAAACACTGTCTCTCACCTATCTATTTCTCCTCTCCCATTCTTCCTGTCTTTATGGGGGAAGACAATTACATTAAATCAGCAGTCAGTATTTCCATTTGAATGAGTCGCTGAAACAGTTAGATTGTGGTTCTTTTCTTATACAACTTGTAGGTGAGATCTTGGTTTAACATCTTCTTTCTTGGTTTTCTTTCCATCGTTCTCAAGAAGCATTTTCCAGCCGTGTCCTGACAGAGTACGTTGATGGAGGCAGCAGCTTTGAGCTTCTGTGATTAGGTAGTGTGAACATGGAACTCTAGTTTGCAAAATCACTCTCCTTTCAGAAATGTGAAGGCATAATCTCAGGCTTCTTTTTACTCTTGTAGCTTAGGAGGTTCAACCAATTTGATCCCTATTATTTTTCAAGATCTATCAGCTTCTAATATCCTGAAATTGAACTCTGATGTACATGATGGGTTCATTTTTACCCATTGTCCTGGGCATTGATCATCTTATTCACTTTGGAAACTCACTCCTTAAGCTTACAAGTATTTTCACACATTATTGCTTTGTTTTACTTTGCTTTGTTTTTATCTTCCCCTCCCCCTCTCTAGCAGATAGGATTTAAACCTCCGATCCTCTCATGTCCATATCCTTTCCTGTTTTCCACATTTTTCTTTTAGACCAACCCCTACTTTATTAAACAACTTTTACATTCTGTAAAATTTTCTACTTTGGCCATCTTACTGTTAATTTTTTCTCTTAGCTGTGAGACTATAATTCCCAGATTTAAAAAATAAACGAGGCAGTGGTGGCACACGCCTTTAATCCCAGCATTTGGGAAGCAGAGCCAGGCAGATTTTTGAGTTCTGGTCTACAGAGTGAGTTCCAGGACAGCCAGGGCTAAACAGAGAAACTCTGTCTCAAAAAACAAAACAAAACAAAACAACAACAACAAAACGAACAAAAAAAAAAAGATTTTAATTCTTTCTCTTCCTCTCCCTCCTGTGTTGTCAGGCTTGTCAGTAGACAACCAGCAACCCTCCCAGCTCACAGTCCTCTCAGCTCACAGTCCTCTCAGCTCACAGCCCTCCCAGCTCACAGTCCTCTCAGCTCACAGTCCTCCCAGCTCACAGTCCTCCCAGCTCACAGTCCTCTCAGCTCACAGTCCTCTCAGCTCACAGTCCTCCCAGCTCACAGTCCTCCCAGCTCACAGTCCTCTCAGCTCATAGTCCTCCCAGCTCACAGTCCTCTCAGCTCATAGTCCTCCCAGCTCACAGCCTTCCCAGCTCACAGTCCACCCAGATCACAGTCCTCCCAGCTCACAGTCCTTCTAGCTCACAGTCCTTCTAGCTCACAGCCCTCCCAGCTCACAGCCCTCCCAGCTCACAGCCCTCCCAGCTCACAGCCCTCCCAGCTCACAGCCCTCCCAGCTCACAGTCCTTCTAGCTCACAGCCCTCCCAGCTCACAGCCCTCCCAGCTCACAGTCCTTCTAGCTCACAGCCCTCCCAGCTCACAGTCCACCCAGCTCACAGTCCTTCTAGCTCACAGCCCTCCCAGCTCACAGTCCTCCCAGCTCACAGTCCTTCTAGCTCACAGCCCTCCCAGCTCACAGCCCTCCCAGCTCACAGTGCACCCAGCTCACAGTCCTTCTAGCTCACAGTCCTCCCAGATCACAGTTGTTCTAGCTCACAGTCCTCCCAGCTCACAGCCCTCCCAGCTCAGTCCTTCCAGCTCACCTTCCTGAGGAGCTGGTGCTACACAAACTGCATCACCACACCAGCTCCTGCATCATTCTCCCACTCCAGTCCTAGCTCCTGTCTGTCTTGTGAATCATTTGTTGAGCTCTGGCTGACATGTGACATAGATACTGAACATCTGAGCCAAAGTTCTATGCTCATCGGCAGAACTTGACTGAGTACAGAGGTGGAGACTCTCACATATCATCAGAACCTTTTCCTTAGGACTAGTTAGTTTTCTTCTGGGGATGGTTGTTTTATTACCAGTGCTAAGGAAGGTGAGTGGGTTACATGGGGTGACATGAGGTGACAACATGTGCTATGGTTACCTTGGGTCCCTCCTCTTTTCTGATTAGTGCTTTTGGAACCATCCTCAGCTTTACCCGTTAGCCCCAAGCTCTTCTGTCAGAGCTTCTGATCAGATTACTCCCTCTGGACAGGTGCAGGAAGCCAGCTGCGGAACTGGGGGCTGGAGAGAAGGAATATGGGAATGGATCGCTTGTGCTCTTTCTAACCTTTGGAGGCTGAGCAGCTTCACTTCCTGAGCCTCCCTGCGCTCTGTGTGTGAGCCAGGCGTGGTGCTTTTGTCATGTGCATCCACCCACCTCACCCGTAGTGTCCAGCTTTTCCTTCATCCTCCATCAGCTCGCATGTCACCTTGGACCAGGCACTCTTGTTGCCTGTGCCTGTCTATGGATCATTAGATTGGTGTGTGTGTGTGTGTGTGTAGTTTTTTTTTGTTGCTGTTATTTGCTTTTTTGATTTTTTGTTGGTGTTTTTTGTTAACATCCTTGGGTGTTACACACACTATATATATGGGTATCAGTCTCCCCCTCGGTCTACCCTCTAAGCTATGACAGCCTGAAATGTCTCAGTCACTACCCAGTGTGCCCTCAGACAAACCAGTTTATTAGTAACATCATTTTACAATTCAGAAGACAGATGTATCACTTCTATTCTTCAGGATTCATAACTTTAAAAATGCTTTTACTTGACTTTTCCTGGGAGGGTGGTGTCAGAGAAAGAGAGAAACTTGGAGTTTCTCTTTGAGGAAATGTGTAGATGGATTGTCTTGTTTCTTCTCTGCTAAATAATAGCATGATCAATTAGATCTAACTCATCTTTTTATTTTTAGGGCCAAGAATTCCTTAAGAACTTGGATTTTAAAGTATCTGGGAGCTTGTATAATTTCTCAATTCTCAGCACCTTAACTGCTGAGGTTAGAGGTATTTGTTTGAATGGTCTTCTCTGTAACATACCTACAGCTCCTAGCTGCACTGTGTCTAGCTCCTGGCTGCACACTGTGGGTCACCTCCTCTATCCCCACCATTTTTGAAATTTAGATTTTCTCTGCTGGTTTTGCCACTAATGAACTAATTCCCTGTATACAACCCATTGTCTCCTAAATCCTCCTTTGCAAACCAGTAAAGGTCTGATCTTGTTTGTTTCTAAGCAGAATAGTAGTACCAATCTGCCAGTCTCCTAACACACACCATTCCATTTTAATCCCTGCAGCTACTCTGTGAGAGGTAGACGTGAGCCCTATTTCACATGCACAGAACCCAGCGCGCATAGGCTCTGGTTGCTAGCCTTAGTCTGCAGGTCAGTGGGGTGTAGCAATCCCGTTCCGAAGGTTTGGCCCCCTATGGTTGACTTGTGATATTCATGAGGGAAAAAAAAAGAAATGATATTTTATATCTGAAACACACAAGAAAGCAAGGAAGCTTTTACTCTAAGGAGACTCTGCACTTTTGTGAGACCAATTTGTGTGGTTTTTAACACAGAATCACTATAGAGCTCTAACCAGGTTGAAATTTGCATTTTAATCTCTTGGTGATTTTTCAAGGATTAATTTAAAATGACTAAATTGCTGCATTGCAAATTGAAACAAGCAATAACCACAGGGTTGTTAATATGATATAGTGTGCTGTTTGGACAGAACATGGGCTTCAGAGGCAGCCAGACACAGGGTCCCGCCAGCCTGGGTCCTTGGGCTTCTTGTCTTCTTAGAACCTCAGCATTCTTATCTAATAAAGGGAAACATGAGAAACAAATCTTAAATGGTAAGTTTCAAGGACAGTGCTGAGTGCCACCAGAACTTTCTTTTTCTCCTCACTCTAGATACCTGGAGATTCTTATTCAGCCTTCTTGAGGTCTCAGTATGACTGCAAGCTGAGGAACATGATTCCCCATGGCTTGTCCTTTCTGGATGTTAGCTGACATTCTTGGCTGTACAAATTACTGTCTTCCCTCCTTGGGATATGTCTTAGTGACCCCTGTCGTCACTGATGTGGTGAATAGAGTGTGGGGGCCCCGTGCTGAACATAGAAGAGTTTCTACAGATACATGATTGTCTCTGCTAAAGGACGATCTAAATTTAAGAAAGTAAGCAACTGAAGGACATATGGGCTTTGGAATATGAAACCTAACAATATTATGTTTTCTGACATCAGAGAAAGGTTAGTGTAAGTGAAGAAGGAAGAGATAGTACTTGTTTAATGCCCTCCAGTTCTGATGGCTCAGGCACCAGTTGCTACTTCCTAAGCTCTTACACTAGCCAGTGATGTAGTTGTTAGCCCCTTTGAAGAACAGGGAAACACCAAGTTGTAAATTCACTTATTTAGTCACTGAGTGCAAAAACCAGAATTCATAACTGGGTGAGTCTAATCCTAGTATGGATATGATTCTAGGTCCAGGTTTCAGTGCCACCTGTATGTCCCTAAGAGATCATTAGTGTAAGTAAGCAATGTGATTAATTGCATGGATAGTTAATATCCTTTAAGAATGGAAGATTAGTACCTGGAACTTGTAGATGCCTGACTACATGCTATTAATGACCGACTGACTGACTGACTGGTTGGATGAATGAATGAATTAACGAAGTGCCAGACCCTGAGAGAGGAAAAAGAACAGCTCCTTACAGCTGGCTTTTGGGCCAATTTGTCTACAAGTTGTTAATGAAAAGCAAACGTGGAAAATTAATTCTTTCCACTTTCAGCTCCTTGTTGAAGTTAATTCTCATTATTTCTCCAGTTTCTTTGTAAAAAAAATTTTTTTTGCTTTTCACTGAAAAAAAACGATTACTATGTAATTGCTCATCAGGGTTTTCTGTGTCTATCAGGATAACACATGTAGGAGTAAATTTTATGCAGTCAGTAATTAAATGAGCATAAATCTTTATAAATTTTAAACAGGTGACCTGCATTTAAGAAAAAGTCACAGATCACGGACAGATATGTAGTAATAATTACATTGTAAGCTGACTGCATAAGAGATATTTTGTTTTGCACCCAGGTTTTGAAGTTTACTTTAGATAAATGGATAATCATATGGGCCTTAATTTGAAGTATTAAACAAACCTGTCTTAATTATCTGGTCAGTGTCATACCAAGTAGCTAATGATGCGAGGAAAGTGTTTAGCTGGATGGTTAGATGCGACATTGCCCAGACTCCACTTTGTCAAAAGATGCACCATGCTGTAAAAAAGATTTATGAAGTCATGGCAGCTTTCACAAATATATGGCAGAAGTGGACCTATTATCAAATTCTGAGATTGTTCCTATGAGCCGTTGAATCATTGTTTATTCTAAGGGTCTTTTCCTTTGCACAGAGGATAAAGCTGACCTTGGGTAACTGCTTTCTGTTCTGTAATGCACTTCTCTCCTTCGACTGTGCAAATGAGTTTGCGGATTTTTTTTTTTTTGGGCAGATTATTTTAGAACCCCAAATTTGTAATTCCCTTTTAAGAATCTGGTGCCACTAAGATAACTTAATTATTTTTAAATCACTTAAAAGCTTAAACTGTTTTCATATTGTAAAAGTTGGGCCTAATAACAGAGCATACCTGTGCTCTCAGCTACTCAGTTGAGGGGAAGCCTGAAGCTTAAGATCTGGGGACCACTTTGGACAATGTAGCAAGACCCTGTCTCTCTGTAAAGAAAAAAGTCATATTGTAAATATTTGAGCAAGAGCTACTTTAGGACTTGAGGCCCGTTTACAGAACCAAGCCTCTGACTCAGGAATCAGTCTCTAGAGCTGGTGCAGTGAGCCTTTATTCCTGTACCGCAGTGGAGTCTCAGAGTCTAATCAAATGACAGACCGGGGCAGACTAACATCTGCTTTGAAGGCTCCAAGGAGTACCCAGCTTAGAGTCGGTTCTTTGGTTTGAGGATTATCTCATTTCCCTGTGGTACTGAACCTAAGACGCTTTCTCTCTAAGCCACACAATATCCCCTCCTGGGCCCTGCTCGTTCCAACCCCACCCGGACCTCCACCTGCTTCATAGCCTCAGGCATGGATCACTGTGAGTGTGAAGCCCCCAGCCACCTAGGCTGGTGCTCCTGGGAGGTGCTCCTCAGGGGTATGGGGTTTGCCAAGTGTTGCTCCCCTCTTTGTCTGGATTGAGGCCTTCACCAGTGTCTTTTTATACAGATGAGAAGTAGAAGCTAGGGGTTCAAGGACATGATGTAGCACATACCTTCCAAAAATCCACCTTCTATGCTACATGGTCTGGAGCCCCTCTTGGATTTGATTTCTGGCCAGACTGGCACTTTCTTATTCCTGCTGTCCTGCCATGCAGGGGAGGAGAGAGGTGAACATTGTACAGTAAAGTCCAAGCAAAGACAGCAGTGTCCTCAAACCTAGAAACACACTGGCACTAAAGGAAAAAACAAAGACCAGAGTGCAGAGCCCAGGAAACAGACCTCCAAGCAAGGCAGTCTTTTCCTGGCAGGAGCATTACCTGATAGTAGCTGGGACAGCATGGAGGGGCAGGTTCTCGGGCTCACCTGTGATGGGGTTGAGTGGTCCAGGGTTTCATGCTGAGGAACAGGAAGCAGAAATACCATGTTCAACAGGAACGGTGGTTATTTAGAAGCTTTAACATTCAAACAAATAGACACAGAAATGTTTGAACAAACAGAGGTGTGGTGCACAGAGCCTTGGAATCATGGAGGCCATAGTGGCAAAAAGCCTTTCTTCCTCCCCTCTCCAAGTCTAGTTCGTTGTCAAGTCCTGTGGCTAAGAGTGGTTTTGTTTGTTTGTTTGTTTGGCTTTCTTTTGAATTGATTACACATTTGTATTCTTTCCCTCCTGAGTGTGGCTCGGGTGAGTGGTTTCTAGGTCTTCCCATTCACCTTCTTTCCCCGCTACCATAGGCTTCCAGATTTTTATTTTTTTTAATTTTTGTTTCATGTGTGTTGTTGTTTTGCATGTGTGTATGTCTGTGCATCACATATGTTCATGGTGTCCACAGAGACCAGAAAAGGGTGTCAGATCCTCTATAACGAGAATTACAGAAATTTGTGAGCTTCCATGTGGATGCTGGGAATTGTGGAAGAGTAGCCAGTGCTCTTAACTGTCTCTCCAGCCTCAAGAAGCTCTTCGTGAAACCCGAATGTGATCCTGTCTTCTTTTCCGTGGGCCTTTCACTAGCCCTGAGTAACTGGTCACCTATCTGATTCAGCCTGAGTTTCTATCAGGTGCTTTTCCCTTCCTTACATACCACACTGTCTCTGCTAGACCACTCTCCTGTGCCCTGCTCACACCAGAGCCAAAGGACAGGTAGTCTGCAACCACTTGTTTTCTCCACATATGGATTTATTCTTTCAACAAACTGCTAGGTGCTGGGCTTTGTAATTTATCCAGAGGTACACAGCCCAGTAGGAAAACATACTTAAATCTGAGTTACTATAAGATAGAGACACATTGCCATGGAAACACAAAGGAGCATTTGGCAGAAGAGTCCAGGAACCCTTCCAGGAGGAGGTGACACAGGGCTGATCTCCTCAAATAAATGAACATGTTTAGAACAGAGAAGAGTATTCTGAGAGGAAGTAAAGGTCTGATGGGTGGGGATGACAGGGCAAGTCTGAGAAGTTGAGCTTTTCCATGGAGCTTAGGCTGTTGGGCACTTAACAGCAAGAGGGGGATCCCTGTCTCCAAGGGGCTGCCTCTGAGCCCAAGCTTGGTGGAAACTAAGAGTGAGCCAGGACCCCCTCTGCCCTGCAAGTGCTCCCCTGTCCAAGAAGTTCCTGGGTTGGGCCGTTGGCACTCCCTCCCTCTCTGGCGGGCGGGCGGCATCCCAGAAGGAAAGAGGCAGGGAGGAAGCAGATAAGAGAGACAGCTTCTGTTTAGACACAAATATCTTGGTGATCAGCACAGATGGGACGAGAAATACCAAAAAAAGTACATGACAGTTTAGAAAGAATTTGGCTAAATGTTACATATTTTTAACATACCTGTGTAGAGTTTTGGACCAAGCACCTGAGTCCCTCCAATCTCGACTAGGAATGGGGGCCTACCTCAGTTGAATGGTGTTTTATTTCAAAAACACACCCTTCCCCATCCACAAAAGTATCCTTGTGAATTTTTTTTTCCTCCCACCAAAATAAGGCACAGGATTTGTCTCTGACGCTGTGTCTCCCTATTTGGACGGCAAGCTGTGTAACATATTTCTCCTCAGCGTGAAGCTTCTTGGCAGACTCTTGAGGCCACGTTTTGGTGGCTTCAGAGTTATCTTTGGATCTGTCAAAAGTGCTAATGGGCTTTCTGGCCTTCTTTAAGCTCCTCATTTCTATTTTCTTGTTACTTCTATCCTCTTCTAAAAGAAAAATTCATATAATTCATCAGCATTTAAGCTCTCTCTGAAATGCTCAGCTGAGGGCCTTGTATTTTTGTTTGTGAGAACTGCTCTGCCGTGTCACTGTCTCTGGAACAAACCCCACCCTGACATCATTAACTCAGCGCTCCTCAGTCCACTGGGCAGAGAGATGCTTCGTGCCTGGTTTCACCGACTTTAGTGCTCTTTTTTTTTTCATGGAGTTTGTTAGGAGGCAAAACAGATAAGTTTTAGATTCAAGAGACCTGTTCTTGGCTCTGCTGTTTCTAACTGGGTGATCTTTAAAAACAACCAAGGCTTTGTAAGCTTTCATTTCTCCATTGAAACACAGTAATGCCTGCCTAACAGTTATTAGGAGGAACAGAAAGAACATAAAGCACACACGGCCTGTATGTAAGGATTCCTCTATAGACAGGGCAACAGTTCCTAAGGAGCAGGAGCATTCTCCCTTCTTTGCACATACTTCCTCTTATTTCCCCCCCACACACACTCAATGTTTTTTGAGTATGATATTCTAACATATACTTTAAGGTATTATATATTTAAACCCTTGACTGAGTCTTCTGCTGTTCACTTATCATGTGACCCTCGTGACATTACATCACTCTTCTGTGATTCTGTTTTACAACTTTAAATAGAGAAAGTGTGACATCTAGTACAAGGAATGGTTTTAAGGTTAGAGCACGATGACCTGTGTAAAGCCTCTTCCTGGTTGATAGTGAACGAGCCATGTCTAGGAGAACAGTGTAGGGGAGTGGAGCTATCAGTCCACTTGCTCTCTATTTGTGAAGTTTGGTGGTTAATACTCCGGTCAAATAGTAATAAATCATGAGATAAGTGTTCATTCTTATCCTTAACCATATTATTGTATAAAAGCACTTTATGGTCTTTTGCATATAAAATCTACTGGTTTACTTAAATTATGGGTTGTAGATCTTTCATCATGATAAACTGCCACTCGTGGCAGCAGCTTGCCTTCCCTTCTTTCACTTCCTGAGAGCTGCATTGTGCAGCATCGAAACCCCGCAACATTAAAGAAATTAGCATATTCGTGTGTATTATTAATGTCATGTGGATTTAGAAAGGGTTGTAGAAATGAAATGTTATCCATTTCACTGCTGAAATCTGAAGAGTTCTAATTCATAATGCTAATTAAAGGAATGAACCTCAGGATACAGGGGGAAAACAAAAGCTGTTGAAAACACTTTATTGTCACAACTTGCTGCTGGTTATCTACATCTTCTACCTTTTAAGTGAAGTGTATGGGAGTTGTACATCTTTGAAATTGCTTTCATTCTAGCAGAGCCAGTTTGGAGAGTGTATGCTACGGATCAGACAATAAGGATGAGGCAGGCAGTGCCCTGCCTTAGTGCTGGGATCTCCTGGATAGTGCCTGAAGCTTGGACACTTTCTTTTGCTAGGATGCATGGTACCAGTACCATGTTGGAAAAGTTCTAGGATCTGCAGTCCAAAGATGAGAGCAGAGTCCTGCCTTCATTGCTTATTAGACCATTTGATCTCAGAGAATCTCCTTCAGCCTTGGTCTCATCGTTTTTGAGATTGTAGAGTTCCTGTGCTTTTCATTCTTTGGAATGACATGAAAAGCAAACGCAGTGCTGTGTACGACGACCTCAAGTTGTAACCCATAATCACCACGAAAAGATGCACTTGCTCGGGCTGCTCATTTCCAGGGCCTCTTTGAACTTTGCATTTCATGACTTCATACATGAGTGGAGCTGGGCTTCCAGGTAGAACGAGTGGGACAGGAAAATGAGCACATGCCTTCTGATTATTTGCTTTCTCCTGCTTTTATGAGACACTATTCGTAATAAGAACAAACAAAATAAGCCACGAGCCTTGCTTTCTTCTTTTTCCTAGAGAAATCTGACAGAATATTTTGTGGCTGTGGATGTGAACAACATGTTGCATCTGTATGCCAGCATGCTGTATGAACGCCGGATCCTCATCATCTGCAGCAAGCTCAGTACCGTGAGTAGACCGTCTTGAGACGGCTTTGCAGTCATCTAATTTTAATTGAAGGATGTATCGGCAAGATTAAAGAAAATTTTAGGAAAATGAATCAGCCACATTCCCCTCATATGGTAATACATCATCGTCATTAATTATGTATGTCCCTTTACAGTGTCAAAGCCCATTTCAGTTATTCTTACAGTCTCCTCATGATCAATTATAAATAGTTTTGTGCCTATCTCCACATAAGCTTATTTTTGTCACTTCTTTAAAATGCCAGCACTATATTCCATTGTAGTGATACAGTTATGATTTGCTAATGCCTTCTTCTCTTGGTGGCCATTTAGGTTGTTAATAGATAAATCCTCTAGTAGATGATACTGCAGCAAACATCTTTGAGCTCCCTGTTATTGAAACAGTCCATATGTATATGGGGACTTTGTAAATAATAAATATGTTAAGCAGTGGGACCTCTGGTCAAAGGCTTTGATAAGCATCAAGAATTGGGAGCTGAGAGATTGTTTCCCTTAGAAAGCTGGGCCTGTGAGCAGTGAATATTGTCATCTGTATACAAGTGAACCACTTTCACTACAGCCTTTGCTAGAATTGTCTGTGTGCTCGTGCTACCTTTTAATCTTGCAATAAAAATAGGTACAAAATGATATATTAAGTTTTAATGTTAATATCTTTGGTTAGAAGTAACTATTTTCTATTAATTTATTTCCTCTGTGTATTTTGTTAATATCTTTTCCCATTTATCTTAGAGGGGGTTTGATGGTTTGTTCTGTTTTGTGAATTTTGAAGAAATTGGGTATGTGGGGTGTGGGGGGGGGTGTGGGTGTGGGTGGGTGTGATTTGCAGGTATGGAAGTAAATGTGTATATGTTGTTGGCCATGCATTTGTGTGCATGTAGAGGCCCAAGGATAATGCCAGGTGGCTTTCTCTACTTTATATTCTCACTGAACCTGGCACTCGAGGTTTCATACATCTTGTTTAGCCAGAGATTCTCTGTCTCATCTTCCTGTCTACTGAGATGACTAGCAAGCCACCACCCCATCCGGCTTTCTTATGTGAGATCTGAACTCCAATCCTCACCTTTAACATGGCAAGTCTTTTACCCACTGAACTATCTCTCAATCCCCGATTTTGTCTATTTGAGATAGGGTTTCTGCTTTATAATCCAGACTTGCCTTGATCTCACTATATAGCTCAAACTGACCCCAAACTCATGGCTGGCAATCCCACTCCAGCCTGGGATTCTAGTGTGAGCCACCATGCCCAGACTGGTTGTTTTTTTTTTCTAAGTTAGAGTGAGTTCATGTATTGTATTAATAATAACTTTTGTTACATGTTTAACATAATTTTTCTTATTTACATTTTATTTTTACCTAATAAATGTAGTTAGTACCTTTTATATGGCAAGTCTTTTACCCACTGAACTATCTCTCAATCCCCGATTTTGTCTATTTGAGATAGGGTTTCTGCTTTATAATCCAGACTTGCCTTGATCTCACTATATAGCTCAAACTGTAGTTAGTAATCTTATGAAAGTTCTCATGTGACTGTTCCAGAAGGTTAATTAGTTTATAGTAAATACTGATATGATTTCATCTAGTAGTGGTAGTAATTTAGTGAAACTGCTTTATTACATTTATCCACTTACTCAACTTGTTAGCATGTGTGTATTCATATAAACCTGTGTTTAGGGGCCAGAGAACAGCCTTCTGTCTCTTTCTCAAGCTCTGTGTTGCTGCTGCTGCTGCTGCTGTTTCTTCTTTTTTTTCCTCCTCCTCCTCTTCTAAAAGATTTATTTATTTTATGTATATGAGTACACTGTAGCTGTCTTCGGACACACCAGAAGAGGGTATCAGATCCCACAACAGATGGTTGTGAGCCACCATGTGGTTGCTCGGAATTGAACTCAGGACCTCTGGAAGAGCAGTCAGTGCTCTTAAGCGCTGAACCATCTCTCCATCCCCCCGTTTTTTGTTTTTTGTTTTTTGTTTTTTTTTTTTTTTTTTTTTGAGACAGGATTTTTTTTCAAACCCAGAGTCACAGGGTGATTCTAAATTAATTTGGAAAAGCAAAAAGAAAGAGCCAAAATCATACTTGAAGAAAGAAAATAAATGGATTGTGATAACTTTAGCTTGCTTTAGTAAAACTTTCTTTTTTTAAATTTATTTTCTATATTCTTTGTTTACATTCCAAATGCTTTCCTCTTTCCTGGTTTTCTCCTCCCCATAAGTCCCATAAGCCCTCTTCCCTCTGCCCACTCCCCAATCAGCCCCTTCCCATTTCTCTGTCCTGGTACTCCCCTACAATGCTGGATCAAGCCTTTCCAGGACCAAGGCCCTCTCCTTCCTTCTTCTTGGGAATCAATTGATATGTTAATTGTGTCTTGAGTATTCAGAGCTTCTGGGCTAATTAATATCCACTTATCAGTGACTGCATTCCATGTGTATTCTTTTATGATTGAGTTACCTCACTTAGGATGATATTTTCCAGTTCCAACCATTTGCCTAAAAATTTCATGAATTCATTGTTTTTAATTGCTGAGTAGTATTCCATTGTGTAAATATACCACATTTTCTGTATCCATTCCTCCATTGAGGGACATCTGGGTTCTTTCCAGCTTCTGGCTATTATAAATAAGGCTGCTATGAACATAGTGGAGCATGTGTCCTTATTGCATGCTGGGTAATCCTCTGGGTATATGCCTAGGAGTGGTATAGCAGGGTCCTCCGGAAGTGTCATGCCCAGTTTTCTGAACTGGAGAAGACCCTTGAAGACATGGGCACAGGGGAAAAGTTCCTGAACAGAACACCAATAGCTTATGCTCTAAGATCAAGAATTGACAAATGGGACCTCATAAAATTACGAAGTTTCTGTAATGCAAAGGACACTGTCATAAAGACAAAATGGCAACCAACAAATTGGGAAAAGATCTTTAACAACCCTACATCTGACAGAGAGCTAATATCCAATATATACAAAGAACTCAAGAAGGTAGACTCCAGAGAGCCAAATAACCCAATTAAAAAATGGGGTACAGAGCTAAACAAAGAATTTTCACCTGAAGAATTTCGAATGGCTGAGAAGCACCTTAAGAAATGTTCAACATCATTAATCATTAGGGAAATGCAAATCAAAACAACCCTGAGATTTTACCTCACACCAGTCAGAATGGCTAAGATTAAAAACTCAGGAGACAGCAGGTGTTAGCGAGGATGTGGAGAAAGAGGAACACTCCTCTACTGCTGGTGGGATTGCAAGTAAAACTTTCTGTAAAGCTGTATTGACTGTTCTGCTGTGCTAGTAGTTACACTGGGAGTGTAGGCAGGCTAATGGCACAGACTAGAGGCCCAGGAACAGCCCACAAGAATATAAGAGCTCTATAAATAACAAAGGAGGCACTGAACGGTCTGTTAAAACCAAGCAGACATTTCAGCAGTAGCTGTCCACCTGTGGAAGGGAAAAAAGAGTATCTGTTTTACTTGTACAAAACTAAATTTCAAAAATTAATGTTTAAATATGAACAAACCCAGCATACTGAAAAAGCCATCAATGAATGTGCTCCCAGGCCCATTCTCAGTCTTCAGCTGGATTAGGTTCCAACAGTCTCTTCTCAGAACATCAAGTGCTGAATAGTGTGTTGACCACTGGACTGTGACCTTCTCAGTTACAGTAGATAAACCAATGCCCAAGACTCACTTCCAACAATGCTTTGGGTACATGAGTGACAACAGGCCACACTGGGTCTTGTCACTATTTGATTGTTGATCCCTATGTTAGGCAGCAGGTGTAGGTGACTTAAGTTTTCTTATTTAAAATTTATTTGTATGATGTACTTAATTTTATATGTGGTTCTATTTCAAGAACTATCAGAAAAATAAGATGCCAAGTCCAGGGGATAGAGACAAAGTAATTCCTGTACAGAAGTTAAAAAATCAATGCTGTGGAGCTGGAGCGATGGCTCAGCAGTTAAGAGCACTGACTGCTCTTCCAGAAGTCCTGAGTTCAATTCCCAGCAACCACATGGTGACTCACAACCATCTGTAATGGGATCTGATGCCCTCTTCTAGTATATCTGAAGACAGCGTCCTCATATATATTAAATAAATAAATATTTTTAAAAAATCAATGATGCCTAAGATTTTACAGCTCTGGAAATGAGAAGATAATGAATCAGTGTCTCAAACACCTAACCCAGCCTTCTATAGCCGTCTAGAATCCAGAAGAGAGTCCAGCTGTCTCATCACACCTGTCAACATCTGGCATCTGCAGTTTGTATTGTGCCCATCCTTGTGGGTGAACTGTCCTCTATAACCAGTTTGAGTGTCCAGATGACTTTGCCCCACAGTGTATTTCAATAGTCATCATCAAACAAAAATAGATAAAAGTTCCTGTTTCCCTAAAACTTGCATTTGAGTAAAAGAAACCCTAAATCAGAGCACACACTACCTATACTGGCCCAGTAGCTACTGAGAAGTGCCCAAGAATGGAGAGCAGAAGTGGGGAAAAGGATCAGGATTTTCTGACACGAGAAATGCCTTGTTGAGAAGGTGCTTCTTAGTGCCTCATTCTGCCTCAGTGCCACCTCGAGGGTGTGCTCCAGCTGAGAAAGCAAGAGCTTAGTTCTGCCAGTCTTTGTCTCTCTTCTGATGGTGCTTTCTAAAGCACACACCAGCATGGTGCAGAGACTCCTAAACCTTAATGACAAAACCTGGGCAGGGAGGTGGCCCAAAGGTAAAGGCACCTAAGGTGAGTCTTCAACACCCACGTGGTGGTGGTGCTGGAAGGAAAGCACTTACTACTGCAAGTTGTCCTCCAGCTCCCACGTGTGCAAGTGCATGCATGCACACACATATAAAGGAATGTAACTTTCAAAAAAAAGACAGCTTCCTGTGAGTCACATCCACTTCATCCCACTTATATTCTTCCCTTTACCCCTTTTATATTCTCCCCTTCAGAACAAAATTCCTTAAAAAATCATGTTTCCTGTCTAGTCTCTGCTCTTGTTTGCTCACATTTTACTGGAGTAGCTTTTGAGTGAGCACTTGACCTTGTTAGTAAAATTAAAATGAGTTAAGACTTGCAATATCTTAGGACATAGTCTGCCATGTAGTATGTGTACATGTTCATAATAAATCAATAAATGCTTTAATGGAAGGTCAGGTTTTAATATTTTAAGTCAAAACAAAAATGATTATTTAGAAATAAGATTAATTCTGTGTTGTATGATTGAGTTAAGGGTAAGGAGAATCATTACGCAGAATAATTGCTAAGGTTTCAAACATGTATTATTTTTACTTTTTTTAAGGGTAGGGTTGTGGGATTTTGGTGTTTTACAGATGGTTGACTGCAGCTGAGGTATGGGTTCTGTGACTGGTGCTGCAACTACCCTCTTCTTGGGAGATGGGATTCTGTTCCCAGGCAGAAGGCATGCAGCAGCATCCAGATTCTCTTCTGTATGTGGAGCCTCTGAGGTGGAAGGAGCTGAGCAGACAGGAGGTCAAGTCTTTGGTCCTCTCCAAATTCAGGATTTAAATGAAGGTCTTGCTATTGTTGCCTCTGACTTTATCCAGCACAGCTTTTACTTACCTCATAGATGAGGCAGATATGAAGGCTGTTTCAGCCTGAGGTGTTCTGAGGACCCTCATGGGAGAGCCTGATGTGGCTATATTTCCTCAACAAACCATGGTCTCTAGTTTGCCTGATAAAATACATCTTAATGCTCTTCACAGCTATTGAGGGTCTGAGAGATAAAGGCTACTGATCTCTCCAGAGTGTAACTTATGTAATATAGACTGTCTGAAGACAAACCTAGCATTGCTTAGTTCGGAGGCAGACAATGTGTATCCCAGCGTGACCCGGTCAATAACGTTGTGATGTTCTGTATAAGACAAATGTAAGTTTTTGTTCTCTTTGCTCCGTTAATGTTTATTGATTGTTTTCCTTTATAAATGATAAATAGGGAAGGCTTGGCTAAATCTTGTTCTCTGATTTCTTGGAACACAAGAATCCTATTTTTCTTCCATATTTTTACATTCAAGTTTAACTCATTGCTTTTTTTGGAAATACTGTGGACAACTAATATATCAAAGATAGGAACATCTTAGAAATGAAACTTTGTCATGCCATCATTACTCCATGTATGTAGAATTGTTTCTGTTTTACAGAGAAGCCTGTTTATTTGGGAAGGTGGGGAAAAAACCTTCCTTGAAGTCAATGTACTAGTCAGAGAGAAAGAAAGAGACAGAGTCAAAAAATAGAACATGATGTTCTGTGTAGAAGGAAGTTTCTAGAAAGGAAGAAATAGTCAGAAATTATGGATACAAGGGAATCTCAGTCCCTCCAGAATTCTTATTTGCCACCAGGTTCTATGATTTGGCAACGTTTTGTGTAGGAACCACCACTAGAACCAGATAATAGAATAGGTTGCTAAGTGCATCCACCCACGAAGAAAATTAGAAAACTCTTATAAAAAGCCAAAATGAAATGTAAGGTGACTGGATGAGCTGGTTGTGCTGATTTAGGTGAAGAGTAACCCAGGCTGCTAGCAATTAGAGGATTTATGGAGCTCCAGACTGCCTGAGAAGGTCAGTCAGTGTAAATAGGCATCTCCAGTGTAAATGTCTACATCATCTTCATGTAGACCCACACTCAGGGTTTCATAAGGCGGACCCTTAGCCTTCTACCACTTTCTTAAGATTCTTTTACATTAACCTTTCTGAGCCATATACTCAGTGTATGAAGTGCTATGTAACATACATTCTTGTGCATACTCATATATCCACAGGCATATTTGCATGTGTGTATGCCTATGGCATCTATGAATATCATATTCTGATTAGTTTTGTTGCAACCCTAGGAGCAACTTGGTACCCTTTTGCACACAAAAATACTAACAACCAAAAAGTTGAAATACTTTGTCTAAGATGAACCAAAAAGATAAAACTAAAAAACCCTTCCTTTGGGAACAGACCCTTCTGTTTCCTTCATACTGCCTCCCTGGTACTCTCCACTTGTCCTAAGTTCCTCATGACACTTGTCATTGTTGGCTTGATTTCACTGACCGTGGGCCTGAGTGCCTGGTGTTGCCTTCACATGCACACAGCTAAGCTCTTCACTTCAGGTTTCGTAAGCAACAACCCCCTGCCCACTACTACCATGTGCCCAGCTCAAATTTGGGCACAAGGGATGCACACCTCCCTCTCTTGGCCAACACCCCTTCCTCTACCATTGTCAGTGCTTTGTTAGATTTCATGTCTGCCCAGTGTCCCCAGCTATCTTGATCAGAGCCTTGAGGGAGGACTCAGAGCCAGCACAGTGGCTTCAGGCTTCAGCACTTTCTTCCAGCTTCCTGTATCTTGACTATAATTACCCCTTTCTAAGTTAGGTGGGCAAGAAGAATTTTCAAAACCCCAGACTCTCCAGTTAATTGATGAAAAATCATGTTTACTTTACTAAGGGATTTATTTGGGCTATCCAGAGGATGAGTTTAAACAAATACTTAAGAAGAAAGCAGTATTGGGTCGCAAATCAATTGTGCAATTGAGCATCCACACGTAATTATGTATAGATCCCATAACTCTGAGAACAATTAATATTTTTCTAATGTACCTCATTTAGAGAATAGAAAGAAACTAACACAAAACTATTTTTCTGTTTCTTCTCAACTAGACAAACCTACATTTTTCCCAGAGAATGTAGGACTGGGTAGGGCCTGTGTACTGATGCCCTGGACAAGTGGTAGGTGATAATTGTGTCCTGTCGCCACACACACACACACACACACACACACACACACACACACACACACACACACCGGCTTGGCCTTTGTAGAAGTCCTGGATCCTTTCCCAACCTTGCCTGCCCCATCACACTCACTCACGCAGACAGCAGTCCATTGTCTAAGCACACCATCTGCTCTGGTGACCTGAGAAAGGACAGTTTGTAGCTGAGGCACATTTTCAGATTTGCTTTAATTTTCACTTCTTTTTGGAGGAACTCCTCCTTACCATGACTGTCAGCCCAGGCAGTAGCCAGGCATCTTACCAGCATGTGAAAAGCTTTCCTGGTTCTTCTGCAGTAGAACAAACTAATCCTGTTTGCTTATCTGTAGCCCTTGAAGCAAAGAAGAGAGTGGCAGTTTAAGGAGGTTTGAAACACTGGCCTGGCGCCAGGGCCTCTTTGCCTGCACACTCCACTCTGCATGTTCCAGCCGTAGGAACAAACTGCATTATTTTGTTTCAAACTGTGCTCAAGGGAAGCCAAGACCTTGTAACTGGAAAGTTCCCAAACAGAAAAGTCTAAGACTAAATTTAGTGTTCTATTTAAAAAATAAAATAAATCGAACATTTTGTTTGTTCATCTTTTATATGTTGAGAATGGGGGTGGGGTTGAGATTAACCTAGTCACACTGACAACCTAAGAAAAGTATTCAAAGAAGTGAGAAGCAAGCTAATCCTTTTGGTGAAGAGGGAAATCCTTAACAAAATGTAATGAAGTGGCATGAAATACAGGCTCAGCAGCCAAACTCATGAGTGACATAGCCTCTCTAATCTCCATTACATAAAACTTTATCGTGGCTCAGACAGTATGAAAAACCATTAAAAGTAAATGAAAGAACCCTCCACTGATAGAAAGTAGGAGAAAAGATTGTTGTTTTATTTATGTCGGTTTTTAAAAACATAAATATAATTCAATGCTTTTTGAACTATATTCATTTAATTATGTGTAAGTTGTTTTTCTTCTGTTCACCTTGAACTGTAACTGCAGCAAAAAGAGCCTTGTGATGCTGAGGAGACTATAATACAATGCAGTGTGTTAGCAGTAGAGTCTGTGGTCCTTTAGTACATCCTCAGCCCACCGCGGTCGCCGTGACACTGATTTTCATCCTCCTCTGTTGTCACTTCTATAGTTTGAACACTGAACACCTGCTGCTTTGGACTAGACAGAACATTCAGATTATTAGCAATTCCAAATACTGTTAGAAACACCCAGAACACATACTAATAAGGCAGGTTCGCAGACAGCATCTCCAAACACTTTGGTTCAAAAGACTAGTGTAGAACCTAGGATGTTTGTTCTGTTTTTCCAGATTTCCCTATTGATTGATACAGAGCCAGATTTGGGATCATGGAGCACACTTTTGTTCCCTGGCAGAAACAATATTAATTTGTTTGTGTAATATGTACCACTGGTTCATTCCCACTTGGAACTACAGAACAGAGATTGTATGTTTGTTAGGAAGACAGTTGTGAAAGACTATCATTTAGTTCTTTAAGAGATCTTCTCTTTGTGAGTTTTGGTTGTGGCCTTGGACATTCTAGAGAAAGGCATCTCTAAGCATAATCTATGCAGCTTCTCATAGTGCTGTGGAGGCCAGAGCAACCCACCATGTGACTCAGGGCGCATGGGTGATAATAGATCCAGAAGTGAGATTGGAATTTTTAACCATTTCATTAAAACATGCCTAAATTGAATCACTTGAGCAATAGGGGCAATTTGCAGAATGAATACATATATTCTTCTGTGTGTGGGGTTGGGGTGCAGCGTATCTGTGTATGTATAGTGGAAGGTATATGTGGTAACTAGAGCCTGACACTGGATGCCTTTCTTCAGTCGTTTCTCTGCATTATTACTACTGGTGTTGTGTATTTTGAGACAATTTATCACTCAACCTGAAACTAGTTGTTTGCACTAGGCTCGCTGACCAGTGAGCCCCCAGGATCGTCCTGTCTTTAGCCCCCAGCTCTGGGTTACAAGTGTGTACTGTCACACCCAGCTTTTTTATGTGTTCTAAAGATCTAAATTCAAACGTTCAAGCTTATGCAGCAATCTGTTTAGCCACTGAAATGTCTCCCAGCCCTGGTAGTCTTCAGGTTTTAGCAGTAAGAGACTGCTAAATGACTCATAAATCATACCTCTACCCAAGAAACACAAATGAGCAATATTAAAATTACTTCCCTCTTAATATGTTTGAAAATCTTTAAATGGAGCCCACTTTGGCAGACATCTCAAAGGAAGCAACACCAAAGCACTATGTACTATGTTAGTTGGATGAGAATTTATCATTTCCTCTGATGGTTTTGAAAGTGACAAGTATGGTCACTTTGGAGTGCTGTGAGACTAGGCCATGCACACAAGAATTTGTACAAGCATAAGAGAAAATAGCAGGTTTTCTTTTCTCCTGGCTCGCTGGCTACTGAATCTCCCAGCTAGATGCCTCAGAGAATCCTGTTGGTAGAATCTTCCTCAGAAAAAGGACAGCAGAGTTGGAGGAGAAAAAATCAGACTTCAAGTCAGGGTCATTCTGTTCTGATGCTGCCTGTCTCTGCCATACATTCAATCCCCTTGAGCCATTTTTAGCCACAGTGCCATTGGCAAATTGACCTCTGACATCTCTCTGCTGTTTTCTCTAAAAGTGGGACTGGTAAAGGTTCATAATCATTGAAGAGATAAAACCAAAACCCAGCACTGACTATACACTATTCATTCTATGAATGCCACTTGTCACTGAATGTCATCTTTGTAGGCAATGACCCCTGACCTAACTTTCAGAGTCAAAGAAGGTGGTAGAGATCCTGTAGCATTTTGCATGCTCTTTGTGCATGACTGATGGTGGTGATGGTGAAATACTCAAGCCTCAAAGAGTAATCATAGCAACATGAAGGTTTTTCATCTCCACTCACGTCCTTACTAGTCACTTAGTCACTGACTGAAGGGTCATTCAGCAGAGCTTGAGGGGCCCAAGTAGCTTCTGCATTCATGTGGCTTACCTGGCCTCCCAAAGGAAGGAATATAAGCAGCCTCTTTGTCTTCATTCACCCAGCTCAGAAAGCTCTGATGCTCCAATTCTACTGCTCGATGCTAGCCCCAGGCAGAATCAGAGATTCCTTCTGTATATGCTGACATACTTGAACCTCTATCATAGCACCTCTTTCATAATGCTTTTGTGTTGAAGTTGATTGTTTGCATTTTGATCTTTCTCTGTCTATTTTAACTTGCTTGAGGGCATGGTGTGTACACATAGTGGATGCTCAGTAATTGTCCGATTAATGTAGATCAGAGCACAGAGGCCGCTTCATGAGAGTCGAGAGCATAGACTCAGGAGCCTGGCTTCCCAAGGTTCATATCCTAGCTCAGACCTGAGCTCTGTGATCATAGGCAAGTTTTCTTACGTGCAAAATGGAAACATTAATACAACTCCCTCATAGGGCTGTTTTGGGAGGTGAATGAGTTAAACACGTGTAAAGCACATTTCCCATGTAAATATAGTCATGAAAGTGGCTAGTTTGGGCTTTAGTCTTTCTGGGCTTGCTCTAACTTGCTAAGGTTGGATTTGGGATTTGCTCCATAAGGGAGATTTTTTTATCTACTCATGCAAGGTTAGGAACTCACCACTCACTTCTCTCTTTCCCCATTGATAGTGCTTATGACTCCAAATTTAATTATGTTAGGTTTCTTTTGGTGTTTGTTTGTTTGTTGAGACAGAGTCTTTCTGTGTAGTCCCAGCTGTCCTGGAATTTACCCTATAGACCAGGCTGGCCTCAAACTCAAGAGATCTGCCTGCCTCTGCCTTCTGAGTCCTGAGAGTAAAGGTGTGTGCTACCACACCCTGCTTGCTTGCTAGGCTTCTTTGGAAAAAAAAAGAAAGGCATCATTTAAACACTGGTATAAATTCATTAGTTAAACATAACCTATAATCTAAGAGGTTTGAAAGTAAATATAAGTCCACATAGATTCAATGAGATGGCCAACTGATTTCTTCCTGAGTGCCAGTTTTGATCCCTGGTGCACATTAGGAGGGATTCTGCGGCCATCTCCTTGTTCATCAATGGCTGTCACAGGCACAGAATTAGAGGTACAGAAGAGAGCCACACACTTGCTCTCTGCCTTTATATGGATTTTTATTAATCATGCTACCTTGCCTTTTTCTTTTTCACCTTAAAGATGAAAAGAAGTACTTTCCTCTTATGGTGGCTTCTTCCCGACGTCGCTTACCTTGCTGTAGTTTCTGTCTCAGCTTTGGGAGCCAACACTTTTCTCTGGCAGTTTTCTTTGCTTTGATGTTTTGAAGTGTCAAATCTTGGCAGGAAAGCTTTTTACTCTGATTAATAACTTGCTCTAATTACTCTAGCTAGGAGGTAGCTATAAAAAGAAAATGGAAAGAGGAGGGATTGGGCAAGGAAGCTGCTGCCCCAGGATCACGGAGTTTTCCCGACCTGACTCCACTGACCACACTGGAATTTGTTTGGCTTTGGTTTTCCTTTCCCTAAAGATAATGGAGGAGGAGGAGAGCTAAGCTGAGTTCCACCAACCACAAGAGAAACTACTTGAAGAAAGATTCTTCCCTTTCTCCTCTAAATAGGAGCACTACATCTCATCTTCTAACCTTATCTCTTCACTTCTCTTCTTCACACATTAGGCATCTGTCTGAACTAGGGGAAGGCTGGTTGACTTTAAAAGTCAACTCTTCCCCTCCTAATATAGTCAATACAATTGGAACATAGTCAATTTAATGGTTTTTCTTTACATGACGAGGTTTGCTCACAAAGTACCTGCAAACTTTTTACTGATTCTACAGTAGAGTTCCCAGTTGAAAACAATTTGTAATTAAAAACAAAAATCACAGTGCTGTTTGAGTCACAGCAATACTTATTTCCTGACAGCCACAAAGACTGTAAGTAAAGAACCTACTTCTCAAGCTGAGAATGCTAATAAGTTCCCCAAGACACAACATTCTCTAAGCCATTGGACAAAGGATGAATCTTGTTGAAAAGCATGGACTTTAAAGTTACAAACCTGCAGTTCCTTCTCAATGCTTTATTTCATCAGTTTGTTTTTGTTTAAACCCAGAGGGGAAATCCAGATGCCTGCAACCCTGTGAAGCAGATGTCAGTCTGATTGTTTAACATTCTCAGCTCAAGGATGTGAAGAATGACTGCAACCATCCGATCCCCCTGTGCCAGCCTTTAGATCCTAGAGTCTCAATTCTTTCTCAAAAATGTGCAGTTTCCGGAAGTGATCTATTGAGCAACTGCAGCTTTCGAGAATGTTGGGTGACCTTGCCTAGCATTCTTCTTGATGTTAAGCCAGGGCAGTCTCATGTTCCTCAAACACTTGACCCAGCACCTGCCCAGTGTCAGGCAACATAGGAAATAAGGACACACTTTGAATATGGTCCCTGTCCTTGTGGAGCTGCAGCTGGAGCCTTGCTCTGGGTCTCCTCCCATAATCGTCTTCTGAGCTCTTCCATGTGGAGGAGAGATGGGGTGGACATAGATTGTGTTCCCACTGGGAGGAAAGGTGGCACACACTTCTTAGTTCAAGAGATTGGGGGGATTGGGTCCTTGTGGTAGCAAAGGTTTAAGTAACAGGCTTTGAAAATGGACTGTGGCTGATTTCTGCTTGGCCAAGAGAGATAGAGGAGGGGCATCCTTCATGTCAAAGGATGGAAGTCCCTCTAGAGTTAAAGTTACAAGGACAGACAAATCTTGCAAGCCTGCCTCTAACTTTTTAAGTTAGGGAAATTAAGACCCATGAGAGGTAGTAGTTTTCTCAGATCAAAAAGGCAGTTAGTGGAAGACTCCCTTTTAAGTGTTTAAGAAGGAGCATGGCAAAAAAGCAAGACATTCTGATTGGTGTGTCCAGGCCTGCATGTAAACCTTTCCATGACTAGCAGTCATTACCTAGAATTCCCCTGGGGATTAAAGTCACAGTCACACCTTAGTTAATTGACTAATCCCCAGGAAGTGATCAGATGTGTGGTTTTTCCAATGATTATTTTTCTAGTCCAATACTCCCTTGCCTTAGGCATGTAATAAAGTTTGTCTGTTCTTTTTCTCATTTAAAAAAAGAAGAAGAATGATTACTTCCTGTTACTTCCTGTCACTGGTACTTGATCCTAGATATTTGGCCACTTAACAGCAAGTCAAATGAGTATTTGAATAATTGGGCATTGCTGACAGGGACAATATTCATGAATTTTGGAATGCTCTGAACAGTGATGGCACCAGGTAGACACAAAGATGCTTTCTAATTTAATTTATGTGTTGTAGAACTAGGAGCCATTATCATCTGACAGGACCTGTGTGAGAATCCCAATTCTGTTACTTTGTCACCATGTGGCCTTGGGCAAGTTATTTCACATCTGAGATGGTTTCCTGTCTATGAAGTATGGTAGAGAGAGGGTCTGGGTACCCATGTGAGCATACCTCTAAAACAAGGCTTCTCATGAGCCTGCATCCTAATACTGTGCCTGCTGCATGTACTACAGGGATTTCTCTTTTAGAATGGGGTCTTATTTTCAATCCTATATTATGGAATCAGATGAAACACTGGAATCTTATGATTTAACCATCAGTTTATCTACTATCTCTGAAAAATACTTTAAACTGAAAACAAAAAGAGTAGACATGGCGTCTCGTGCTTTCCTTCACCTACATCAGTGATCGCCCCCCCATTCATATTTTACCTGCATTGTTGTTTTTCCTTTTCCCAGCCACACAGGAAACTAATGAAGCCATATATAGAGCTCTAAGATATAACTGACCTTGTGCACCTTTAATTGAGGACAGAATTTGCTAAAGTGCCGCCACCACCCACCAGTGGTTTACTTTACAGCCTGTGTCCTGGCTAGACTGGCTGTTGGCTGTATAATTTGTCTAGTTTTGTCTGGAGCCTTAGACTATTCAGCTGCTTCAGGGCAAAATCTTTTGGGGTGTCATTAAATGGGATTGATAATTGGCTTCTGATGAATATTCATTGTGACTAATGACTTTGGGCAAACTTTACACATAGAATCTTTCTATTCTCCTACCAAGTGAGATATTTTGATAGAATCATTTTCCTAACTTGCACTTCAATTAAATATTCACATACCCCTTTGTTGACTATACTCCTTATTGTATACTTTCATTATATTAAGATTTTATCCTCTACAGGAAATGAGTAAAGTCCTTCAGACTCATATGTGGCTAGTGACACTATGTAGAACTCTGTACATCATTTCTGGGTCAATGTAGGTGTATGGAGATCCCATTGCAGTTAGCCTAGCCACTGTTCTTAACAATACACAGAATGAGTGTCACTTTATATTTTGGGAAACAGCCAGATAATCTCCAGCTTGCTCTATTTGTTTTCTTAATCAAATGGGTGAATGTGTCTTACCCAGATTGTAGAGACTTGGCCTTAGAAAATCTCTAATGAAATGATGGAGTACCTTTAAAGGCTTGTAGATTTGTCTGTTTGTTTCTAATGAAGGATAACTAGTTTAAAATCTTATCGTTTAATCTGGTAGATTTATTTTGAGATTAAGGAGTTAAGTAAAAAATAGTCTCTAAAACCAGTCACTGCTGGCACCCACCTTTAATTCCAGTACTTGGGAAGCAGAGACAAGCAGATCTCTGAATTTGAGGCTACTCTGGTCTACAGAATGAGTTCCAGGATAGCCAGAGCTACAGCAAAAAAATCCTGTCTTGGGGGATGGGGGTAGAGGTAGGATATTGTCTGAAGATAAGATTTGGCCTAAAACAATTTAAACAAATAAAAAACAGGGAATCAACTCCCACCTCAAACAAAATCATCCTAGTGAATAATATAATTTCAAACATATTCATGTGATGATGTTACCTTAGCACCGAACAGTTTTTGCAGTGTACATATTATAATTAATTTATTTATTTACTATTTATTTAATGTACCGTAGAAATATAGCATAGGCATATGATTGGATGGATGGACGGATGACTCAATTTTTCTGAAAGTAGTATATCCTAAGCTTGTCCTTGTTTTGCAATGAGAGTTTGTGGAACTCCCATTGTTAATGAAATTGCTAGTGCCTAATATATAAGCTAAGCTACTGGCTGTGTTATAAATATAGTCTAAGTCAGAATCTGGTTGCTTGTCTGTTTTTTTAATTTATTCAGGGTGCACACTGCATTGACAAACACTTATATGCATGCAGTTGAGCAATGTGGAGATGAAAAAAGATAGGGTCTTTGTGTATGTCATAACCAGGGGACAAACTTCAGTCGTTACAGTTCATTTGGTAACAGAGTCAAGGCGAGGCTACAGAGGAGAGGAGAGCTTGTTCAGAGGCCTAAGGGAAGAATTTGCCAGCAGAACAAATCCCAGCAGGTTTGAGAGATGGGGAAAGGTGAAAACGTGAGGAGAGGAAAGGAGTCCATCACTCCATTACTTGTGCTAATGGTATGTTCCAAGGGCAAGCTGGGGAGACAGGTGAGTCTGGTTGAAGATGCTGCTTCACAGATAAACCAGATCCAGCACAGATGTTCTATTCTAGCTGTGCCCTAAAGGCTTGTGAGCAAGAAGTGATGTGACTGGAGAAAGAATGCTGGCTAAAGATGAGCAGAAGGACTGGTGCTCAGGACCACAGTAACCCACCAGCCTGACTTGTGGGTAGCATCTGAGTAAAGATGGTTTGTTCTCCAAACCACACCACCAGTTATGTTTGTGCTTCCAAACCCTAAGGAGAACAGCCATGGCAATAATGTATCTCTATGGCAGCTGCTTCTGTCAGAGCCTACTGAATGGGATGGGTGGTTGAACCTCAATGCCTATGAGCAGCTCCCCACACGCCCTGGATCTACTCCCCACATTTCCTGATTTAAAGAATGAGGTCTGAAGAGAATGGGTGAGGGGCATAGTACCCTCACTTCAGTACACAGCTTTCACAACTGTGAAGCATCCGCAGCGTATTCAGTTTAAAGCTGGTTGTGTATACTAACCTGGATTCTTTTAATGGGTCTTGGCACATTACTCTTTCCCCACATAAATGTCCTTCTGTCAGCAAAGACCAGTTACTACCAGCTTCCTCAAAAAAAAAAAATAAAAAAAAGGAAAAGGCCTCATGGTGACAGGCTTCCTAAAAACCAAAGAAACATAAGGACAAAAGACAGAAAAGGAGTTATAGGCTGTTGTTACTTAGAAGCTGGTCCCCAGGGTTGCATCTTGTCTCTTTTGCCATATTGAATTTAAAAGAGATTGTATTGCTTTTCATTACTCTTACCTATCAATCTTTAATTATGTCAAATACTGCTTATTTGACATCTCTAGCCTTAAAAGTAAAGACAAGGGTTACAAAACATGTTGTTGAAAGAAATGGGGAAGGATAAGCCCACAAACCATGCTAGAACAATTGATGAACTACTCGGAAAAAGTAAATTCTCACCTCACATCTAAAGCCCATCTTAATTGCAAATTGATTTGGGAGTCAATGATTGCAGACATCTTGGAGGTCTTTCATTGGACAAGGAGTGGGACTCATCACAAGGCAAACCTTGTTCACCCCATCATTCAAACCTCTACTATCAGGAACTTGGGGAAAATGAAAGCCAACTTGTCAAAAAACATTACATAGGATGATGGCCTTTACAGGTCCTCAATGCTTGCTTATAAATCAGTTTAAACAATACTAGCACTTCTTTTAAAGGTCTGGGGGCGGGGCGGGCATTTATGTAAGAAATAGAGTCAGGAAACATGACAGAAACTCTTCACCATGCTAATAAGAGAGGTGAGCATAGTAATCTAGCATAAAATGTAAACTTGACTGTACTGCTTAGCTGGCAAAGCAGTCAGTTACACTGACACAAGTAGTTCCTTACTGTCCTCTGTCTGCTGAGCACTGTAACATGTCTGTAATCTACATCTGGAAACTGTATATCCAAATACAAGTGTGTGACTTATGATAGAAAGCAGCAGAACAGGGATGAAGAATATACTGGGGATAATGAAAGGGTGTGTTTCCTAAGACCATTTAAGGATATAGGAAAATTATATCAGGAAATGATGTCAAAATGAAAAGAGAAAAACATTATATTTAGAGTTTTAATTTTATTAGAAAAGGAATTATACGTCGTTACATGTACAATAACCTAATGTGTTAAATAATCTTCAGAAAATGCTGATTCTTTTATCACATTCTTCTTTTTCTCAATTTTCTACTCTAAATGTGCATGAGCTTTAAAACCTGTATTCATTTTATTTATTTATGTATTTATGTATTTATTTATTTTTGGTGTGGTCCTGAGGATTGGACTTGACTTCAGACATAGACATACTAGGCCAAAGCTACCACTGAGTTGCACATCCTCTCCCCAGCCCCTACCAGCCTTGTATTAGCTTCAAGATCAGAGGATAGGAAGAATATATTTTGAAGAAGAAGTTTGCTGCACTACACTGGGGTGGGCACATCTGACGAGGAGTTGTTTCTGCTGTGACTTTAAGTCCTTAACTTGAGCACAAGCCTCCGTCAGCTTCGCCTTGTGGTCTGACTCTCTGTTCTTCTTTGTTGCAGCTGACGGCCTGCATCCACGGCTCGGCTGCCATGCTCTACCCCATGTACTGGCAGCACGTGTACATCCCTGTGCTGCCCCCACATCTTCTGGACTACTGCTGGTAAGGCTGCTGGGTGCCTGTCCCCCTCCCGGGGAGGACCCACACATGAGAGGCTTTAACTTGTAACTGCTGTGGGTGACACTCAAGTAAAGACAGTCTTAAAGGTACAGAGTGTGGGGTACCTGACAGCAAGGTGCTTTATGCCATGCCATTCTGACAGGGCCAAGAGAAAAGGTAACACTTTTAACACTCTTCATAGAGAAGCCAAAGCACCAACAAATTGTGTGCTTTTTATCCCACTAAGACACTGGAAGCTGGTGACAGGAGCAGGGATCCATCCGCAGGGCCTCCCGTTTCGGCTGGGCCCTGGCACTTCCCATAGACTTGCTTTTAGCTGTGGTTTGGACCTCCTGGGGTTTTGTTACTTTGTTTTTTGTGTTTTCCTCTTTTTTTTTTTCTTCCCTCTGGCCTCTTGCTCCTGCCTATTTTGTTTGTTTGTTTGTTCACTTGTTTGTTTTATTTTACCTTTTTGTGAGACAGGATTTTACTGTATTTCCTAAACAAGCCACAAACACACACTCTTCCTCCTCAGCTTCCTGGGTGCTGGGATGGATTTCCGTGTGTACTACACCCAGCTCTATAACCGTCTGAAGCTTTGTGAGGAATTCACTGTTGAGCATGGATTCGTAAGGGCAAGGAAAGAAGCAAGATGAAGTTGTTCAGATACAGTTATGTTTTTAAGATAAAATAGCATCTAGGGATGGGTGGCTCATGGGAGACACAGTGCCTTCTGAAGCACCCTCACTGCCTTTGGGAGTGTGCCGGAAGGGAGAGTCTGTTTGGCTGACTTGGATCTGTTTTCCTTATGAATAATTTTTCTCTGTTGTAATTGTATATTAAGAGGCATTGTCTTGGAACAGCCCTTGTCAGTAGATGCTGAAAAGGGAGTATAGTGCATTCATCAAAAAGGCCCTTGGTTTTCCTGCCAGAAATTGGAGCTTCAGGAGAAAGGCTCCATTTTGGTGACCATAGCCCTTACATGTGATCAAATACTTCATGAAATTGGCCATTGGCTTAGAATGGTAGAGGCCAGTCAACCCTAGGTTTGCTTTTCTTTAGTCCTCTCTGAAAAGGCTCATGTTAGTAGGTGCCTTATGTCCTAGAAGCCTCCAGGTGTTCCTGGTAAACCTGATTTGGATGTTATAGGTTCAGCCTCTTTCCAAGAAGCCACAGGTACAACAAAGACAAAAATAGCTCGGGGACAGCAAACAGTATCCAAGAGCACTGAGCCCAATAAACTGGCCCACTTCTTTATACTGAGATCTTTCTGATCCTGGTGGGTTTTCTTGTTCTTACTTTCTCCAAGTTCGGTGCTAGGTGTATGGATTATTAAAGGCGAGGTTGTTTCTCTCGTGGAGCCAGCAGGCAGTGAGGGAATGTTGATACAGGGTTTCTCTGTGTAGCACTAGCTGTCCTGGAACTCAGAATCTGCCTGTCTCTGCCTCTGTTCTAGGATTAAAGGCATACAACACTATTAGCCCTGGGTTTTTTGTTTTTGTTTTTTAATTTTTCTTTATTTTTTTATGTTTATACGTGTTTGGCTAAGTGTGTGTTAGTGCCCACAAAGGCCAGAAAAGGGTATTGGATTCGCTGGAACTGAAATTACAGATGGTTGTGAGCTATCACGTGGGTGCTGAGGAACTGAACCCAGTCCTGCAAGAGTAGCCAGTGTTATCAGTGAGCCAGTCATCAGGAATGGAGCCCACAGTGTTTGCCCTGCCTTTTTACATTTTGCTGGATTTTGGAAATTGTTTTCTATTAAAGATGCCTTCTAGATACTCCTGGTCTGGATTCCATTTTTGATCCCTTGTGGAACAAGTAAGGGAGTATTATGTTTTCAAACAGAAGGATCAAATTACAAAGCCCTTGAAATAGTTTTATTTGGGGTCTCTGATTTCCTCAGGAGTGTTTTCAGACCCCAGTGCTCCCTTAGCACCCCACTTTTATGCAAGTTCTGTGTCTCATATTCCCCAGGAAACCATAGAGTAGTGCTGTTCCCATTAGCTCAGGGTGAGGGTCATCAGGCTCCTGTCCCTATAGCTGTGTCATGGTGCCAGATCCTCCATGTCCTTTGGTTCCTAGCACGGCACCTAGGAGCCTCCCTCGCTGCTCTTTCACTGGTGTCCACTTATCTACAGTGTATGTCGCCCATTTGTTTCCACATCCTCAGCTCCTTTCTCCTGCTATCCCCATGGCCCTTCCCAGTCACTCTGCGCTCACACTGCTTGTGTTTATCATCTATACCAAGGTGACCAACCTCCCTCAGAGAGCCCATGACGTAGCACAAACAGGGCTGAGCTAACAGGACAACACCTCGTCTCAAGTTTTTTACTGACTGGCTACTCAGCTTAGGGAATGTAAATCTGCTTCTGCCCTCACCAGAAGAGGGCCTCCTCAAATCCTTTCCAAACACCTACTTGTATAAAAATGCTTTTGAATGTGAAGCACACAGTCAGGCCCCCACCGGGTGGTTCTTGACCCCATGCAGCCTTTTGGAAGCCTTCTACTGCCCCCTTCTCCTTCCTGCTTCTCATACCCTCTGACGTGTCCATAGCTTTGTCTGGATCCACTTGTAGCTACCTCTCTGTCCTTCCTGTTCACTCGCCCTACTGGATTTGCTTGCCTCCCTGCTTACACTGGATCTTCATGGAGTTCTCAGTGTGATGGATATTTGTGCTGTATTTGGGACACTGGGCAACATCTAGTTAGTCTCCATCATCAGGCACTCAGATGATGGAGTGTTAAAGACAGACATGGTAAGGGAGTGCCTCGGCACCTTCCTATCTGTTCTTCCTTTGATAGATTCTGATGGGGACTTCTAAAGGCCACTGCAGGCAGGACCGACTAGAAAATACTGTCACCCATCCTCAGCCTCCACTAGTCCTCTACTTGTGTTCCTGACTCCTTGGCCTGCCTAAATCCCAAGGCTTTCCTGTCTTTGGAGGAAGGAGGAACAGTCTGCCTAAAGACAACCTCTCCACCTGGGCCTGGATCTGCTTCCAGAACTGTATCTGAGATACATCGTAATTGTTTTTCTCCCTTTTCTGCACTCTCCCTCCTCTCACTACAAAGGTGTGCAAACCCTGGGTCCTCAGGCACACCTTTGCTTGTCTTTTTTTGAGCTTCTAAACCAATTAGTTCTTCATTTTTTCCATTGACAAGTACATCAGTGGAAAGAGCATGTTTGTCATCTGGTAGTATGTGTTGTCATTGTTTAGATGAAAGATTGTAGGACTGAAAAGAAGATCAAAGAGAAGGGGACAGAGGAGTTGGAAGGAAAGAAAAAAGTGTAAGACACACCCAAGAAAGGAAAGGGGAGGGAGAAAAAGAGGGAAGGCTGAGGAATAGAGACAGCCTCACAGGGTGACCCCAGCACAGTCACATGGGGAACCCTCCCCCATATATAACAGCCTCACAGATGCAACATTACTCACCACACAGACAGACTGACAGACAGACACACACACACAGACACACACACACTTCAGTGCAGCCCTGAGTATATTTAAAGACAACGGGGAGTCCTGCATGAGGAGCTGCCTGGAGTGCTTAATACTATGTTTAGACAGGAGTGCATGGGCTTTGGAGTTCAGGGATGGCACGGCTCAGAGAATTGACAGTGTCCCTTTGCCAAAAAGTTCAGCTAAGGTATTTCATTATTTGGAAAGTTTTGTTGCAAAATTACTAGCTATTTTAAGACCATCAGCTTAAGTTTTGTGTGGTAGCACACACTTATGTAATCCTAGTCCTCAGAAAACTGGGACAGAAGGTTTGCTTCAAATCCAAGGCTAGCCTGGGCTACATATCCAGTACCAAATCCTCCAAAGGTTATAGAACAAGACACACACACACACACACACACACACACACACGTACGTGCGCACACATGCACATACCATCCAGCAGTTCTGTGATTCAAAAATCACAAAGAGGAAAGAATCTTCTGGTGACGCTAGTGAAAACAGCCTCGGGGACCCGTCACTTTTACCTTCGTGACCACGTTCCTTCCTGCAAAACAGGTGAGGTTAGCTCTCCTTCACAGGTCAGTACACTAGGCCCGAAGGGCTTAGTAACTTGTCCCAGCATATATACTGTGTTCTGTGTGATTCCAGTTTCAGGATCACAAGCAAGAACTGTGCACATGTATGTACACATCTATAGTTGTGTATATGGAAAAAAACCGAGCTCTAGAAACATCAAAATATTTAACAATGACTTGTGATGAAGAAGAGATTATTTCACATGCTTTTTATTATATTTTCTATTATTTCTATAATGAAGTACATTTTTTATAATTGAGCACTTTCTTTGTGAAAATAGTTTACATAGCCAGTTGTTCGTTCTAGCCACTGCCTGTCCTGTCTTCTTTGCATTCTGCCTTTTCAGTGAAAACTGTCCCAGATCCTCTTCCTAATGCCATCGCTCACTTTAGAGCTCAGGAGTGTCATTTTCTGCTGAGCCTCAGGCATGGTAACAGCTCAGACTTGGAAGAGAATTCTTACTGAGGAAGGGCACTGAATCTTCCAGTTCAACTGTGCTTTGCTTCTTTTCTTTTCTTTTTTTATTTTATTATTTTTTGTGTGCCTAAATAGCTTTGTGATGAGTCCTCCTTGTGTTTATAGAACCTTTCTCCTAGTCTTCTATATTCACAAAGAACTTCCTGACATCTGCCCAGAAGATGGTTTCAGGCCGATGGGGATTGGCACCTGCTTGCAACTGTAAAACATAAGTGTGATGAAAGGAGCGGCCACAAGAGAAGAAGGCAGACCTCCAGCCAAGGGTTACGTTGACCACTTTAGTCTGATGTAACTGCTCTGGGCAGAAAGGAAAAATGTCATGGAAATGGACTCAGTGTTAATTACTTTATTCTACTGAGATCCTTCCCTTGAAAGCCACCAGGTTGAGTCCTTGGTAGCTGGAGCCAGCAGGGATAACTAGCATTTAAGGAAAGGGCTGGGAGCCCTCAACATGTAAATCTGAGGGAGGTTTGTTCCTCTGCAGATGATTTAAATGTTAAGTACATCCCCTTGCAGGGGATACACAAGTGGAATCTGAAAACTATTATCTCCTGTAGAAATGAACTCTCAATTTGCTCACTGCACAGGAAGGGCGGATTCTAGTCATTTTCACTGCCAGCAGGTGCCCTTTCTATGCATAATAGACTTCACAAGTGTAATTAACACATGAGGACCACTGCTGCCAGTTTTTCTTCAGGTGCATGCTGCTAGGAGTTTTCAGGACAACAGTGCCGGCCACATGGGCCTCTCACATGGTGCTTGAAGATGAGATACTCATTGACCTCTGGACAAAGACATGTTAAATGGGGCTGAACCTGTCCCCTGCTGTGAGCACCGCAGGTCATGGTCCTTGGACTCCTGGGACCCCAGAAGCTGTACACAGCCTCTGGTTGAGCAGAAGCTAGAAGAGCAAAGCTGTAGTTTGCATGCAGTTAATAAATGAAAGGATGATGCTGAGCACCCTGCAATTATGTGGAAGACTCTAATTGCACATTCACAAATACAACAACCAATTATCTGAGTTAACTTTAATTAGAGCTATAATCACAAATTTTAATTATCGGAATAAATCAGTTTAGTACAAATGGCTTCCCTTAAATATTTCCCAAATTAATTTTTCCCATGTCCCTTCCCCATTTTGACAGAGCAATGGAGTAAGTAGAGAGTGCTGAGGATTTGAGCTCATACAGGTCTGCATTTAAATCTCAGTCTCATCTCTTATTCCACCTCTGATGCACACTGTCATTTTCTGGGAAATGGGTACAATTCACCTATTTTGAGGAGTAGCTATGTGAGTCACAGGCACAGTTACAGCTATTACAGGGCAGTTACGTGTTTATAGTGATTGTTCCTGCCACCATCACCACAAACACAGGACATGAGTTTTAGTTTCTAGAAGGTCTAGTTGACATCAAATGTTTCTCTTGCTTCTGCTGCCTCATGAGTCAACTTTATAACTCCTTTTCTCTTTTACTCATGAGATTGTTTTTATTTTGACTTTTGTATTTAACTTGAGTTATTGTATGGTTGTTTTCATTTGCAGCTGTGGCATAAGAATGAAAAGAAAAGAAACAAAAGCAGATGGCAGAGAAAGCGGAAGGAGTAAGACATTTCCAGCCCTTATGAATATTTAAAAGCATGTGCTGCTGGTTCCTTTAGATCTGTGCCATTCCCTTGACTCTGAAAGTGAGAACGAGCATGCTGCCTACCTTAGCTGACTGCCTCTCTGAGTTTGGCCCTTCCTGGAAAGCCTTCCACTGGGGACAAAGGATTTACTTGCTGATGAGAGTCAGTACTGATTTTCATAATAGTACTCACCATCTATGGAGAATGTGTGGTGAGCCCTTTCTAAACAGAATTGTGCTATAAGTTATTAACCCCTTTGTATATGGGAGGAAATTGAGGCTCAGAGAGGTTAAGAGTACACTATTCTTACTCATGGAAGGAATAATAGGGACTTCACTTGAAATCCAAGGCATTCCCAGGCCAATGCTTTTCTTACTAGTGTCTGAGTGTCAGAATAAGTTGCAGCTATCACCAAGGTTTATGAAGAAGTTCCTCTAGTCTTCTTGACACCTTGCATTGTATTGTCATTATTTAATTATTTATGCTCACTCAACAATGTTTGTAGAGTACTTAATAAGTAGCAAGTACCATGGTGATTGGATAGAAAGTAAAAAGTAAAAGCCATGTGAGATTGCCTATGGGCTTAACATTTCCTCCCTTTCCCCTTCAGAAGTAGCCCAAAATAAGTGCCACAAAAGCCCTAAACTGTATTTTTGTATTTGGTATATTCTAGATGTTTGTTTACATAGTTTAGTGATAAAATATTTGCAAGGCATAGAAAGACAAGTTCATCTTCCCACCCCAAAGGACAGCTACGCATGTATCTGAGTATCTGAGGGAGTTGAGGAGAGAGACATCTTTAAGAAATCCAGTTGAAATTCATAGCTTGGTGCTGGACATATGTGGTTAAAATTCCCTTCTGTATGTTCAGTTCTTGGCTGTTTAGATTGTATTAAAGAATTTTATCATGTACACAAAAGCTATGTGTTTCCTTCTTGCATTAAGTATTCATAAATACTTACTGTGTACTTGGCATAGGAAGATAAGAGCTCATAAATAGTTTTGGATTTCAGAAAACACTACTTCACAAAAGGAATTGGGCATCCTAACAAGAGAGGGGGAATGGAGATTAGTGGTTGGTTTTGTTAAGGGGAGAAGTAACCAGGGACTGAGAGGACCAGCCCAGTGCTCAGAGAAGGCCTCAGATGTGAAGAGTCTACAGAGAAGCGATGAGGGGTAAGGAAAAGGACCAGAATTCCAGGTTAAGACATCAGAGGGAAGTTGGATCTGTGATGGCCTGATGGTCAGGTAGTCTGCTCGCTCTCTCACTCTCTCTCTCTCTCTCTCTCTCCCTCTCTCTCTCTCTCTCTCTCTCTCTCTCTCACACACACACACACACACACACACACACACAAATGTGTGTTAGTTGAACAAAGGAAAATTATAGGTTTTTAAGTAGAGTCTCAACAATGATTTGACTGAATTTGACCCTGAGGTTTGAATAGAGAACCTGAGTGGGAAAGAAGTCAAGGCTGTAAATCAAAGTCCTGGGTCTAAATTGTGATGATAACTGAGTATGTGCTTACCTGAGCACGTAGCTTCTCTGAGCCCCATTTTCTTCTCCTCCTCCAATGTCATTTGCCTGGAATATAGTTAAATATATCTTTCTGCTCTACTCAAAGATTCTGATACCAAGTGGGCAAAAATAAGTGCTTATAGTGGCTTATAGTGGCTGAGCCCTCCACTAAGATACACCTCCACTTCCTTCATCGACACCAAAGCACCATGTAACTGCAGCTGTCAGAGGACACCTTTTGTACTTCCTGAGTAAACTGCCCTCTAGAAGGAAAATGAAGGGAGGAGACTGGGAGATCTTTGCTTTTGTCTTTGCTATAGATTCTTTGGACCTCAGTAACTAGTACCCTGTGGACTCTATAAGAAAACTGACTTTTAAGTAAGCCATTCAGGTGTTCTTTTTCCTGTCAAAATAGAACTTACATATCACAAAATTTACCCATTTGGAAATATGCAGTCAGTTTTCTTTCTGAGGACCCAGGTTTGGTTCCCAGCATCCACATATTTGCTCACAGCTATTCATTTCTGGGAGGATCTGACTCCCTCTTCTGGGCCCCAGAAGCTCCCGTGTACACAGGTACACAAATAATACATAAATAAAAAATTTTAAAAAAGGAAACTTTTCTATAGTAATGAATTACAGAAAAAATAATTAAATGACTTACAATGTGTTTCAACTATCTCACTAGACTGTATAGATGCAATAGCTATGTAGTTCTAATGTATGTAATATAACTGAAACCACTAATTCAGAAACCACTAATTCTTATCATAATATTTTAACCTTTGGAAAGGATATGAAGCAAAGAACAGTGCTGTACAGACATGAACAATCTGCAGCAGACCTTCAGCATGGCTCCTGCAGAACTGCTTGCACACGCAGGTGTCTAGGGTGCCGCGAGTCAGCTGTCGCCTCAAAAGCATTACATTTGATGTTGCTAGGGTCTCAGGACATCTTTCTTGGTCCTTTCTTCTTCCTTTACCAACACTGGATAATTTATAAAAAGAATAGGGTTTTCCTTGATTTATTTTGTTTTGTTTTGGCTCACAGTTCTGGAAGTCTAAGTTCCATTGCATTAGCATCTATTTGACTTCTGTTAAGGGTCTGTGGTACAAAATGGGAAAGCAGGGAAGCAACAGCATATGTCCAGCAAAGTGGTTGCATAGCAAAAGTAGGAGAGGAAACCTTGTCTTCCAGCAGGCTACTTGCTCTCAAAGTCATCAGTCTGGTTTCATGAGACGTGGCATTACTTTATTTGTGACAGCTCTTTTCTCATCACCAGTGGGCCCCACCCCTAAACACTACCACAATGAGGATGTAAGCCTCAACACAAGCTGGCATGGAAACACCTCTTCAAGCCATGGGAGGGTTAGAAAACACAGGAACATACCTGACAGGGTTTGATGGTAGAGCTCACTCGCTTTGAGCATTCCTGGAACCATCCCGGTGGTCTTGTGCTCCCTTATTAACCCTCTGGACATGCCCTGCCAGGCCCACTTCCTAACCTTACCCGCTGCCCGTGTCATGGGGCAGCTAGCTCTAACTCACACTCACTGGCTCCTGCTAAACCTGGTTTTCCAGTTTTCATGAATGTTTTTCTTCCTTCTCCGTGGATGCAGTACAAATACTGCAGTCTCTACAGCAAACCACTTGGGCTATCACTGGGAACAAAAGGAAGGCAGGAATCACAGACCACGGAATAAGGGAACAAGGAACACTTCTACAGTGCATCAGAGCACTTTGTAGCAGAGCTTTAGGGATACATACCTCTGTCCCCACAGTGATTAACACTGGGGATAATAGCAGAAGCAGTAGGATGGCTCTAGATTCTGAGTAATCTCAGGGATTGTAATGTCTCCCATAAGCATTTCATCTGAGAAGCTAGGTTGCACGGGTCATTGGCTGCTAAGCATCGTGGTATGTGGGATATCTCATAGCTAGAAAAACACAAAGAGAAAATCTGATGCTTACCAGTCACATTTGTGTTTTTAGTATTCACTGATATTTTTCTTTTTTAACTTGTACCTTGTTCATTCCTGCATTTCTACCAGGCGTTCATGGCCTGCCGTGGCTGCCATATGAGACCTCTCTTTAGGAGCCAGCTCTGGCTGCCCTGGTTTCCTGATGCTTTCTGCGTCCATCTGCTTCTGGTAGATTGAGGGGACACGAAGGGCAGAGTTTTCCATGCTTTGGTGTTGACCTCGCAGATTTTCATCTTTGTAATGAACATTTATTCATTTGGTCAGGACCACTTATATGGTGCTCTCAAAAAAGCATCTCCACACGCCCCCTGTGGACCACCCCCAGGAGCTGAAGAGGGACATTGTCCTCCCTCTCTCCACTGTATTGAGCTGCTAGTGAAATGTGTGTGTCTTTCAACCATCTTCAGCTCTGAGTTCGGCTCACACTGAGCCCGTTTTCTCCTCCTGCTGCACATTCCCTTCTGCTCCTTTTCCAACCCAGAGTTGTTAATGAGCTCTTCTTGGGGACCCCCTCCTCTACTGTTGATCACAAATCAGGGTGGCCCCTGATGAGAACCCAAAAGGAAGATCAGTACCTTTACCCTCAGAAGTCTTTCTTAAGCCATGGCTTTTGTGCCGATTGTACACTTCAAGCAGTATTCTGAGCCTCTGCCCAGCTGTGACTTTTGCCAAGCCACTTAACCACTCTGATCTACAGTTTCCTGTAATTTATGGGGACCAGCCTGTCATAGTTGCTGCAAAGAAGAAATGCACTTCTTTTTTGTATCTCTTGTCAAATACCAAACTTACCTCAAATCTCCTTGCAAGAGATATGTATACAGATAGCAATATGCTTATTTAATATGCTGTTAGCTCTAGGATACAAACAGACCAGAACTAGATGGATCTCTGTTCTTATCCCTTTCTCCAGCCCAACACATGCTAATTAGTTCACTTAGTGAGACTGATAGGCTCACAAAAAATACCACACAGTAGAGACACAAAAAGAGTGCTTTTCCTTTTCCCTTATCCAAGGGCCTTTTTAAAAATCAAGCTTCCTGAGTGACTAGTAGTTCTGTTCTGTTGTAGAATATATCAAAACCCATAGCTGCTCAAAATCCTGTGTGCATTGTGGGGCATATGTGTACGTAGCCCTGCACATACTGTAAGCCATCTCTAGATTACTTACGGTGCCTAATATAGCCATGTTCCTACCTTGTATTGTCGAGAAATGGTGGCAAGAAAAAAATATATACAGTATAGAGGCATACCTAACTACACAGCAAAGAACAACCCAAACAGTCCAAAGATCACAACAGGCAGAGACCAGGGTCTGTGAAGTGATGGGAGGCCATGACAGACCTTCCCACCTGGATTCAGCAGTGCTCAGCTCACAGCAAATTCAAGTTTTGTTTTAGAACTTTCTAGAAGTTTATTTTTAGAATGCTTTTGATCCACATTTGGTTAAATCTTTGAATGTAGGACATGTGGACAAGAGGACTGTGTAGTTTATTTTTTTCTTCATGTATTCTAAACATCACCTTCTGATCCTGTTTACCTCTTTGGCAGCCAGAGTGCTCAGAGCTCATCTTGTGGCCATCAGCAAGTATCACAGCATGAAATCCTGTTACGAGCATCACTGTGGTTTCTGCTGTTCCCTTGGCAGCTTTTTTTTTTTCCCCTTACTTTGGAGACTGTATTGAACATATCCATATAAATTGCTTTAGATATCTTTTCAGAACAAAAGAGAGCATCAGGGTTCAGGAGATGGTTTACCAGGTAAAATATTCGCCATCCAAACTTGAAGGCCAGAGTCACAATTCCAAATCCCACATAAATACCAGACAAGCCTGGGGGGTCAGGGAGGGCGGGGACCAGTAATTCCAGCTCCAAGGAGGCAAAACTAGGGACTCTCTGAATCAGGCTGATTGGTCACATCAGCCCAGTTGGTGAGCTCTGGATTTCATTGAAGATTCTGCCAAACGAATAAGGTGGAGAGCAATTGAGAAAGATACCCACAAGCACTCGTAGGCCACACATGCACATGTACATGGCTACACATATGAAGGCAAGAGTAATAGTCAATTCTAGTTAGTAAGGTAACCTTCTGTTGTTGCTAAATGTAGCATAAGGGTTTTTAAGTAGTGTAAGAGACCATGGAAAATAAGGGTTGGGGCGGTATCACTGTTAATAGAGTGACTGGATGAATTTGCCTTTTAAATCTGTAAAGCAGTAGTATCCATGGGGTCCGTGTATCCGTGTAGTAGTATCCGTGTAGTAGTATCCGTGTGATCTGAGGTCCCACACAGCCTGTGGTGTCCATTGTGTGCAGAGCTTTTCAGTTGTCTTTGTTCTTCCTGCTGTCCACATGGCACCACTGTACACCCCGGAGAACCCAAGCCCTGTTTTCCTATTGCTGACATCAAGAGGAACCTGCAGACTTGCATATTATGTGTCCCCAGTGGGGAGCCAGGCTCAAGCCTGTTACAGGGAAGGTGTGAGCACTAGGGTGATCTGAGGAGCCGTCCCCTGTGGGGCTTTAGGCAAAAGAGGGGAAACACAGGTTTGCGAGCTCAGAGGCCATTTGGGTCTAGGGGGCTCCTGTGATGGAAGGGCCCTGGAGAAAAGTGCATAGGCATGGCACCAGCTCAGGCTCATGTCAGGGGGCAGGCAGGAGGCCAGCCTCCCCTGCCTGCTCCTCTCTCTTGGTAATGCCAGTGTTTGTCTCCTGGGGTATGGTAAACTAGATTACCCCAGGCTAAGTCATGTGGCTTCCAATCTCAGTTCTGCAGCTCTTACCCGTACAACCTCAGCTTCCTGAGGTGAGCCCTACTTCCTGAAGCCTAGCTTTCATGGTCCTTCACTATCATGAAGACTGTAGGAGATACTACCAGACCTCAACCTCACACCAACTCGTGGCCCACGCTCAGCGAATGGTGGTCAGGCCTTAGCCTCACACCAGCTCACAGCATACACTCAGCAATGTTGACTGCCCTTGTTTTCTGTGCTACTCTGACCACCATGGTTGAAGAGGCATCACTCTGTCACTTTCAGAAAACCAGAGCTGTAGAGATCTCTGTTCTTGAACAGGAGGTGCTATAGTCTTTGTTCTGACCCCTTCCTTCCCCCTTTGTCCTTTAACCCCTCTAACAAACCAGGCCTCTTTATTTCGAGAATTTAAAACTGTAAGGCAAGCTATGTTTATGCTTTTGTTCTTATGTTTTGTTTCTTTTCTTGAGAAAGCTCAAGTAAGTGAGGCCTCTTTCAGGTCTTTTCCTGTCTTTTAAAAAATAGCAAACTAAGGGCAGCCTCATGGGCTCCCATTTGCCTGGAAGGGGCATTAGGAAGGAAGGCAGGGTGCCTCTAAGAGCAAAGGTGCCATGTCACATAAAAAGATGATGCTACCTGCCTGGTTTTATGGGAGTTGGACTGGGACAGTGGGCGTCCCAAATCCCCGGGCTGCCCCAGGATGTATTCCTTCCTGATACCTAGGCAGACTTACACACCTGGGGTGGGCTTTCCTCCACAGCCACCCCTTCCCAGTGTCTGGGGAGCTGTGTGTTATATGTTTGAGCAGCCAATGTTCCTTTATTTCACCTGCCTCATTTCCAATTAGTAGCAGCTCACCTCAGGGGAACATAATTAAGAGGGCTCTGATTATCTGGGGGAAAGGAATTAAACATATTGTGGAAGTGCAGTGATAATGAATGGGATAGCAGGACCATTAATAAGTCTTCAGCTTATATGAATGCCTGTTCTAGGAGGAAGGCTGTACCTAGATGAACTGTACTGTCTGTCCCAGGCCAGAGTCCATACCAGAGGCAGGATCGGAGAAGCCTCTCAGGCTCCCACGTCTTCCCTTTGGGCCTCAGTATGTCGAAGGTGCCACATGACATGATGAGCGCATCCTGGCTTGAGCTTCCAAGCTGTGTGACCTTGGCGAGTTACTTTACCTTTCAGAGTGTGTTTCCTCACCAAGAATGAGGATAATGGCACTATCTTGCAGAGTTGCCTTGAGAATTGTGTATGCAATGCATGAAAGTGGCTGGATTATAGTCACTCAATAATATCAGTTTCTTTCCCCCTTAGGATTCAAAATAAAGATACCTGTCAGGTAAAGGTCATTATATTGTCATTACCTTGACACCAGCAACGAAGGAAAGAAAGAAGAAAGAGTAGAGTAGGCTGCACTCTCCCAGAATATAACTGAGGAAGTCAGGTAGTGCAGTAATTCCCAGAGAACAAAGAGCCAGTGTAGACATCCCGTATTCTGCTATTCACAGATGAACAATGGCATCCCACAATCACTGTCAGCCACACAGCAGTTGTTACATAGTTGTCATGGCCTGCCTATGCATGAACTTGGTCATAACTGCTAATTTTATCAGTGCTTTAATTTAATTATGAGTGTTGTTGGTTTTCTATGTGTTGTGTTAATTGCTGTTTAAACTGTCTTCAGAATGGCAGTGAAATCCGCCTTGGAATCTAAAGACCTGTGAATGTTGCATGTAAGCTGAATGTAGTTGCCATTGCTGGGGCAGGAGCATTTGTATTTGTGTATCTAAAAAAAACAGCAAACAAGCAGGGAAGATGCTCCTAGTGGGTGGACTTTGGTTTGGTTTTGCTACTCAGTTACCCTGGAGAAACATGCACACTGATGACTTTAAAGAAAATTATTCAGATAAGTAAGCCCCCATTGTGACATTTGTAGGAGTAGGTCACCAAATTTAGTTTGCCATATTTTCCTTTCAATATGTGGCTAAGGGTGAGAAAGGAGCATTTAAATGTCTCCTTCTTAGTGGTCAGAAAGCAACAAATCCGATTTCTCCATTATATTAAAGAGAATGGGCCTCTGTGAGAAAGTGACATGCAACTCTACCAGTGTAGAGTGCACAGGTACAAGAGTGTGTACCCAAAATGCAGGCGTGGAGAGGAAATAGGAGTTAGCATCTCCTGATGCTCATGAAATATTCTCTCACTAGTGCCCATCAGGACCTAGGATAAACAAGAAACCCTTGTCTGAGCTGGACATGATAGCCTACAACTATGATCCTAGTACTCGGGAGGCTGAGACAGAAGGATTCCTTTGAGTTTGAAGCTAGCCTGAGCTATACAGTAACACCATCACAAACAACAGGATGGACGGAAGGAAGGAAGGAAGGAAGGAAGGAAGGAAGGAAGGAAGGAAGGAAGGAAGGAAGGAAGGAGGGAGGGAGGGAGGGAGGGAGGGAGGGAGGAAGGAAGGAAGGAAGGAAGGAAGGAAGGAAGGAAGGAAGGAAGGAAGGAAGGAAGGAGAGAGAAAAAACTGTGTGTGTGTGGGGGGGGGGGGGGAATCAGTCCAGGACTGCCAGCCACCATGACTCTGAAGAGAGCCCCTTGGGACTTGAGAGTCACTTACTGGTGTTCACCAGTGCTGGCCACCTAGGATTGTCTCCAGTCTTTGCAGTAATCCTGAAAGATCTCCACTGAACAGGCACTGCCCTTTTGAAAACACCTGGCTAGGATATAGCAAAGGTAAATGGCAATCAAATCCAACCCTTTGTTTAGTAATCTCTCTCTGGGAATTCATGTACTCCATGTAGTCAGGACCTCTGGAAGAGCAGTCAGTGTTCTTAACCACTGAGCCATCTCTGCAGCCCAGAATTTGTTTTTATTACAGTGTTTCTTATATTAATGAAAAGTTAGGAACAACTTAGTGTCTAATTCCAGGAATTAGATTCAATAAATTATGGCCCACCGTACTAAGTGGAATATTATGCAGCCTTTTAAGTAACTATCACAATGATTGTAGAGCGATACAGAAAATGTCAGTGTGCAAAATAAGAAAACAATAAAATACATGCAGTTAACTTCAAAGATGTGAAACCATCTAATTTAGGTTAATATTAGAAAAGGATGAGCCAAAAGTAAGAATAGATGTATTAGATGATGTAATCATGGGTTGCCTCATATAATAAAAAGGCAAAGAGAAAGGTCTCCCAAAAAATGTATAAGTAGCTGTAATTGTTAAGGTATAATAGAGATAGAATTACCCACTTATACACCGGCCACACTGAAATGGTAAGGAGGCGGCTTCCTTTCCCTCCCTCTCCCACCCACATTTAGAATTTGTAATTACATATTTGCAGAGCAAAAAAAAAAAAAAAAGTAGATTCTGGGAAGCATTTGAGGTGTTGGAAGCAAACGATAACAATAGATGAAAAATAGATGAAGGTATTTGTCCAGATTTGCTTTCCTGCAAAGCACAGAACTGATCGGATTCAGAATGCACGTGCTTTAAATGTTGTCTAAATACAGATCGTGCAGGCCTAACAATGCTTGGCTGCAAAACTTCGGTTTTGGAAGAGGCTGTAATTATTCATCCCAACTGTGTCCGAAGAGTGAGACCTGCTCTGTCCTTCTGGCATCTCTAAGTCATTTTCATAAGGCTCCCCCGATTCTGTCAGGCTAGCATGCAGACTAAAGTAGTATGGCATTAAAACCTACATATTCCAGTTTCTAGAGAATGTTTCCTCTTTAAAGAACAGCCTGTGGTTAAATTACACCAAGGGCTTTGGCTGTCGGGATTATTTTCACCTTTTTCTCAAAGTTGTTTGACTCTCTCTGTTTGTTAACTCACTTGTTGGGATTTGGATTCTGAAATTGTATTTGAAACACATGGTTACTGGTCAGTTATGTGCTTACATGTGAGAGCCGAGAAGGCGGTAAGATTTAGTTCAATATTGTGAGCTTGTGCTTCTCTCCCTGTGTCGGGCCATACACTGGACACATTAATGAGTGCTCTTTTTTTTTTTTCTGGAATTTTGTGCTCTTCCTGCTTCCTTTCATTACATTAGGCAAGGCTCCACTAGATGAGACATTTGCAGTCTTAAGACTTCCTGCCGGGGTTCAGACTTTGTATTTTTGACATTGAAGCTGTCGTGTTCCTGAAGCTACTTAATTAGAAACACATTCATTTCGGTGTACACTGGAGAAAGCTCAGGCAGCAAAGCCAGGCACACTGGGAAGTTGGAGCATCTGTGTGGCTGGCAGCTAAGCTAATGGTTTACAGTTTCGGGGCAAAAATATCACAGGGCATTTCTTTGCCTCTTGAAGCAAAGAAAAGCTGCATGTGCCCCACAGTTACCTGGAAGGGGGAGAAAGGGATGGAAGAGGATGCTAGAAGAAAAGACAGCTCTGTTTCTTTCCACTGTAGTTTGTTTGTACAGTTCTTTCTTTAGCTATTATCAAATACAACGTCTAGAAGAATAGTTCTCAAACTGTGTGGCTAATATTTAAGCCTGTCTTCCAGGTTCCTAAGATACCTGATTGCCGAGATCTGTAGTAATAAGGACATTTTGTGTTCTGCAGAATGGTTTTGCTTGAAGAATTGTATTTATTGAGTTGTAATGAAGGAATTGCTATGTTTCTTCTTTTTTTAAGTGTTTGAGCAGTTTTTAAGCTTAAATGTAATGTCTAAGAACCTTAGTTGCCTCTCCACTGGTTTCCAGATGCAGCCTGAATTCCTGATTTGCAGTCACCTCTTACCTCATTGTTTCCCCAGGTCTGCATCCAGGGGGGTATCCTTGTCCGTCCACTGTGACTTCCACAGCTACCCCTGAGAGAAAGTACCTGGATGTCCCAGTTCAAGCCAATTGTCTTGACTCTAATTTCATTAAAAACTAACCTGCTGGTGTTGTGTAAGATGCATGACATACTTGGAAAGACAGCCAGAAAAGTTGCCAGTCATTTCTGTCCTCCCTGCTTCCTACCCTTCCTCTTCTACTCCCAAGGAAGACAAGGTGTGTTCAGCAACCTGGGGACCAAGTCAGAGCCAGCTTGGGCTTACTGCTTGCTTGATTTTGTGGCATTAGATAAGTGGTTTAGCATCTTTTAGTCTATTGTCTCCTTTGTAGAATGGGGATTATTATGTGGGTAGAAAAAGGTGACTTCATATAAGCACTATCACATCTATCACCAGAGGGAAACAACATAAATGAGTGTATGAGTGCAGTGGTAACTCTCTGGAATCTACAAGAATGACCATGATGTCTCCTAGTAACTGGGGATACTGAGCCAGAATTGGCCTCTATAACCAGGCAAGGCTCCTAGCAGTAGAACTGGGACATCAACCCAACCATAAAACCTTTAACCTATCATCTGTCCAGTCTACAAGTTGTGCTAGAGCGTTGGTGGTGCAGAACTTGTGGGACTGACCAACCCATGACTGGTCCAACTTGAGGCCTACTCCAGGAGAGGGAGCCCATGCCTGACACTGCCTAGATGGCCAGGAAGCAGAGGCAGGACAGCCCAGAGACCCAGGAGAGAACCAAACACTACTGGGGTGGGGTGGGGGGGGCAGTCAATGAAATAATTCCTAATGATGTTCTCATAGATTGGTGCTTAGCCTAATTGTCATCCAGCAACTCATGGGAGCAGATGCAGACCCACAGCCAAGCATTAGGCAGACCCAGGGGAACCCTGCAGAAGATGGAGAAGAAGGATTGATTATTAGAGCCGGAGTGGTTGAGGGTACCATGGGAACGTGAGACACTGAATCAACCAGAGCTCCTAGGGGCTTAGAGAAACTGAAGGGACAAGCAGGGTCTCTGTTTGGGTCTGAGCTATGTCCTCTACATGTTCCTTATGGTTATATAGCTTGGAATTCTTATGGGACTCCCAACAATGAGAGTTGGGGTATATTTCTGACTCTTTTACCTGCTTTCCTCCTACTGGGTCACCTCATCCAGCTGTGATATAAGGGTTTGTGCTTGGTTTTACTGCAATTCTATCTTGTTAGGCCATGTTCAGTGGATATACCTGGGAAGCTGATCTGTCTGTCATTTCTCTCTCTCTCTTTCTCTCTCTCTCTCTCTCTCTCTCTCTCTCTCTTTCTCTTTTCTTTCTTTTGTTCTTTCTTTTGTTCTTTTCTTTCTTTCTGAAAGAGAAATAAGAATTAATCTAGGGGAAGTAATGAGGAATTGGGAGGAATGGAGGGAAGGGATGCTTTAGTCAGGATGTGATATATGAGAAGAATAAAAGTGTAAAATGAAAGGAAAAGAAACCTAAAAAATAAATATATCCAGAGAGAGAGAGAGAGAGAGAGAGAGAGAGAGAGAGAGAGAGAGAACACACAAATGCCCAGATTTAGGACCTCTGGACTTGCTTCTGCGCTGCAAAGGAAGTGGAGGTCTCTGTAGACCAGTCGCCCAGCTACGTGTGTGTCGTGGCACTCAGCTGTCTGTGTGCCATGGCACACAAAAGCTTGCTGGACGCTTTCCAAACATTAAGCTGTATGTCTTCATTGTGCTGTCTATGCAGCTTCCCTTTTTTCCATCATAGTTGTTGAGACCATAGTTCCCATTAGTATCAGGACCTCTGTACTATGTGTATTATCTCCATATAGTAACAGTAGCTAGGGTTGAGCCAAGAATCCCATTTTAAAGATGAGGTGACTGAGGCCAGAAAGCTGCCTAGCTGCTGCTTGGGGTTGATGGCTGACACAAAGGTTGATGCTCTTCCTGCTACCATGCCATTCCCAGTGCTGCCTGCATTTTTAAATTGTTTGACGTTTCTAGGCTTGGAAACAAAATGTCACATTAAGATTTTTGTTGTGAAAGGAAATGTAACTGTGCATACGTTTATTAAAACAGCTTTTCTCTAAATAGTGAACCATCTGTAATTTTCTGTCGGAAGCAACAGACATTAAAGCAGCTGTGTGTCTCTGTTTCTCTTCACAGTGCTCCCATGCCCTACCTCATAGGAATCCATTTAAGTTTGATGGAGGTAAGTGGGCTTTTTCCCTCCCTGGTCCCTGATGTGGGCTTTGGTTTTGCTTTGTGTAGCAGAAAAACGGGATCCCAGGATGTGTAGGTCTGCACACAGGAGCAGCTGAAGCAGCTGCGCATGCGCATGCCCCTGTCCTCCATGCGCAAACCCCATCCATCAGCCTAGACCCTTCAGACTGACTCCTGCACTCTGGGCTTCTCTGCTTTGGTTGAAGATGGTGGATTTTTCCCTGGGTGAATAAGAGAGGGTAGGGAGGTAGGAAAAACGATACCATTTGGGCTTGGATAAGGTTTGTTTGGAAAGGATTTGTTTGTTTTTCATGATGGCATTTATTCTAAGTCACTGTAACAGTGTTACATTTTCATGGTAGGAAATGTGATACAAATGGTTTATAGAAGTTATGAAGAAGAAAATTAAAATTAGCCACATTGCCATTATTACAGAATGAACTACTATTAGCATTTTACTATTCTTCCCTCTAGTCTTTATCCTGTAGATATTTATCTCATATAATGTTGTCTTTACCTATCAGTGTTATAATGTGAGAATCCCTGCCTTTTATATCCACCCTCAGTAACAACAGTTTTCCATTTGTTCCTTGTCATTCCTACAACTTAACCACTTTTCTGCCATTGAGCATTTAGGTTGCCAGATGATTTTTTTCACTATTATAAATAGCACTTCAACAAACATCTTTATGCATAAGGCTTTATCTTCATCTTTTTCTGCATTATATCCCTAGTACAGAATCCCTAAAGCAGAACTGCTTGGTCAAACTATGAGTCTGCTACCAGATTGCTTTCCGCATGGATGTACCAATCATACACAGTGCCTTCAGTGGACTGTCTATGCTTCTGTTCACGCCCCTCGTTTGTAAACTAGACCTCCAAGTGGTTTTTTTTTTTTCCTTCCTGGGGAAAGGACCGACATTAGTGCTGCCCAGAGCAGGGTGGGGCCAGTTAGCTTGCGTGTGTGACAGAGTGTGGCTCTGGAAGGAAGTCCCCAGCCTCGCCCACCATGGTGCTTAGCATGTCTTAAAGGAAATGCTACTTTTCTTCTGTTCCTTTCATTTCACATTGACGACGACGAGGACCACCTGCTTCGCCACTAACTGTTGCACGCTCTGCTATTGTGCTTACAAAAATGAAACGAGTTGGTTATCGAAAAACCTGTTTGTTTGACATTGAGAATCTTGATCAAAATAGACCACAGAAATCTGCTCAAATTTCTAATTTGACAGGATGGCCATGTGGCTCCTACATTCTGTTAACAGTCCCTCCCTGTCATCACCCAGCCCTAAGCACATACAGTACACAGTTTATGGACTATCTTGGATGATGTATTTAGATCAGACTGAAGAGATTGCTTGTGTGTTTTACCTTTTTAAGTGGGCTGGGGGGAGCTATTCAAAGCTCCAATAAAAAAATTAAAAGTAAATCCTTTCTAATGGACCTTTCGTGCCAGCTGCTTTAGAGTTTAAGCACTGAAGACTATTGGATCTATCAGTGTCTGCAGTTCCCTCCTACTTCTCCTGCCTTCAAGTCTGCTCTGGCATGGGCTTTTCCAGACCCTTCTTGTGTCTCGGTACATTCAGCATTCTCCAAAGTATCTGGTCTTGGCTTGCTTTTCTTCTCTGTGCCCTCCAGCCATCCTGTTCAAGGCTCTTTCCCCAGCACTGAACCAAAGTGGCACTGCTCTGTGACGATAACACTGCTTGCTGCCCTGCTCTGCCTCTCTCTGGATTTCAGGTCCCACCGATTCCAAGAGCCCACTGAGCTTCACTTCACCTGCTGTCTCAGTCTTTCTCCAGCAGTTTATTGTTTGCAGATACACATTCTGAGCACTGAACTCCCTCCTGATGTTCCCAGTTCCTTGAAAGGTATTGCCTGCAGATGCCCCAAAGTTGAGGCACAAGCATTCTCGATAAATACTCACAAGTCTATATAAAGAATCTCCAATCTTGTTCCTTTCCCACTGCCTTCCTTGGCTCTTTTCCTTAGCTTTCTTGGATTCTTACAAAGCCCTATTCACTGATTTGATAGCAAAATGTGGGCCTTGTGTGTTCCAAGAATTGTGTTAAGTCCTGGAGGTACAAAAACGAGGATACGATTTAGATCTTGGTTCCTCTCTGGTGGTGGTCGTCATGTGGATTGCCAGGTGTGGTCACTACAGCACACCTTCCATTCTCATTCTGTATTGCCCCCCAACCTTGCCATTGCTTCTTCACTGCTGTCAAGCCTTCTGCCCCATTACTGTAAGAATGCATATGAGCCAGTGCCGGTACTAAACAGATCCTGTGCATCCCCAGAGAAGCCCTGCCCTTCTTTGGCAATTCTTGAAAGTCTTCTATCATGTTCTTTTACTTGTAGGATCTCTTACTCTACTCTACTTGGAAACAAAAGTATCCCCTATGGAATGTGAATCCCATGAGAGCAAAGACAGCATCATCTTCTTTGGTAGCCTTAGCTTCTTTAGCAGGGTGCTAAGCAGGTGGTATTGTCTGAAGCCATAGCTTTCTGAGAAGGGTGCAGTTAGTTCTTGAGGAGCTGTAACTGAGCATACTTTAACAGCCTTCCAACAGGCATCAATGTTTGCAGGTCACCAGTGCCGTCATTGCTCATAGAGAGCCAGGCCACTGGCACCTATAAACCCAGCACTACTGGGGGCAGAGACCCAGAGATCATGAGGGTTTTCTGGTTTCCAGCCTATCTTTGTGTTATGTGAGAGACCCTATTTCATAGGAATAAGGCGGAGAATGATAGAGTAGATACCTGACATCTCTCTCAGGCCTCCATACATAGTCATAGGCCCTCATACTGGTGTGCACATGCATGCACACACTCAAAAGAGGGGTTTAAAATTTTTTTAATTTTATTTGACTTTAAATAATTCAGAATAAGCCTTTTGGCTAGTAAAGCATACAATGCAGCATATGCTAAAGTTTGAAGCACTTAGGTGAACAGGTACCAGTCTGTTCTGGCCAGTCCTTAAAGGGCTTTAGGTGAGAAGGTTTAGGAAGCAGTGGCCCTGCTGTGCTGAACTCGTGTGGGCTCCGTACCAAAAGAAAAACAAAAATGGAAGTAGTTCCAGCCTCCAGGTAGTTTTCTAGACCCCAACAGACATGTTTCTTGTGAGTGCTGCACCTCCCCCTCTACACTTCTTTCTCTGGGTCTCCTAGACTTCGGCTCAGGCTCAGGCTCAGGCTCCTATTGTGCATGCTTGCTGGACTTACACAGCTCTGACATGGCTTCAGTGCTGCAGCATGTCCTGAGATTTCCCTGAAGGTCCTCAGTGCCAAGGCAGGAGCGTGGCCGGCGGCCGAGCAGTGCTGCGAGGAAGGGGCCGGGAGGCCCAGCTCCTCACTACACTAGTTTTCTTACTGGCAATTCAGCAAAAGGCTTATTTTTGACTGGCTTGTTATTTTTTCTTGAAAGCTATAGGCACCTTATTATGCCTTTGCATATGTGCCAGGATTTTTTAAACTTCAAATGAATGTGGCAGATGTTCATAAAAGTTTAGAAAAAGCTACCATAGGAAGACTTTTTAACCATTTTTATGACACTCAAATTTGTGCACAAAAAGAAACATAAATTATAACCTAGTATTCTCATTGGAAGGAAGGTTATTTTGAGGAAAGACCTACTTCTAGTCTTCAAGTTTGAACAAGATGCCATTGCTGTTTGCTAAATGGTAACCTTGTCACTATAAAGAGTCCACTTTTCTTCCAAAGTGACAAGTTTATAGCTGTTCTTCTTTCCTCTCCCTCCTTCTGCCTCTTGATATTCTTCCTCTCATTTAAGCAATTGGAGGCTAGTGGCAAATGAGCAGAATAGCCGAGGGTATTGGCATAGGCCTAACTGCTTCTTGGAGAGAATGATCATGTTAGTTGGCAGCTAGGAAATCCCAAAACATGGCCAGATTACACACTGACTATTTCCTTTCATTCAACTGATCTCAATTTAGTTCAAGACACATTTATTCAGTCCCCCTTCTGTGCCATATCTGGTAGCAGGTGCCAGGTCATGTCTTATAGATAGTGCTTCTCCTATTTGTAAATGAAGAGCTTCCTCACTTGCTTCAAAACAGTGCTCTGTGCAAACCTTAGAGTGAGGAGGGGTGCAACCAGAGGTGTTCTATGGTAGAGTGGTCAAGGAGGTGGAGGGAAAGGTGAGAACAGTTGTGTTTCAGAAGAAAGGCTAAGATCTTGGGCAAAGATATCAAGCGATGAGCCTCTTGTTTTCTCACCTGCACACTAAGGACGGGGCGGAGTTCCCTGTATGGAATCATTGGAGGGAACTGGTGAGGCAGTATGGGTCCAGCACATAACCAACTCCATGGAGCCCGCAGCCGTGGCTGCCTTGTCTTGTTTAGTGCCCTTAAAGTCATTTATACTACTAAGTTGGAGGCTTTGAAATCATAATATGTGAACTTTTATGTTCCCCAGATTAACAGTCATAGCAAAATTGTCGTGCAGCTGCCCAGTGCCCCCTGGTTTGCATTGTCCCAGGGTTGGGAATAACACTTCATAAGATGTAATCAGTGTCCTTTCAGACCCCTGCCTAACTACATCCTTGCATCTGACTCTTGTATTTGTTTTTGTTTTTTTTCTTGAAACGTTCTGGCACTATATTATGGCTCTGTGTTAGTGCTAGATTTCTTGAACTCATAGGAGGTAAAGGTGGCAATTGTGATCTTTCATCTCTCTGGATCTTACTTTCTTCTTCCAGGATAGCAGAGTCCTGTAGGTGTTCAGCACGTACTATGGTCTGGCCCGTTCACGGCCCTTTCCATGGTAAGACACTGAGAAGCTGTCAGATCCCAGGTCTGTATGCAGTAGTGGCCGTGCCTAGTCTCTGCCTTCTTACAGGTTTTTCTGAGCATGTGCAGACAGGTTGAAAGTTACCAGTGAATTTAGCCTGGTACCTGCTGTCGTAGTAGCTACTGGCCCTAGCCTGGAGGGCTTAAGTCCACACTTCTCAGATAAGAAATGTGGAAACTGAAGCCCCGTTAAGTAGACCAGGCCCAGGGACGCCAGAAGCCCAGGGAGCCAGCCACATCAGCAGACTGGAGTGGGCCAGGGCTTCGCAGGACCATGAGGGTTCCATGGTAGCAAGAGCATGAAGGGAAGGCCAGCCAGCCACAGCCTTGTAAGCTGCATTAAAGAGTCTGAACTTTATAGGGCAACAGAGAGCCATTGAAGGGTGTAAATAGGGGAGGGACATGGTCAGGCCTTCTCCTTGTGGGTCATTAGAACCAGTCCTGCCATATAAAATGCTTAGAAACTGTTTCACACTGTTAATAAAGTAAATTGATATTTGTAAAGATCAAGGTAATTCTTAAGGAAATTACACACCAAAACCCTGTGTATAAAATTCAGATGTGTTAGCATCCCCAACCCATGCTTCTGAATGGTTTCCTTTACTACTAGGTCACAGCTGAGGTGTTTGTAGTGATAGTTTGCTTGAGGGATTTAAACCCCACTGTTACTCAATGTCGTCCTCATCTCTCTGACTGTTATTGTTGGTGTTTCGGCTTTTATTTTACTTTGCTGTTTTGAAGCAGTCCTCCTGCCTCAGCCTCCAACATTCTGGAATCAAAGGCATGGGCCACTGAATTTTACTTCTTCTATGTGTTTAAGTATTTTTATGCATCAGATATCCATGTGCCACCCTAGTGTGAAATTACAAACTTAGATGATGTCCTCAGTGATAGTTCTAGGCCGTGGGAATGGGGACCATGAGATCCAGGACCAAGCTGTGTACGCCTAGCCAGCTCTCCTTGCTAGCTACTACAGGACGTGTATGATGGCTACTCGGGCAAACAGCGGGGCTTCTAGTAATCTTACCTCTTTCTGCTGGCCATTCTGCTAGTGGCCACTAGGAGCCTGGGTCTACAAATTGACCAAGGCATCTTTCTGAGGAAAGAGTCTAAACTGTCAGATCCAAGGTTGTCACACATTGTCTGTGTCTGCAGTGAAGGTCTTGGTTCACTCTCGGGCTTTAACACAAAATAATGGGATTGTCTTGTAGACATTTTGGGTTATTTTGCATTACAAAGAGCCTGGGTGTCTATTGTTTAAGTTGGCAGTATTTTACCTAGTTTTTCCTTTTCATGTTTTTCATGGGATAGCAAGTCTTTAATCCTTTGTTCACATTTATTTATTTATTTACTTTCTTACATATTTATTATTTTTAAATCATTCAGTACTAAGTAAAGCTCAGTGTCTCTTGTTAAACACTGAAGCATTCTGCTGCTTCCCAGGATTCCGCATGTAGACAGAGATACAGTGTAGTTTATAAAACTCCAAGCCATAATCTTGTGTGGTAGCTTGGGTGGTGGCTTGTGTGTATGTGTCCTTACTCACAATCATAGGAAAAGACCATTGGGAGTTGATTGTTGAGGCAATAAGAAAGCAAAGTTTGCATGAAAAAAAAAAAAAAACGTATTTGATGGATACAGTCACAGGTTCATGAAGAGAACCTAATCAGGCGAGGGGGTTGGCAGCTAGAATGTTCCAAGTCTTTGAGTTATCATGAACTGGGATGTAAATTATTACACGCAGGGGGAGGGGTGAGCTATCACACACTAGGGACTGTATCTCCTTTTCCTTGGGAATATGGAAAGGAGTGAATACACATTGTAAAAGGAGGAGTGAAGGCTTTAAATAAAACGATTCCCTGCAAAAAATGGGTCTGTCCACCCCCAGCTACTCCTCTGCACTCTGTCCCACAAGGCCGTGTGGTTCTGGCCTGGCCCTGCCCTGCACTTAAGTCGACCCTTTTCATCTTAGTACCTCACTCTGGGTGTCCTGGGAGAGGAAATTGCGGGACCCACTTCCTTGTCTCTCCAGGGCTCCTTGTCTCATCTGTACAATGCAACAGCATCTTAAAGGTTTATGAGAATTAACTAGTTAAATGAGTGTGAAGAGCTTGTTCTAAGTAATCAATCAGTTGTTCATAGTTGGATAGTATAAATGTAAGAGGCAAAGGTTAGATGATTGAAATCCTAGAGATTAGTTGATTTTCTAAAGAAAGAAGTAATTGAAAAGTGCTTTGGCAATGCCCAAATTTCCTTAAAATGCCATCAGCACCACCATTGAATAAAGAATTCAGAACACAAGCACACAGGTCTTATTCACCCAGGGCATCAAAAGAGGTCTGGTTCAGTGGGTAGGTTTCCCCCAGGAAGCTATCTTCTCTTCACAGTGGCATCTGCCTTTAATATACCACTTAGCCTATGTTGAGATAGGTTCATAGAAAACAGCTTAAAGCCCCCGTGGTACTTTGTGTAATCAAAGGGAGCAAGTACTTCTGACAAAGGTAAGGGTCTCCTGAAGTCCTGCCATTCTCAATTTAATTCTTGGTGGCTGAGTGTCAGTCACAATGTAGAGAAACTGAGCAGTCATGCAGCATGGTGGATAATGCTCTTGTTTTCCAGGTTTTTTTTTTCCTTTCATCTCTTAGCCTGCCATTATAAACAAGGCCCATTCAACAGTGTTAAAACTGACTTCAGAGGAAACTCTGAGTTAATAAACCCTTACCAAGAGATGCTTGAATGAGTCAAGTTCTCATCAGATGAAGGTAAGAAGTGGGCTACAGGAGCCCTGGGACAGAGTAGAAAGAGCCCTGCAAACCTGAGTCCAACTTCCTTCTAGGACAAGAGCCTTCTAGCCAGGTTCTTGTTTAAAATAGGAATCGGATTAACAGGGGAAAGGTATGAGTCACTTCACAATCTGTCCCCAAGTTCAAAATGCTTTTAATCCCGGCCTCTTTGGAGATCCCTCTTGGAAACAAATAATAGGTGAAGTTTAGATCTACTAATGTGCACAGTGCTTCAGCTTCTGGTCACTGCCTTAGAAGGGCCTCTGGCCGGGTTAAGATGGCCCTTTAAAGCTTACCCTTGTGTCAGAAGGTTCCTCACTTCACAGAAATTTTTAATGAGAAGCAAGGGAAGAAATGTGTGTACACCATATCCATCACATGATAGGTGCAAAACAAATGGAACTGACTTCCAGTATTCGTAGTTGTGGAATGCAATTCTTTCTTTAAAGAAAGCGTTCACTTAGAGTCACTTTTACCTGAGGCCAGCCTCTCCAGCCTGGGGACTTCTTTTCATAAAATGCTTGGGGATGAGGGGTCTACCCTGATGGGAGTGTTTCAATGGCAGTGATGATTGAAGAGAGACTCCCTTGGCCTAGGAAAATCCCACTTGGGATCTGGGCACATGTGGTTCTGTTTAACACCATGCTCAGCAGCTCATGGTACGAATTTGTGACCATCAGGCATTTACTGTTGATATGTGAGGTCACCACAGTAGGGGTGTTTGTCAACCAAATTAAACTTCCTCTTAATGACCTAAAATAATTGATTCGGAAGGCATTTAAATGGGCCAGGGCAATGTGTAAGTAAGCTGAAATCTGGCATTTTTCTGCACAAATTACTATATGTTGTTTGGCTTATGTTTTGCTTTTGTTGAGAATAATGTGGATGGGCCGTGGCTGTGGAACAGTCGCTGAGCCAGACTCGCATCCCAGCTCCAGTGTTGTCTCCATAACTGTGTAGGTCACTTGTGCCATTGTGTACCCTCATATCCCCATCAGCTAAATGCAGGAACCTACCAAAGAGTGACCATTACATCTCAGGCACTAGTGTGTACCAAGTGGCCCAGCTGTGATGAACAACTACATCTCACCTACTTCTTGTTAACCACTCTTGTCCGTAGTGAACAAACAAAAACAGTGAACAAAAAAAAAAACAAAAAACAAAAAACAGTGGACTGGTAAACCTTTTTTTTTTTTTTTTTTTTTTTTTTTTTTGGTTCTCAGTTGAGTTCAAGATTAATCTAAAGTTAACCAGAAAGAGTTAGGCTATGAAAGGATCTTCCTTAGGCTGTACATTAACTAAGCATAGGCCTTGGCAGGGAAAGCTTGGGGCATCATCCTGTGTTTGTATGAATACGGGGCATTGGCTTGAGGCGTGACTGTAGTACCATTAAGTATTGTTGAAAGCCACCAACACCCCAGAGTGTTTCCTGAAAACAATGCTTTGCTCCATAAACCAGGACCTGAAAAAAGCTAAAAGGACCAGGCTGAGGCTTGTAGATACTTCTCCAGCCCATGCCTCATGCCAGTACCTAGCAGCCAGTGCTGGGAAGGGGCCTCTTCAGTGTGTGCCTGCAAATATTTTACATTGACCAAATGAGTTAATTTGTGAAGCTTGATAAGTACATTCTTGTACTACCCATCCCTAGCCTTAGCCTTAGCCTTAGGGGAGAGGGAGAGAGAGAGAGGGTGGGGGGAGAGGGAGGAAGGGGGAGAGAGGGAGAGAGAGAGAGAGAGAGAGAGAGAGAGAGAGAGAGAGAGAGAGAGAAACACTATGATTTTTGGAAGTCATCCCAATTTTTAAAAATAAGAGAATTTGGACATTTTGGCATATGGGGTTTTTTAAATGAAATTTCATGGAACTGAAAACAGTCAATTTTAGGTTTCCAAAAATTGTTTTGATTTTCCTTGGTATAAATTTGCTGCACATGGTTTTGGGGGAAGTTCTAAGAGATACATTTAGGACTTAAGGGTTGGGTTTTTTCTCCCTTTCTTTTTTCTTTCTGTTTTTAGATTTATGGTTTAGTTTTAAAAGGTGAGATGTTGTGTTTTGGGGTGGGGTGGTTGCAGGAGGGCACAGTTTCACTTTAAGGACAGGTTCTGGACAAGGCAGTTCTTACCCACTGCACATGGGACCAGCTTTCAGCACCGCTGGGCCCCGCCTATCCAATTCTCTCCTCCAACCTTGCCTCGGAGCAAGTTAGGTTCCATTAGCAGCAGCTGCTGGTGATCAGCACGTGAGTCACGTGAGTCATGTAAGTCATGTGAGTCACCTATATAGGGTCAGGCTTATTGCACGTCAAGGATCAACAGTGTCGGAAGAGGGAGATGCCCAGGAGGGGCTTCAGGCCACCTGCCGTGAGAGGATCAAAGGGTTGAAAGGTCAGAGGGCACAGCTCCCTTAACCATATCTGTCTGTGCAATAGCTGTTTCAGATTGTAAATCTTAGCGATTTCATTAAGTCCTCCTGGCTGCTACTGGGGCATTGAAATAATAAAATTTTATATCTGCTGCCTTTCCTGCCTCTGGCAGCCAGACTGATACATTCTGTACAAGGTGGATGTCTTAACAAAACCTTTCCTAGAGTGATCAGAGCAGCACTAATGACTCCTCCTTCTGGGAAGCTGGGGCTCCCAGAACCTCATCCTTTGCAAATGGTTGTTTTAAAGGGAAAACAGTTTCCACAAAAGCCATGCAGCATTATTTTGTTTTTACAGAATACCTTTCCTCCAGAAAGCGGATCCCTAAACCTTCTCTCTTGCTGCATGCTTCCTTAAGCACTCAAGAAGTGAGGTGGGCCCAGTCATCCCAGCTGCGTACTGCACAGCCTTGACATGGGCTACATCTCTGGTCAGCCCTTGACATCTAGCAAAGTCCTCCTTCCTGCCCAGCAGAACATTGTTGTGGTTTTGAGCCATGTCTCCTGAATATGATTTCCAGCTATTTTTCCTACATCTTCCAAGTGCTGTGGACCTTCAGGGCTGAGAGGCTCCTATGCAAGAGAAATCACAGCACTGGCCATCCCTTCACTACCCACATATTTAAGGCCACCTATAGTTTGTTCACAAAGTTAAGAGACTTTCATGATGAAGGTGGTGTTTCTGCAATTCCAAAAGCTGCTTTTCATGGGAGATCAGTTCACTCTGATTAAGTCTGTAATTCTCACTAAGCCATGTTTATGGGGGCAATAAACAATGTTTCAGCATGCTTGTTAAATTGGGTCTCCAACCTTTCCACTCTTTAAAAATTGACATTTCAAATAAAAGGCAGGTGGAGATGGGAGTTGGGGTTTGCTGTGCTTAGTGATGAATGAATGATGGCCAGTGGCAGTTGTGTAGAAGGAGTGAGGCCTTGTTTTATGGTAGGGAGGCCCCAAACCATTTTGGGATTAGGGGTCCATATCCTCTTACGCTCCCGATAAAGCTCCTAAATCCATGCCTCGTTGTTTCAAATTGGATGGGTACTGTTACAAAGCAGCAGATAGATACATTACAAACTCATTGTTTAATTTTCCTAACAAGTCTGTTCTGGTATTGATAGCTCTGTTTTTCAGATGATAAGGTTTACATACAGAGGAGTTATGTCGCTTGTCCAAAGTCACACAGTGAAAGACAAGGATTTGAGCCATGTTACTGCTCTGTTTGAAATATTTTAACATGCAAAAGCAGATATTATACTAATCTTAATTGGGGTCCACTTAATTATTTAGCAAGCTATCTATGGTGTCTGCAAGAGATGTGCATGACCCTGCTACTGTCCTCGGTGTTTGCTCAGCACCAGCTGTGTCGTTTCACAACAAAGGGCTCAGGATCTGTGTGGGGCACTCCCAAGCTCAGTCACTTATTTTAGAACTTTAGTTTGTTGTTTATGAAATGAGATCCCAATGTCTACTCCATAAGGATATGGGGAGATTTTAAATTAGAGTGCATTATAAAGCTCTTAAGCCATTTTCTAGGTGCAGGTCTATATGGAAAAGGGTTAAGACCATAATGTTAAGGGACTGGTAGTCAAGCACATGAAGAACACCATGAGAAGTATCCCTGAACCTATTGTCCCTTGTACTTGACAAAGGAGTTGGAGACCATACCTTGTTACAGGAGCTGGAGTCAGGAAGAGTTCTAGAAAAGCAGGGGGGTAATATGGAAGCTGGAAGGAGCCAGGCTGCCTCACTAAATACTCTCTCCCCCAGTCCCACTAACAGAACAAGAGAATAAAGAATGTCAATTTCTTGACTCTTACACGAAAGTTTCCAGCAGTAGCGGAGTAAAGGGTATGAAGAGTAAAGGGTAGAGGCTACTTTGGGATGGACTAGTGGCTTAAGGTGAAATGGCAGGACTTAGCTTTAAGAGGGGAAGGCCTATCAATATTGAACTGTCTCTGCAGAGAACCTGTGCATTTGGCAGTGATTACACACATACACACACACACACACACACACACACACACACACACACACACACACACACACTTGTTTCCCAGCCCACAAAGAGGGGAACCAGAGCTGTATGCTTTGCCTAGAGGTAGCAGGTGAAAAGCAGAAACACCAACCTTGGGGCTTTCTGACTACACAAACAGGCTCCAGGCACCTGTGGATATTCTACTGAGGCAAGGTCTACTCCATGTCGGTTTTCCTAGGGCCTGTCACAAGGAGGCCAGCAGCCCGGACAGTTCAGAGATCATGGTTTAATTGTCCCTGGGTCCTTATAGCCCAACAGCTCTTGTGAATGACTAACCAGTGTGAGTGGCCACTCAGAAAAGGCCCCACTGGAGAGCAGGCCCTCTGCTGGCCTGGGATGAGGTCTCAAGCTGTGTTAATGAGCATCAGTGCTTACAACCCTGTGAGGTGAGGTGGCCCTGACCTGGGAGTCTTTGCCCCACTTCCCTCCCCTGCCAAGCTTCTGTTTCTATTTAAAGCATGCTGGGAAATTCCAGTGGGTTCTTAAGGCTCTCTGAGCTGTGGACTTAGATTTTAATTTTGTGGGGCAGGAAGGAGTCCATCAGTGACTCTGGGCTCCAAAGCAAAGCTACCACGTTTATCAACTGCTTGGCAGCTTGGTGACCTCTGGGGCAGAGAAAGGGAAGAAATGTTGTCACTTTTCCTCTGTTTGTACCCAGGATTTCAGGAAGAATAAAGAGCTTAGGTTCCCATTTGCCTCTCCTTTTCCCATCTATACTTGCCTCTTTCTTCTTACTTCTTTGCTTTCCTCCTAGGAGGCCACCGGATCCCCAAGCTGTTCTTTGTTCTGTGCTCATATGTATGCGCATGCATTTGGCTACATTTTACATGTGCTGGGTAGTACAAAGAATACTGCAACCATGTGCGTGTTCTTTCTCTGACACACATCAGTTCTAACAACACAGGCATGCTATTTCATCTCTTTAGCCTTGGTTTTCTCATCTATCAAATGGGTATGATATTCCAGTGAAAATTCTCTTGAGGTTTATCATATTTGTCAGCAGAAACAGTTCAAAGCAGAAACTCATGCTTCTGAGCTATGTGCCTTTACTCTTGGGGCCCCCAGGGTCCCTCTGTGTCCTCTTTGTCATATAGAAATATCAAAGATTAAGATGATATACACAAAGGGTTGGGACACACAAGGGCACAACGAGTGGCTATCATTGTGCTACTGCAGACATCAGTCAGAGGTGATGGATGCAGAATGCTTAGCAGCTTCTGTCACTTGCCGGTCCCTCAAGATTTGCTTGACCTTCAAGTTCTGTAATCCCAAGCATCCAGATAACAGGAGAAATGGCTACATAAAACCCAGGAGTAGTCACTTAGTATAAATTTTTGATAACAAACTATTGAAGTGTCATTTTGGGTTTAATTTTAACTATATCCTCTACCTTCAAAATTAAAAACAAAGAAACAAACAAAAAATGCAACCCACTCTTGAAAAGACTTACTTGAGGGGGCATCTTAGCTGAGTCAGAAGACAAGTCAGTCCCTCTTTCCCAGAGGGCAGACTGAGTGAGACATAACGGCAGTGATTATGAGGGTCTGAACTCTATCAGAACAGTGTGCTTCTGGGGGGGGGGGCGCGGCGAGTACACGCCTTTAATGCCAACACTGCAGAGACAGGCAGCTGGATCTCTGAGTTTGAAGCTAGCCTTGTCTACATAGTGAATTCCTGGATAGCCAAGCCTACATAGAGAAACCCTGTCTGGGAAAACAGAGCATAGTATGTCAGGAACCCAAGAGATGACTTGGTGGATAAAAGCACTTGGTGTGCAAACCTGAGGTTCTGAGTTCAATCCCTGGAGTCCACATGGCAGAAGGAAAATGCTGACCCTCCAGGGTTGGCCTCCCTATGCTGAGCCATGGCATGTGTTCAACAGCAACAATAGTAGTAAACAAGATGAAAAAGAAAGACCGAGTTCCATCCTGCACACCTCCCCCACCCCCAATTATCCTGTGCTGGGCTCTTTGGTGTCCAGAGTTGTTGCAGAGTAGGTGTCCAAAATGGCTCTACTCATGACTGACTGCACAGACACAAAATACATATTTGTTCTTTCAAAAAATGCACTTATGGTCACATATAGCAAGTATCTATGTACCTGTATTACAGATGACATGGGACTCAGCTGTTTTTATAAAGCTTGTCCTGGGCTCCTAAGATCCAGACCGGCTTCTCTTCTTCCTGCTGCTGTTCCTCCATCCTGCTGCTGCCTCGCCAGGCTATCTTGGGAACATGAAAGTATCTCAGTGGAACCCCAGTCAATCTCTGTTTAACAACTCTGAAGGAAGGCAGGACAGCCTAAAGAAGCAGTTGTAGCCTATAAGTATTGTCTTTGCCTACATGTTTTCTGACAGTATTGTATACTATCTATGAAATTATTAATAGAATTATTTTATTTTTATAGCAAGGACAGGTTTTTTTACAAAAAAAAAAATCTATTTACTATTATATCTTAAGTACACTGTATCTGTCTTCAGACACACCAGAAGAGGGCATCGGATCTCAGTACAGATGGTTGTGAGCCACCATGTGGTTGCTGGGATTTGAACTCAGGACCTTCCAAAGATCAGTCAGTGCTCTTAACAGCTGAGCCATGTCTCCAGCCCTAGCAAGGACAATTTAATACCTAGTACTAATTATATACCAGGCACTATCCTAAATATCATAATACATATTTACTCATTTAATTCTCAAAATAAGTAGGTGGGACTATGTTACTAAATTTTGCTAATATATGAGATTTAAAGGGGAAAGTGTACCTGACCTAAGTATATGGTGAATCTGTGATGGGGACACACTGTATTCCCACCACCCAGATGGAGAGATGGCATTTCAACACCAACAGCTCTACCCAGCCTCCTCCAGCATCCTGGTAACCACTGTCCTGGATGTGGATATCACTTCTTCATTGAAAACCAGTTCAACAGATACGAGGGCTAAGAGACGTGCCCACAGCATGGAGGCTGAACTGGAGTTCAGGCACAGTGTGGCCTCAGAGCATAGGCCAGAGCCAGGAAAACAACAGTTACTGGGAGTCTTAATTTTAATAGCATAAAATCATGACAGTCTAGTCTTACTAGTCTCTGCCTTCCTCAGAAAATGCACTTAACTCTGTCTCCTCAGAACTGTAACTCCCTTATCGGCATACCTGTCAAATCACAAGGAGAGAAACTTTGTAAAGTAGTTCATGTGCTGGCCCTTAGTACAGTCAGGCTTGGTGCTGAGCTCCTAACACACATGCTGCACTAGCCACAACACAGCTGGGCAGCTTCATCCCCACTTTGTCGTTGAGAAAACTGCAGCTCAGGAGAACTTCCTAGAAGTCACAGTCCTGAGGCAAGGCTTAGATGAAGTGGTCTGATTCCAAGACCTGCCATCTTAGTTCCTGAGTTAATGCCTGCTGTCCCTGTCCACAGTGAATTCATCCTCTGCTAATTAATCACGGTAATTTTACATGGTTGTTATCATTGCCATCATCATTGTTATTCCCAGCGCACTTCCTGGAGCAGACTCCAGTTTGCTTACAGTGGGTTCACATTGACATCTGCTGCAAGTCGGCACGCCCAGTAGAATGGAGCCGATCACAGCTGGTCTGCTCTTTCCCCAGCTAAGGAGTATGTGCCTGTGTCAGACTCTGTTAGACACTGCAGACCAGTGAGGTAGGATCCTGCCACAGAACTGGTCCTGGTATAAGAATGACCCCCACCACCTCCATCCTGGTGCAGGAGCACTGCTGCTTTTTGCAGTCCATCAGAGGAGACTTAATTGATTAGAGCTGGGTCTTGCTCCTCAACTTGCGGTCAAATTGGCTTCCCACACCAGCACTACTATCTCACAGCATTTGTAGCTCTCCATTCTGTGAAGAGCCATCATTTCCTCTTAATTTTATATGGCCTTGCTGTGAGTCCTGCCATTTCATCAACTGCCCAATCCCCTTCCCGGGCATTAGGTATTTAGACATACCCTAAGAAGGCACAAGATACAGACATTTTTTAAAGCTTTCACATTGACATAAAGGGCTCTGGAGTCCAAGTCCTCAGGGTGGCCTTGGGAAGTGCCGCCTCGTCCTGAGGACCCATTCACAATCATGCACCCACCCCTGCCTTTCCTACTGTGAGTTTGTTCTCTCGTCTATCATTCAGATGAGTTTACCAAGTACGCTGAGGTATATAGTTCCTGCCAACAAACCATCCATTTAGAGCAATGGTACAGTGAATTTTAACAGTTTTGAAGTCACCACCATAATAAAGATTCGGCACATTCCTATCACTCCCAAAAGAACATTTTTTTTTTTTTTGGATCTTTGGATTTTGGCATTTTCAAGACAGGGTTTCTCTGTATAGCCCTGGCTGTCCTAAAACTCACTCTGTAGACCAGGCTGGCCTCGAACTTAGAAATCCACCTGACTCTGCCTTCCAGAGTGCTGGGATTACAGGCATGTGCCACCACCACTCAGCGGAACATTCGTTTTTAACTTAACAACACTTACTTTCCTGTGTACCATGCACTAAATACTTTTTAAATGTTAGTCCATTTAATACTCATAGCAAGCTGATAGAATAGTGTCTTTATGTGAACCCAGAAAAAAGAAAAACAGGCACGGGAAGATCGGCTTGTCCAGGTTGGTATAGCTGGTGTGGTTAGATAGAACTCAGCAGACTAGACGTGTAATCTGTGCTGCTCATCTATGGGTTCTGATCCCTCTCTCTCCTGTCCCGCACCTTTATTCATTTATTTATTCACTCGTTTAAGAATTGTCTGCTGTGGACCAAATATTGGGGTTTGGAAACCCAGAGACATGGTAGAGGATCAGTGAGTAAGTATTATATAGGTAAACCTAGGTCAGTGTGTTGTTCTGATTGTGGGAAGGTGGGTCTGAATAACCGCGCTATGTAGCAGGCTCTCAGAGTCCCTCAGCCCAGAGCCTCCAAGTTCTGGAAATCATGCAGAAACTCTTTACCACACATCAGCATCCCTAAATACCACAATGAGTTTCTGTGTGTGTGTGTGTGTGTGTGCTTCTTTTTATTAACTATTTGCTTTATTTACATTTCAAATGTTATCCCCTTTCCTCATTTCCCCTCTGAAAACCCCCTATCCCATCCACCCTACTAACCCACCCACTCTCACTTTCCTGTCCTGGCATTCCCCTACACTGGGGCATCGAGCCTTCACAGGACCAATGGCCTCTCCTCTCATTGATGTGTGAAATGGCCATCCTCTGCTACATATGTAGCTGGAGCCATGGGTCCCTCCATGTGTACTCTTTGGTTAGTACTTTACTCCCTGGGAGCTCTGGGGGTATTGGGTGGTTCATATCATTGTTCCTCCTATGGGGCTGCAAACCCCTTCAGTTCCTTGGGTCCTTTCTCTAGCTCCTCCATTGGGGATCCTGTGCTTAGTCCATTGGTTGGCTATAAGCATCAACTTCTGTACTTGTCAGGCACTGGCAGAGCCTCTCAGGAGACAGCTATATCAGGCTCCAGCCAGTAAGCACTTGTTGGCATCTGCAATACTGTCTGGGTCTGGTAACTATATATGGGATGGATCCCCAGGTGGGGCAGTTTCTGCATGGCCTTTCCTTCAGTCTCTGCTCCACACTTTGTCTCTGAATCTCCTATGTGTATTTTGATCCCTCTTCTAAGAAGGACCGAAGTATCCACACTTCGGTCTTCCTTCTTCTTGAGCTTCATGTGGTCTGTGAATTATATCTTTGGTATTCTGAGCATTTGGACTAATATCCACTTATCAGTGGGTGCATATCATATATGTTCTTTTGTGATTGGGTTACCTCACTCAGGATGATATTTTCTAGTTCCATCCATTTGCCTAAGAATTTCACGAACTCATTGTTTTTAATTGCTGAGTAGTATTCCATTGTGTAACTATACCACATTTTCTGTACCCATTCCTCCATTGAGGGACATCTGGGTTCTTTCCAGCTTCTGGCTATTATAAATAAGGCTGCTATGAACATAGTGGAGCATGTGACCCTGGGGAATCCTCTGGGTATATGCCCAGGAGTGGTATAGCAGGATCCTCTGGAAGTGTCATGCCCAGTTTTCTGAGGAACCGCCAGACTGATTTCCGGAGTGGTTGTACCAACTTGCATTCCCACCAGCAGTGGAGGACTGTTCCTCTTTCTCCATATCCTCACCAGCACCTGCTATCCCCTGAGTTTTTGATCTTAGCCATTCTGACTGGTGTGAGGTGAAATCTCAGGGTTGTTTTGATTTGCATTTCCCTGATGATTAAGGATGTTGAACATTCCATATTCAGGTGAAAAGTCTTTGTTTAGCTCTGTACCCCATTTTTTTATTAAGATTATTTGTTTAATCAGGTTTTCTGTTGCTGCAACAAAACACCATGACTAAAAAGTAAGTTGAAGAAGGAAGGGTTTATTCAGCTTACACTTGTAGATCATAGTCCACTATTAGAGGAAGTCAGGACAGGCACTCAAGCAAGGTAGGAACCTGGCACAGGAGCTGATGCTGAAGCTGTGGAAGGTGCTGCTTCCTGGCTGTTTCCATGGCATACGCAGCCTGCTTTCTTCTGGCATTCAGGACCACTGCCCAGCAGGGTACCACCCACAATGGCCTGCCCCCCCCCCATCAATCACTAAACGAGAGAATGCCCTACAGCCTTGCTTGCAGCCTCATCTTATGAAGAGCCTTTCATTTGTTTAGTTTGATTTGGTTTCTGTTTTTTGAGACAAGATTTTTTGTATGGCCTTGGCTGTCCTGGAACTAGCACTATAGTCCAGGCTGGCATCAAACTCACAGAGATCCACCTGTCTCTGCTTCCTGAGTGCTGGGATTAAAGGCAGTCACTGCCACCACCATCACCCAGCTTGAAGGCATTCCTTAATTATGGTTCCCTCCTATCCAGTGACTCTAGCTTGTGTTGAGTTGACATAAAACTAAACAACACAATGAGAATACAGCTAGTATTGTCCTGTTCTCTTTTCCCAACTGGGAACCTGGAAAATTTGTGATGTCCTGTCTAGTGCCATGCTAAAGGTGACTCTGAGAAAACTGTTGTCTTCTTGGCTACTCCCAAGCTTCCCGTGTCCTGCAAGTTGTCCCTTGGCTGGCCCAAAGAAAGAGGTCAAGCTAAGACTTTGACAAAAGTACACTGGGAAGACATCTTAATATTTTAATGAATAATATTGATGGGGCACTGCTGTTTTTGTGTTTCTGGATTTAAAAAAAAAATGTCATTTGGATAATGTATATCAGTGTTGTTGGAAGTTTTTTTGTTGTTTTTTTCCCCCCTTCTTCCCGTTTTGAGGAGAAGCCTATGGAGTCTGGTGGGGGAAGGGTTTGCAGCTGGCAGGAGCCTTGGCATATGCTGTAACTAAAAAGAGAGGGAATGTGTTGGTGGGACAAGCTACCGGAGAGCTGTCTCGGTGTGCTGCGGTACTCGTAAGCGTTCTAATTGGGAAGGATTTTTGGAGGACTATTTTGACATCTGCTCATGTCTTTGCTGATTTTTCTTCACTTAGAGTAGGAAACACAAGCTGTGGATAAAATGGCTTTAAAATAATTGGAAGAAAAGATATATCTCCAAGTTGAATTCACCAGAGACACTTCTTAAGGAATGGGAACTAAAATCCACTTCTAGGAATCTGTCCTGAAGCACAGAGCTTCCAGCCTTCAGACTTCATGGCCATGTGATATATATTAATGTCTTAAACACTGGAGGTAGTGTTCAGCCAAGTGGCCTTGGTTGAGTCTGTTTCCATGTAGCAGAACACTCTGGAGCAATTAGTAACTGTCACTTAGCTTTTAATGAAGTGGTGCATTGCTTATAGTGTAATCAATGTGAAAAACTGAGGGGGGTGGGCAGTGCAAAGGATTTAGAGCAGAGGTAGGGAAGAAGAAACACAAAAGGAAATAGTTTAGAGGGATGGCTCCAAATGGTAAGCTTTAGCTTTCCGTAGAGTAGGCGTATGTAATTTTATATTGCAAAAGGCAAGTCTGGTTTGCACAACAGAAAGTAGGCCCAGAGAGAGTCAGCCATGGCTGCCCACTGCAACGGTGCTCAGTATGAATCCTGGGATTCTAGATCCATGGGTCTGGTCTCTTAGAGTTAGACCCTTTTCCACAGCCAGGTCGCAGTCCTCCCGAACCGTGTGGCATTAAGCAATTTGCTTTGTCTCTGAGCCTCCACCTTTGCCTTGAAGATAATAGGCTCTCGCCAGCATGATGCTATAGAGAAGTGAGCTAACACTCAGGGGCCAGCCTTCTCCACCAGCACTCCCAACCACAGTCTTTCAGGAGCGAGCACCCTCTAGCCAAGCCGCCTGTGGTTCTTTCCTTGGGAACTATGAGCTTCAGGAAGCCCCTTGAGCCCATGCCAGCCCTTTTAGAAGAGGCCTTGCCACCAGCAGGGCAGCATTGTCCCATGAGAGGAAACTGTCGACCCAGCTCCTGCCTGGAGCCCAATGCTGGGGACAATTCGGTTACTAAGGGGACCCTGGCCTGCTAAGTCAAGAAAGGAGGCCAGGGTTTTTCCTCTTCTTCAGCCTGCTGCCATTGTTGAAAAAGTAAACACTCCACACAGCTTAACCGGCAAGTCCTCCAGCCAAGAGTGGAAGGAAATCAAAAGCCTGTTCCAGCCTAGGCTCAGAGAGCCCACAAGGGCAGTCTGTGCTGCTGGGGCAGCTCTGGGAACACCAAAACAAGGCCCAATTCTGATCCACTGTCAACACCCACTCACAGAACCTTTCAGCCCAGGACTGCTCTCCAGCGGCCATTGCCCTCCCCCTTCTGTTTGGAGCTATTGGGAGTGTTGGATGAGGCAAGGCAAGAGATACTGGGGTATAGTGGTCCTCGGCTCAGTGCCTGTAGCCTGGTGTCCCTCCTCTGTGCTCTGATCCTGCCTCTGATGATAATCATAAGCCTTTGAAGTAAGATCCAAGCTGTTGCTACCAATAGGCTGCAGCTCTTCTGTCAACACATATTAAAAAGTAATAACTGCCACATACGTATAAGACCTGAGTACCAGCCCAGGGCATATATGACCTCTGCTCTTCATAACAGCCCAGAACAGTGGTTCTCAACCTGTGGGTCATGACCACTTTGGCAAACTTCTATCTTCAAAAAATATTTTTATTAAAATTCATGACAGTAGCAAAATCACAGTCATGAAGTATCAACAAAAATAATCATATGGTTGGGTTCACCACAGCATGAAGGACTGTACCAACAAGTCACAGCACTTGGAGTGTTGGGAAGCACTTGTCTAGGAGGACTGGTGAGGGGCATCTATTCTGGTTTCACAGATGAACCACTCAGATGAGCCAGCTTCATCCCCTCATGGAGCCCCCCCTTCTTACCTCTGAAACAGGTGGTGACACTGTGCCTTCAGCTCCTAATGGAGCAGACAGTTGTGAGCTCTGAAATGTATGTGGCTTTAGTGGCAGAGGTGATTGTGGTTGGCTGTCATGTAACTTCCTTGTGATGAGGTTGCTAAATCCTGAAGTCGGCTGAGTCTCAGTGTGCTCCTCTGCAGACAGGGCTTGTGCTCACTAAGTTGCAGTTCCTTCCACATAGTGCTCAGCACCCGTGCTATTAACACCTTCTCATTTGCATCACGCCTGCCTGCAAGAATGGTGGGGCTTCAGAAGAGAGAGGAAATGCATTAATCAAACATCTCGTCCAACCTCTCTGACTCCCCACCAATGGAAAGTGCTTAGTAGACGATTGCAAGATGATACATAGGCTCCTGGAGATATCTGTAGCAGGAGTTAGAGACTCTGACCATTACATGGGAAGAGTCTAGGGTTCAGTTTCTTGACATGGTTTTTTGTTTGTTTGTTTTTTAATTAATTTACATTTCAAGTATTATTGCCTTTCCCGGTTTCCCCCACTCATGGAAACCCTCTATCGATCTCCCTTCCCCCTGCTTCTATAAAGGTGTTCTTCCACCCACCCATCCACTCCCATCTCTCCACCCTCGATTCCCCTACACTGGGGCATCTATCGAACTTTCATAGGACCAAGGCCCTCTCCTCCCATTGATGCATGACAAAGCATTCCTCTGCTACAATGACATGTTTTTTATCAACTGTTAAAAAATCTTTGACAAGCATAAGCTGTCTTCCTGCTAGGAAGATCCTTAAAATGTTTATTTAGGTGCCTTAATGTCCTAGAAGCTAGGATCAGAATATCAGCACCAATTTTCATATATACGTGTGTGTGTGTGTGTGTGTGTGTGTGTGTGTGTGTGTGTGTGCGTGCGCGTGTGCGCGTGCATATAAAATGACAACAGTGTCATTTTTCTAGCTGTTAGGCTTAGGGCATGTTACCTAGCCTCTGTGAACTGGCTTTCACCCCTGAGATTCATTGGTAGAGGGAGGCGGGTGATGATACAAATCAGAGAATTTCTATGACAGAAGAACAACACAGGTGAGCTATGAGTTCCTGGGCTGTGGCAGAGCGCACCTTTATTCAGCAGTGCTGTTCTTCCCTAAAGAAGCCAAGGGAAGGAACCTAAGTCCTGGTGGCACTTCCAGTGATTCTGGATTTTCTTTACTTGCAGAAGGTCAGAAACATGGCCCTAGATGATGTTGTGATCTTGAACGTGGACACCAACACCCTGGAAACCCCTTTTGATGACCTCCAGAGCCTCCCAAATGACGTGGTGGGTACCATGTGTGAGTTCTGACTCCTGTATGCTTGTGTTGTGATTCTGGGGCTGGGAGAGGTGGGAAGACAGTGTGCCTAGTCTACATCAGGGTACAGTGGACAATGTTCAGTGACACTATTAAAAAGATCTCCTTACACTGTAGGACTTCCTGAGGATGGCAAACAGCAAGGTACCTTTTTAATGAAACAAAATGGCTATGAAGATGCAAAGTACCTTGAGTAAATTAATTTCCCCTCTTGGCCTCAGTTTCCTACCTTGAAAGAGAAATGCCAGGAAGGTGCACTCGCAGGTGTAGAAGCATTCATCTGATGTTTGACAACAATACAAAGAGCAAAGGTGAAGCATTGGCCTTTAGTTAGTCTCAGGAGGACTAACATGCATGCAGTTGATGTCCTGGAAAGTGAGGAAAGCTGGGGAAGACAGAAATAAGTGTACAGAATTTATCGTCAGCGTTCAACGGTTCTGATGGAAGCGAGGAACTAAGAGCTCTGGGAGGCTCAGTGAGCGTGATGGTTTGTATGAAATGTCCCTCCTATGTCTCAGCATTTGAGCACGAGGTCCCCACTAGGTGGCTGTTTAAGGGGATTAGGCGTGGCCTGGCTGAAGGAAGTATGTCATTTGGGGCAGGTTTCAAAACACTGGCACCATTCCATGTTGGCCCTCTCTGCCTCCTACTTGTGGATCAAGATGTGAGCTCTCAGCTGCTTGTCCAGCCCCTGCCACTATGCCTTCACTGCTCCACAATAGCCTAACTCTTAGAACCATACGCCTAATTAAATATCATTTATAGGTTACCTTTGTCATGGTGTTTGATGATAGCAAAAGAAGTGTAACTAAGACAGAGCCTTATACAAACCCATTGGACTGAACAAAATCCACACAGTAGCACATTGTGATGGTCTGTTTCTCAGAACCCTTGAGGCCAGCTTAAGGTTAGCTAGAGAGATGGGGGGAAAGTTTCTAAGAGAAAGAAGTAGTTCCGTCCGGCACATTTCTTGTCAGGAACTGTGTAAGCCACAACATTGTGAGATAATATTTTTTAAGTAATAAAAGACAAGTTTTCTTTCCTTTTTTCTTTGTTTTTGTTTTGTTTTTAGAAACATGGTTTCTCTGTATAGTCCTGTCTGTCCTGTAACTTGCTCTGTAGACCAGGCTGGCCTCAAACTGAGAAATCCACCTGCCTCTGCCTCCTGAGTGCTGGCATTACCACCACTCATCAAAAGACAAATTTTCAATCTAAGTACTTTTTAGCCACTAAAAGTGTGCTTTCAAAGATGAAGCAGACTTTTTAAAACAATTTTTCAGATTAGAAAAAAACTGAGAGAAATATGTGTCAGCAGATCTGAGCTATAAGATATGTCAAAGGAAGCTCTTGGGTGGTGGACACTAACATAAGGAGACATGTATGACAGAGGAGTGAAGACAGCCAGAAACAGTAAAGTGTAGGTCAGTGTAAGATGTGTATCACATACTCAATAAAAATGATAGCAATACACCATGTGTTCCTGCATACACAGAAGCAAAGCACATAGCAGCAGGTTCACAGCGTAGAGCATGGTAGTGCTTCCCTGGTTGTTATGTTCTGAGGAAACTGTTGTGACGTTGTTGGAACGTGACTGGTATCAAGTCAAAGAAGTTTATTGTTAACTCAGAAACCACCAGAGGAAAAAGAAGACAGGTTCATAAAACTAGCCAACCAATGCTGAGTGTGCAGCATGTTTTCCAGGAAGAATAAAAGAAGCACATCAGCCCAGAAGTGGTGGTGGTGGTACACGCCTTAAATCCCAGCATTCAGTAGGCAAAGACTGGCAGACTCTGTGAGTTCAAGGCCAGCATGGTCTATAGAGTGAGTTCCAGGACAGCCAAGGTTACACAGAGAAACTGAAGGAACCAGTTCAGCACAAGACACCCCAAGACTAAGTTTTCACCAAAGGGAGATTTATTTGCCCCAGAGGGACAAAGGGCAGGAATAAAAGACAAAGACAGAAAGTTAAGAGGATGACACAGAAGGGGAAGGGAACAAGGGAGAGGGCAAGGAATGTTTGTCCCAGAGGACAAAGGACTGCCTCAGCATAGACAGGAGGCAGACGTGGCCCATAGGCAAATGGCAGTTTATAAAGGTAAAAGGGTAAGCCCCATGTCAGAGTGGGGTGTTTAATTTTCATTGGACACACTAATTAGAGCAGCCAAAGGGGGACTTTGGATTGCTGGACTTCAGTACTTTAATCACTGGACCTTGGTACTTAGCCTCAAGAGAAGTGGCCAAATAAGGGAATAGACCATGGAGGGCTAGCTTTAGGAATGTCATCTAATGATTTTTAGCAAGGGGGGGGGGAGCGAAAGGCCTGCCAGAGCCATGCATGCCATGCTCAGCATGGCCAGAGTCCCTTCAAAAACCGTGTCTCAAAAACAAACAAAATTCACACACAAACAGAATCATTAGTAGGATGGTGGGTTTATCTTGCTATTAACAGTAGCATTAAACATGCCTTTTATGAATTATTTTTCTTGTTCCTGTGACAAAATTCCTGTCAGAATCAGCTTAATGGAGTTAAAATTTATTCTGGTTCATGGTTTCAGAGGGTTGCTCTTCATAATGACTAGAAAAGCTTTGAGTCAGATGTGTGGCATAGTCCTACATGAGCCTATGAATGATCCTCCAGATTGGAGCCACGGCACGCATCTAAATATTCCATTCAAGCAGTTAATTACTTCTGATTGTATACCATCTATAAAAATTCTCTGGGTATCTGTGATATCTACATTTGTTTGCACATGGGCTTGATTATGCATACACATGAAGGCTAAAGTTCAGTGTTGTCTTTCCATCAGTGGCTTTCCACCTCTCAAGATTTTATTTTAAATGTATGTGTTGTTTTGCCTGCATGTATGTAGTTATACCTTGTGCTGCAGTTCCCAAAGAGGCCAGAAGAGGGTGCTCCATCACCTGTAACTCGAGTTACCTACAATAGTTAAGTTGTTGTGTGGGTGTTAGGAATCAAATTCAGGTCCTGTGGAAGAGCAGCCAGTGCTTTTAGCTACTGAGCTGTCGCCTTATTTTTGTGAGACAGGGCTGTCACTCAACCTGAAGGTCACTGATTGAGCTAGACTGGCTGGCCAGTGAACTCCAGAGATTCACCAGTCTCTGTACTCTCACTACTGGAGTTTAAGATGTCTGTTGCATCTTAGGTAGTAGGATCCAAACTTAAGTCATCATGCTTGCTTATGGAGCCATTTCCCCAACCCCATGAATATAAAGATTAAGATTAAAAAGTGAGATAATCAGGGCTGGAGAAATGGCTTAGCAGTTAAGCAAGCTTGCTATTCGACCATGAGTCAGGATTTGGATCTCAGCACCATCACCCACATCAGGTGGCTCACAAACATGTAACGCCAGCTCCAAGGGACTATGGGTGCCCATGCACAAATGTGCAGACATTCACACAGCCATGGCACATTAATAAAATAAAAATTCTTACATAAACGGATGGAAAAACACATACCGTCTAGTCACTAATGAGAGCTGGAGAGAAGAACCCAGTCTTCCCTACAGAGGGAAGGCAGGGACTGTCTGACAGTGCTCATTCCAGGACGGCATTCACACTAACATGTAGGCTTAACTGGTTTGCTTCTTAAAAAGCAAAAAAAAAAAAAAAAAGAGGAAGTTTACCCAGAGGATAGCTAGATAGATGGATATGAAGGCAAGGGGAGGTCACTGAGGGGAAGAAGGGACACCAGGCAAGGGGTCATGTGGATGGGAAGGGCCATAGGTAGGAATGATAACTACACACAAAAATGCCACCAGGAAACCCACTGTGCTAACACAAACATAAAAATTCATTATAATAGGGTTTGCAAAGAAAGCTATGATAAGTTTCATGGATAAACATCCAGGTTTGGGGGTTAGTTTAACATCACAATAGTGTTGTATGGCTGTCATGTGACCCGATGGTAGGAAAGATGCTTCATATCTGCTGTCCTTTCCAAATGTATTCTAATTAGGAAAAAATGTACACATACGCAAATTTTGGTACATTTTACAACTAACTGATAGATATGTGTCAGTTTTATTAAAAAACAGTCTGAGGAACCAGTCATACAGCAGAGGAGACAGCAGTGTGACAACATAGTGCAGTGTGGGATCTTGAGACAGAAAGGAACAGTAGAGGGAGGGACAGAGGAACCTCAGTGGGGCTGAGTGCTTGACTCCTGGTTTCAGTGAACTTCCAGTGATGATTCAAGAAGTATCTTGGTGAGAGCTGGTGAAACAGATGCGGTATTTTTTGTTCTGTCTTCACAGCTTTCTGAAATCTGCAAAATTCCAAAATAAGTGCTTATTTTTTTTAAAAAAAAAAAAAGAAAAGTAAAATGAAGTTATTAAGACTATCTTTATGCCTATAATTTTGGCAATTTAGATGAAATGCACAAATTCCCTCAAATGCATAAATTTATAAAGTGACTCAAGAGAAAAATGTAAATGCCACTATTCTGTTATAAATGAACAGAATAGTGTGATTTTCTTGTGATTAAAACTTTTAATCTTGTGATTAAAACTTTTAAAGGCAAATATAATCATACATAGTTTTTTAGAACATTTAGGTTAAAAAAAAAGGCAATTTTATTTTGTTAAGTCAGCATCACCCTGAGATAAAACAATCCCCCTCCAAAAAAATGGAGCTACAGACAGACATGCCTTCTAAAGATATGAAATTTTAAAACAAAATATTAACAAATTGAATCCAGTAAAATAAGATGATAATAAGACACAGTGATCAAGTTAATACAGATTGGAAATCAGTTTCAGTGATCTGCCCAATGAAAACACCAGAAGAGAAAACCAGAGCTTCAAAAAGTGCATGTATATTCAGGAAAAATTCAGTGCATTTTTAACAAGTACGGATCTCTTAACAAGTACGAATCTCCTCATGGTAAGAGAACCTTCCTACTTATGTCATATCTGGTTGGGAAACCAAAGTGTAGACCCCAAGAGGGATGTCTCCTTTTCCCATTCAGCACTAAACTGGCGTCTCAGACCCGCTAACTAACTAGGACAAGAAAAAATAAAGGAATAAAATCTCTGAGTCTGACAGTGGTGGTGCACGCCTTTAATCCCAGCACTTGGGAGGCAGAAGCAGGTGGATTTCTGAGTTCAAAGCCAGCCTGGTCTACAGTGATTTCCAGAACAGCCAGGGCTATGCAGAGAAACCCTGTCTCAAAAAACAAAAACAAAAACAAAAAAGAAAAAGAAAAAACTCACAAATCTGAAGATTAGAAAAGTAAGCAGGGGTTGAGGGAATCATTTAGCAAAGTCCCACTGAGCAAGCATGAGGACCTGAGTTTGATTCCAAGCACTCGTGTTTAAAATGCTCAGGTGTCATGGAGTGGGTCTGTAACCCAGGACTGAGGGGAAGGCCAGGGACAGGCAGATCCCTGGAGCTCACTGGCTACACAGCCTAATTGAATGAGCCCCAGATTCAGTGAGAGACCCTGACTTAAAGAAGTAGGACCCAGAGTGAGGAAGACATTGGAGATCAACCATTGCCCTACACATATACACAGAGGAGTAAGTAAAAGTGCCATGGCTCACACAACACGATCCTGTATATGGAAATCTTTAGGAGTCTCAAAACTGAGTTCAGCAAGGATACAGGAAAATGTCACTGTACAAAATTCATATATATTCCTATATACATGAAATGAGCAATTGAAAATGAGATTTTTTTTACAGTGCCATTTAAAATAGCATACAAAACAAAATACATTTAACAAAAAAAGTGTAAGATTTGTATGCTACAAGCTATAAACCATTTGAGGGGAAAAAATTTGAAAGACCTAAATAAATGGAGAGATATTCCATGTTTTGGATTGGAAGACTCAATATTTTTTACTCAATATTTTTAAGATGTGAATTTGCCTAAATTGATCTATAGATTCAATATAATCCCAGCCCAAATTCCAGATGGCTTTTTTGGGGGAAGCTTGACAAGCTAGTTCTAAAATGTATATATGTGAATATGCTAAAGAAGTAGAGCAGCAAAGACAATGTTGAGAAGGAAAGTTAACAGCACCATTCTGTATTACCTGCCTGCAAGTAAGACCTACGGTAGTGACAGGAACCAAGACAGTGGAGATGGGCACTAGCTCACAGACTCAAAGGAAGAGATCAGAAGTAAACCTGCACATGAGCACAGGCTTGGTCTGGTTTGGGTTTTCTATCCTTGAAATAAATGAGCTAAAACAACTGGATATCATGGAGAAAAGGAACCTTGACTTCTGCCTCATGCAAATATTAGCTCAAAACAAATTAAGTGTGGAAACATAGAAAGATGAAACTATAAAACAAGTAGAAGAAAATATGCGAGAATCTTCACGAGTATGAGGTAGGCAAAGATCTCTCACTAGGTCACCAAAAACTTGCATTATAAAGGAAAAAGTTGTGAAGTAGACCCCAGGATGGCAAATGCTTTCATCCTACAGTCAGGGGCACTTAACAAAATAGACAAACTACAGGCATAGAAAACATTCTCAAAATTCTGTCTATAAAAAAAGAGGGGGCAGGAGAGTTTGCTCAATAGATAAAAGTGATTGCTGCCACGCCTTAGCTGGGTTTGTTCAGGGACCCACATGGTAGAAGAAGAAAACTTATTCCTGCAAGTTATCCTCTAGCATCCACACACATTGTGACACATGTGCAATCCCTCTGCCATAGCACACATACAAATAATAAATATAATTTAACATTTTAAAGAAAGAAAAAGGTGCTGTCCAAAGTATGTCCAAAGAAACACTAAGGCTCGGTCTTAATAATTTAGGTGTACAAAAGACTCAAGGAGAGCACCACAGCGATGTTCACTGAGCCAACAGGCACATAAAAAGATGTATAGCATCGTTAGGTGGAGAGTAAAAATTAATACCACGATGGTGGACCACTATAAACCTAGTGGTGTAGTAAAATAAAAACTTACCACCCTAGATCTTATGCATACATTTACTATATGACCAAACACACTACTAGGTATCTACTGAAGAAAATAAAAATTTATATACATATAGATACGTGAATATTTTAGCAGCTTTATTTATAATTACACTAATTTTTTTCTTCTGTTAAAAAAAAAAGATCTACATGTCCCTTATCAGACAAGCACATAACCAAGTTCATGCTCATAAAATGGACTACTACCCATCAAAAGAGAAACTTACTGATTCTTACCCAACAAAATAGATACCAGCAGTATTTTATGATTGTGAAAGGATCTAGGAAGACATTCTGATCCAGGCACAGCTAGAGGCAGACATCAGATGAGTATGTTTCCAGGACTTTGTTGCCCAAAGGAAATATGAAGGGAATGGAGTTGTTCTGAGTCTTGTCATGGTGAACATGTATTTGCTTCTTTAAACTGGGTAGGAGCTGTGGGAGCCATCTCAGTTGGTAAAGCACTTGCGCCTCAAGCATCAGAACTTGGATCCAATCCCTAGAACCCACTTTAAAGCCAGATGTAGCAGCTCATACTTGTAATCCCAGCAATGGAGACATATAGAGGGAGGTCTCTGGGGGCTCACTGCCCAGCCAGCGTAGCTTAATCAGCAAGTCCCAGGTCCCAGAAAGATCCTGTCTCAGAAAACAAGATGGTCCAGGTGTGGTAGTATAGACTGATCTCTGAATTCCAGGCAGCTGAGCTACTCAGTGAGACTGTGTCTCATTGTGTGCACACGCACGCGCGCACACACACCACCACCACCACCACCACCACCACCACCAGCAGCAGCAGCAGCAGCAACAGCAGCATCAAAAAGGTAGTGACTGGTACTTTTGAGGGACAACATCCTAGGTTGACTACTATCTTATACTCAAGTGTGCACCCAGCCTCTCTGTCACAAAGATCATATCCAGCTATCACAAAGGTGATCTCTGGCTTCTCAGTAGGACTCTTTCCAGATTATGCTAATTTCTGGTGAAAAGTCTGAACAGGAAACCCCACCAATCTCTGTCCTTCCCATGGAAATCCACCAGTCCCTAAGCATGAAAATCCACCAAGCCCCAAGCTCCCCAAACTCAAGACTTGAAATCCCACCAATTCTCAGCCTGGAAATCTCTGCCCTGCAAAGCTCCGCCCCCTAAGAAATCCTATATACACCTTGCCTACTGTTCAGTTCCCTGCTGTTTTCACCTGGGGAACAGAAGCAGCCAACCCTAGATTCATCTCTCTCAATAAATCTCTTATGAGGTTTTCTGCCCTGTGTGACTCTCGCATCTCAAGAAGCCAAGAAATCAAGAGTGGGGCTGAGACTCCTGAGCACCTCAGCCCAGCTGGGGACACCCTCCCCTGGGAGCCGCAACCATGAAAGAGGAAGGAGGAAGGAGAGCAGCCAAGCTGGAGGCATTGATGACACTGCAGCACTCCAGCTTAGCCAGGGAGACCCTCCCCAGCGCTGCAGCACCTCTGCTGCGGAGCGGAGCCTCTCTCAGAGCTCGGGCGCCTGGGCTCCCCGGCCCTACATTACTTTTCCATCCCAGCAGGAACTCCAACACAAGTATTTTTTTAATTGTTTTTAGGTTTATTTGTTTTTTTATTTGTGTGGGTATTTTACCTGCATGTATGTCTATGTACCACATGCATGTAATGTCTTAAAAGGCCCAAAGAGGGTGCTGAATCCTCTAGCATTGAAGTTACACACAGGTGTGAGCCACCATTGTCAAAGCCAGAAATTAAACACAGGTCCTCTCCAAGAATACCCAGTGCTCTTAACCACTGAGCCATCTCCTTAGGCTTGGTACAAGAAATATCCAAATATGGAACAACTTTTCTGGAGCTGTTACTACAACTCATGGGAATAGGAATGGCATAGCCACTTAGGGAAAACAAAAAACAAACAAAAAACCAGTTGGTTTTCTAGGAAGTTAACACAGGTCTACCACAGTGCCAGGCAGCTCCACTCCTTCCTGTTTATCTAAGAAGGAAAAGCAAGCATCCAACAGGTTTGTCCGTGAGTGTGAATGCTGCTCAAGGCAGCAGCCTGAGTGTGGATTTATGTAGGTTTCTTTATTACTAAGTCACAAATTAACAAACTCCAATGTGAGACTCTCTAAATGGACTACAGTGAGTGAGGAGAAGCCAGAGTCAGGAGGATAGATACGATTCATTCATGAGCATTGTAGAGAGGGCCTAGAGGAGGCAGCCTGGCTGTACAGACACCTCAAGGCCAGCTGGTGGGGTAAGGAGGTGGCCCGTCCCTTGATCTTGGTGAGATGCATAGAATGTCAAAACTCAATTGACCATCCATTCAAAATACATACATTTGCTTACCTTAAGTTTTGATTAAATGAAGTTAAAAAGAAGAGGCCTTAGAAATTAATTTAGAGCAGATTTCATATTGAGCTCTGGAGCCAACTGATTTCTTGTGGTTTATGAACTTAGGCAACAGGTAACTTTGGGGCAGGATGGCTCTTGCTTTCTGTAGCTGCCCAGACCATTTACTCATGAGTTGATAGCCTTGTCTCTGTAAGCTTTTCTGCCCTACTATAAAAAGGGAGGGGGAGGCTGCCACTGTTGATGCCTCCCGCTCTGCTAGTGTCTATGAAACTTGCAATATACTGTTTCCCTGACAATATGCATTGTTCCCTGGCTGTGAACTTGGCAGGAGAATTACAGCAAGAGTATTCCACCCTTATTGATCTAAAGTCAGCTTGCAGGCTTCATGTTCATCTCAAGCCCTGGCCTGAGTCTCTCAATGCCATGCTCTTCCAGAAGCCAAGATTCCCCCCACCCCCAGATGTCCCAAGATCTCCCTGTTCTGTAGGTGATCCTGACCATGCACAGCAACAACATGCTGTACTCAGGAGTGAATCCTCCTCTAGATCCGATCCTTTAGGTGTATTTGCATGTCTAATGTGTACTGTCTAATGGATCACTGACTGATTTGGGGGGCATTCACTGGGTCCAGGGTTTACAGTTGACAAAATTCTCCGTGAGGTCACAGGCTGGTTGGTTTGATGATCTAGTGGATAGCAGGATGGCTTAGTTTGTCCGTGTTTCTCTGGTTGCAACCCACCATCATACTATCCGTGATAGCATACTCCAGCACAGAAGTACCACTTCCTGATTCACAGTCCTATGATGATGTCCCACTTTTTTCTACGTGAAGTTAAAGTGCCACATATAGTTCTTTAGGGTATCTTGTCTCTCGTGACCCTCCAGCCCACCTTTATTTTATACCAGCAGCTTTGCCTCAGTCTATGGGAGTTCCAGGCATTTCAGTCAAAGCCTCTCCAGGAGTTAGATCTGTAGCTAATTTAGAAATGAACATTTTTTTCATCCTTTATTTGTTCAAATGCTTTTGGGTGTATGCTCAATGTACTGAGACCTAAAACCAGTTCAGAAGCAGCAGTTACCATCCTGCCAGCAGAAGGTGCGGCCAAGGGCTGGTGCTGTCTGTGAGCATGATGAGCTTGGGAAGGGCATCACAGTCCACTGCAGCCGGAGGAGACGTGGGAAGGACTGAGCAGGAGGAAGACCAGAGAAGTGTGCTCATAAGCACAAATTCGACTTCAAGTGGGGCAGTGGGGAATGAACTAAGAATCCAGTGATGTGCTGAGATCCATGCTATCTCAAACTACGGGGATCTGCTTTCACTGTCTCTCAGCTTCCCAAAATGTGCCCAAAGCTTCCCTGCCTCTGTCCCACATCTACCAATATATGACTTGAATTTGGGGGACAGTTTGCATGAACGGTGTTACTCTGTCTGTTCTTAAGGAATTGTCTTAGCTCTGCACTGGGCTGGGCTGCCCACCACCAGTGTCCACTCCTTTTGTGCATTCGATGCAGGAAGCAAAGGAGCATCGTGATCCAGTGTACCTTGACCAGAGTGTGTGTGTGTGTGTGTGTGTGTGTGTGTGTGTGTGTGTGTATGATTTGTCAACAACCGAGGACTTTATGTGGCCTCATTAAAGATGCTGGGGCAGGAGCACTGTGGGACATCAGAAGAGCCCTCAGCAGTAAACCACAACGCTGAGCTTTGGAACGCAGTAAATGTTTAAGAGACTTCCTTCCTTTCATTACTGAATTTTACTTCACTTTTATACCAGTAAAGAGTTGTGTTTTATTGGTTGAAATTTCTTGATTCCGTTTTCCCCAGGTCTGTTTAAAGCTACATTTTATCTTTGAGGATGTTTGGCTCGCCGTGGAGGAAGTGCTGCCAGCGAATTCAATTAACTGGCAGAGCTCACAGATATTGTACATGGATTTCTTTTTTTTCCTCCTTTTTCACAACTGCGACATAAACACAGCTGGGTTTAATATTTGTTGTAACAAAGATTTAACTTGAATCATTTTACTCCGGGTAATTAATGCTTGGAATGTGGGTTCCTCTGCTTGGTTTGCAATCCTCTGCGTTTTCCTGCTCACGCTATCTAGATAATGAAGTGCGCTCCTCCAGGTCTTTGCCCTGCCTTAAAACTGCTTAATATTTGGCCGTTCCCACTAGAGAGCAGATGCTTTTCTTTGCAAGAATTGAATTTCTGTCAGCTCTTTTATGCATCATGTGTTTGGAACTGTAAGTGGATCAAGTTGTTCATCACAGCAGGGACACTGTGAAACACATCTATTATACACACTTCCCACCCCCCACCCTGCTTCCTGTTTTTTTTTACCTCCCCTGAGGAGGTGGAGATGCCCGGATTCCCTTGGGAGATATCTCACTCTGTGTGGATATACTCATGTGATCCAGCATGGATCCGGCCTGGCTGCCTCCCTCAGCGTGGAAATCTATATCCCTGCAGCCCAGTCTTGTTGCTGCGACAGACTCCTCTTTTATCTTAGTAAACACCAAGCACTTCATTAACTCCCAAATACACACCAAGCTTGGGTCACTAAATAAATCCACTAAGCCCAGCATAATGAGTGACAGAAATTCCCAGTAATTGATGCCCTAGAAAATGTTTGTTCTATGACTTTTAAGCTATAGAGTTGGGCTAATGTAGAAGAAAGCCACCATCTATTAGGCACCTAATGTGTGCCTGTCACTGTAGTAGGGGCTTTGAAAGTCTTGACATTTGACCTGTGTAACAATTATATATATATGAAAGTACTTTATCACCTTGTTATTTAAAAAGAAAAAGAAAAGGAGGTTAAGCACCCACCTATAGGCATCTAGGTCATAACTAGCAGCCATGGCAGAATTTGAACTCAGATCTGTCTAAACAATAGCCTTTATCAATAAATTCTGACAGATTTATTAAACTTCTTCTGACAGATTTATTACATTTCTTGACTGACCATTCAAGGTACTTGTTTTTGGTTGGTTTGTTCTGAGACAGTCTTTTTGGCCTTAAGCTTGCTATGTTATTGAATTAAAATGATTCTCCTGCCTCAGCCTCCTAAGTTCTGGAACTGAGATATGCACATGCACCTAACTTGAAGGCACTGATTTATGGTATTTGTTTATTTACACTCTAACACTGCTCAAAGCCAAAGACAATTCTGAACATCTTTGTGTCCGTCTAAATCAGAATCTGTGGTAGCAACTGAAATTAATTTTCCTTTTCCCTCAGAGCTCAGTACAAGTGCACCCTGGCTTCTCAAAGCAAGCCACCATGTTCTCGAGTCCTAGAATCTGTGGTGAGCTGATGACAGAGATTCCCAGATGTGTGTGGTTTGGTTTGTCAGCTCAACACAGCATTGAAAAGCACATCTTAGGGATGCTCCTGCAGTGGGAGCCCCCCTTTGGTCTCAGACTGTGAGGACAGGAGTGAATCAAGGTGTGCTTTAGTAGGTGCCACTTAGTTTGCTGGTATTGCCGTGCCACATTCACTGGTCTGCCAGAGAAATGCTTATACATAGAAGTCATTACAGTGACTCGTAAGACAGATTTTACTTTGGAAGAAGCTCATCAGTCTTTCAACAAACATTTTTAGTCATGATTAACTTGAGTCTTCTTCCTCTAAATACTTTTCCTTAGGGTTCAGCAGTAGTATCCTCGATCAGGAGACGTCCACGAACCTTTGTTTTCTAGGCTGTTTGTTGTTGAATGGTTTTAGAAAGTGATAGAGGTTATATTTTTTTTTAAAGTGTCTAACTTTCCTTTTGAAAGCAACTCTGCTTTTTTCAAAGGTAACTTACATTTTTATTTTGTGTGTTCTGTTTGCAAGCGAATGCTTCTTGGTTTATTCATGTTGACAACTGAAAAGCCTTGGACCTAATTAAAAGAATTTCCATGAGCACCTTTACTGAACCATTTCATTACGCAGCACTGCACAGATTGCATTGTGAAGCATGGTGATGGTTTAAATCTGACCTTTAATCCTAGACTGCCAGGAATTTTAGGAGGAGCCCTGCATTGAAAATATTCCCCCAAAAGCATGCATATGCTTATACATATTTGGTTAGAAATGATCTTTTTATTGAATGGCCACCTACTAATATAACTACATGTCACTTTGAGCTCAGATCCTGTAATCTATAGTTGTTAGGATTTCCTAGCTGCAGTGCGTGCGTGTGTGTGTGTGTGTGTGTGTGTGTGTGTGTGTGTGTGCGCGCGCGCGCGAGCGCGCGCGCGCGCGCGCTTACTGTTAAAGCTGAATTATTTTATAGAAAAAGCAAAGACAATTTTACTTACTCTGGACTAAAGAGGGGCGGGGGTTGGAGCAGGTGGATATTACAGGGGGGTAGAAAGTGTGTGCACCTGAGCCACTGTGTGTGTATGTATCTCTTACTGGTGAGGGGCTGGAGTATATGAGGGCATGACAGACCCTTTCTGAACCTTCTTTGGTAGCTAGTGAAAGTAGGACTCTTTGGTTTTGTTTTTAAATTATACTTTTTATTACAAGAATAGCATCCTAAGGATTTGAAGGTTTTTCATGGGATGCTAACCAGAACCATTATGGCACAGTAGAGTAAGCATTCACATAATGAAAATTGATCCTTTTGTCTGACAAAAGGCTGAGTAGAGTGAGGACATTGCCTCTAACTTCTGACTTACATGTAGCCCATGAGTTGTCAAGAGGGGAGGAGGAAACAGAGGTCAGAACCCCCAGGGTCATCACCTGCACCGCACAGAGCTCTGCATAACTAGCATAGCCCTACCTCCCCCACAGAGAACCAAGGATTTTGTGGGGAAAATGGGATGCAGAAGAAGCAATTAAACCCAACTGAGGTCAAGGTCCAACCATGTTCTCAAGAAAGAAATAGGAAAGCAGGGAATGAGCAGAGGCAGTAATGGAGATATATTAGGTTGGGAGAGAGTACGCCTGTGTCGTGGACAAGTGCAGTGTGCTGTCCTAAGATAAGAAACCCCGGCAGCAGTGAAAGTTAACTGGCTCGCACAGGCTGTGAGGTAGAGAAGACCCAGCCTTGACTTTGGTTTCTGCCTACTACTGGACCATCTACTAGATGGGGTCTGAGTCTCAGTCTTCCCATCTGTATAGCAGGGATAACAGTGCCTACTCAGTGTTTCTGAAGGCTTCCTCCCATGCTGGGCATAGAAACACTTGCCCTGTCATTTACTAACTAGTAGGATGTTCCTATTTCTTTTCTCTTGATGATTTAGTCCATAATTCTTTCAAAAGTTATCACTGAAATGAGTGTGCTGTGAGATTATCCTCACATACTAAGACTTTCTGTTTCAAATTTGAGACAAGCGCTAACAAAGGCATAGAGATTGACTGGGGGCTGAGGAGATGGCTCAGTGGTAAAGTGTTTGCCATGCAAACCTGAGGATCTGAATTGGCATCCCCAGCAACCACTTAAAAGAATCCAGAAACAATAGCAGACCAGCTCCAGAGCCAATGAGGCAGAGGCAGGAGGGTCCCTGAGACTTAAGGGCCATCAGTCTTTTATTGAAAAGACTGCTCAAAAATAAGGTGTATGGGTTTAGGAGATGGTTCAGCCAATTACAGTGTTTGCTTCACAAACACAAGGACCAGAGTTTGTACCCCACAAGATCCACATGAAATCCAGAGGGCTTGGCAGCCTGCTTGTAATCTCAGGGTGCAGAGTGGAATGGGATCCCCAAAACAAGCCAGCTAGCAAGTCTAACCAAACCCATGAGTTCTAAATGCAGCAAGAGACCTTGCTTTGAGGAATAAGGTAGAAAGTGACCAGTGAAGATGCCCTTAGGCATGCACACCAAAGAGGGGTGCAGGCCTCTGACCTCGGTTTAAGCGCGCTCACCAATAAGTAAACAGACTAGACCATTTTTTACTGCTAGTGGCAGGAGGACAAAGTGAGCTAGTATTTTCCCATCTCTGCAGAGGAGAAAACAAGTCACTTTGCCCTCTGCCCCAGGGATTTTTGGAACTAAGTCTAATATCTACTTTATTCAAGAAAGGAAGACAATCAATTTGCTTGGAGGGAAATATGACTCTCTGTCCCTTCTTTTTTTTCTTTTTTTTTTTCTTTTCTATATTCTTTGTTTACATTCCAAATGATTTTCCTTTTTCTGGTTCCTCTCTGTCCCTTCTTATATTTAATTTGTCAGATTAGCAAATACTGAACTCTACAATTCACACACCCAGCAGTTAGTACAACTTTGTGCAGGGCTCCTGCACAGACTGGCTTGAGCCAGACTTGAGAACTGTGTTTCTAGCTAGGTGATATACCTACCTTGGTCCTACTGGATAGTCTATTAGAACATACAAGACTGAATTGCTGTTGTCAAATTCATCATTACTCATGGCCATGTGTAATGCCATGGGTAGTGGAGAGGGTACAGTTGATCCCTGGCAGGAGAACCTTGGTCTAGCCTGAGGTATCCAAATGAGGATATAGCATTTGAACAGAGCCCTGTGTCATCCAATATGGTATCCGCTAGTTACAGATGGCTATTTAAATTCAAATTGAATAAAGTAAAATACAGCCTTTAGTTTCTCAGTCATAACAGCCACATTTCAAGTGCTCTGAGCAATCTGCTTTTGCATAGCACCAGGCAAGAGGTAGATCATTCCCATCAGTGTATAAAATTCAGCTAAACTGCTCTGCACTGTGAGGTAAGAGCATAACAGTAGGTGAGAGCACTGCAAATAGGAAATAGCCAGTGGGACTAGAGATTAGTGAGTAATCATGGAAATGACAGAACCTTATCTGAATGACATAGGTTCAGGCCTTACTAGGACTCAGAGCAATACCAGAATGTTTGAAATATCGTAAGGTGTCAGCACTGATAGCAAAAGGTAGGTGGTTAACAATATCTTGGGTATGACATTTCATAGTATCATCAGAACTCTCCTACCCCCAAGCCACAAGTTTCAGCAAAGTCAGGGGATATACCTGTTGTTGAGTGCTGCTGTGCGTTGCAAGGTTTACCCACCTCTTTCATAGGATAAAGATACGTAATCTGCTATTATATAAAGAGCTAAAGGAAGTTGGTTGTGATAGCACGGCTTTAATCCCAGCATTAGAGTGGGGGTAGGAGGAGGCAGGGCAGATCTCTGAGTTCGAGGGCTACCCTGGTCTACATAGTTCCAGGACAGACAGGGTTAGAGACACTTAAAAAAAAAAAGCTAAATAATGAGATGATAGATGATTTTATAGATAGATAGATAGGTGGGTGGATGGATGGATGGATGGATGGATGGATGGAGTGGAACTCCCTTTTAAGCCAGTAGTGAGCTCATTTCTACTGGTTGCTCGGAACTAGATTAAAAGGCCCAGGAGCTCTGCCTCATCCATTCATGGTATAGCTCTAACCAAGCACATCTTCAGCCTTGGTTATTAGCAAATAAGAGTTTCGTGAGCACCAAAAAGGATGAACAGGGCTTCACTCTATCAAGTGTGAAGGCTCTAAAAGATTTATTAGTGTGGACTTTGTTATAGGTTTCAATAAGGAATATTAGTAATAGGATGTAAAGGAGCTGAAGTTCAACAGGTAAAGAAAGCAGGAAGCCAGGTCACCAATCCCAGGCCTCAGCTGAGCAGATTGCACCCCTGTGCTGCAGCCTGAGGAGGCTGTGGGAACAGAGGGGCAGCTGGTGAAATCAAGAGACCTAAGAGAGAGGAGGGGCAGGGAAAGAGAGGGAGGGAGACAGACAGACAGACGCTGAGGACCAAGCACAGAGGCACAGTACAGAAGTAGGCTGAAGGAGAGCAGTGACACCTGTGTCATTCTGCCGCAGTGACTGACTGCTGTCTGTGTTCCCTCCCACTCACTCAGTGTGCAGCCACTGGTTTGCCTGCTGCTGAGCTAAATCTCATTCACTGGATGAGTGTGAGTCCTGTCTCCCACCCCATCCCACACCCAGGGTCCTTGCCAGCTGAGATCAGCTCCTAATCCTGAGGAATGTTGTCCTAGCTCCTGGATTGATGGTAAATGCCTTTCCAAACTTGTTTACTTTCATTCAGCAGGAAGTGCTGTACTTGGGGGCTTTGGGGCTCTCAAGAGACACGATAGACTGCAGCTCATGGCAGAGGCCTACATGGTCCACAGGCCTAGCTTAGTGGTCAAAAGACTATCACAGATGGGGGAACATCTGGTACCTTCTTTCCCTTAGCCCAAGGCAGTGGCTAATTTGACTATTAAAGAAAAATACCTCGCTCTACTTCTTTATAATGAAAGTAGCATGCGTTTTTATGAGGAATAATCAAAACAATCAATTTTATAAAACAAAGTACCCTTACATAACTAATGGTTGGTGCATGACACTTCTGGTTTTACTGCACACACACACACACACACACACACACACACACACACACACACACACACACATATATATATATATATATATATATATATTACATGAGTTAGTAAATGATTCATGCTATACACACTGTCCTGCAATTTGAGTCTCATCTCCCCTTATTTGACTATGTTTGGGGAACATCTTTTCAGGATGGTTCAGAATTCTGCCATTCCCAACTATATAGCACTGTACCATGAGGCTGCAGTTACTTCATGGACCCTGGTAATATAGATGCAGACTGTCTTCCAAAGAATGAATGGATGTCCATGGCAAGATAGGCACAGACAAGGCACAGGCAAATCAAGTCTGTGAGAATCCTCTGGACTGAAGTGATTTCATATCAGTTAGTATAATGTCAAGCAGGATAGCTAGTCCAGCCTAGTATAATAGCCCAGCTATTCCAAAGGTGTAATGGGGAGGCCCAGGTGCCAGAGGATTTGCCCCAGGATAAAGTTGTTATATTTGGTTATTTACAAGATTACCAGGACAGCGGTGAATAGGTGGCTTGAGAAGAGGTAAAAGCAGACAGCCCACCAGATAATGAATTGAGCTGCACCTCGAAGGGCCAAGGTCGTGTGCACTGAGAGGTGAGAGCAGGTTTAGGGTGGTGCTGATGAGATGTCAGAGTAGCTGTGAGCAGGGCTGAAGAGGCAGAGTCTGGCCTGGGGCCCAGGAGCTGCCTTGATGGTGCTGCAGTGCCCAAGGTGGATCACAGAGGAGGAAGGCTAATGCAGAGAGGAACTGTTGAGTGCAGTCTTGTGCCCTCTTCCCTTTGGTTTTGGTCTTCCTCCTGTGACAACTGATTAAAGGAGGAAGCCATCCTCACTGACACGTCTACCACCCCAAATTACCCCTGACAAGCCCCTATGTAGTGATATGGCCAGCACCCCAGGAGCACTCAGGGCAAGTTCAGCTTTAGATGTATGATGGTGGGTTATTTAAGCCTTCCGTTTTCTTTGCTTTTATTTAAGAGACAGAATGCAATTCTGAGCCATTAGATACACATAGGCTTGCAGTTTCAAAGTTTGAAGTGCCTGCAGGTCAAGACAAAAGCTTCTCCATGGTAAGGGATGAGTGAGGTCTTCAGAAGTCTTGGCCTGGGTGCTCACGGGGTGTCAGGAGCCTGGGACCACTTGGCCAGCTTCAGACCAGCGGGGGCTGACAGGAAGGCGCTTGCTCACTCCTGTTTGCTCAGTTCCCATCAGCCACTCCTTCTTTGTGTAAGATGGTAATGAGGCCATTAGGAGAGGCTCACCTGAAGTGCAGCTTGTGAATCCAAGGTAATTAAACACCTCCTGAATGAAAGGGAAAGGCCAGGGAAGGTTAAGTGAGGAATAATCCGCAGCACAGGTGGCCCAAGGCCTTTGAGGAGCCAGAAGAAGAGTGACAGTGGCGGGCACCATTTCAAAGGATGGAAATGTCACCCTAGTCCTCAAGAGGGACAGAGTTTTTATTATTTGGGGGGTTAGAGTTGGTAATTTTTTTAACATTTTAGTAAAGCATGGTTTTTTATACCTCTATCTCAAGTTGAAAATCCATGGCAGAACCTTCCTAGAGGTCAAGGGTCCAAGGGGCCTGCATCACTCCTCAGGACCCCTCAGTACTGTGACTTTGAGTCTGTGGTCCCAGAAAGGAAAGCACAGCAGAGGACTGCATGCTTGTGCACAACATACATGCATGCTCACACACTCATACATACATGTATGCTCACATACATGTATGCTCACACACACGCATACACGCACCTAGGGTTGATATGATAGATGCCCAATTACTTTCAAAGACTGTATTCTGTTGCCCTTCGCCTTATAGAAGTGGAGTGGCTGGCTCCTGTGTGCTGTACCTGTCCCTTCTGACCTTTGCGAATGACTCTTCCCTCTAGCTACCTCAGGGAGAGCTCCCTGTACTCGGCCCTTTCAGCTGATCTTCAGTACACAGGCAACTTTGGCTATTCAGGTTCTTGCCTCCAAACCTCTGCTGTCTCCATACCATGAATCTGTATAATAGCTACTAGGATTCATCACCATCCAGCAGAAATAGGTAAATAAGGTGTAGTGCAGTAGAATGTTGATCAACCACAGAAAGGAATGAAGACTTCATATGTATTGCCACATAGAAAACTGAGCATTGTGATGCATGAAAGAATCTGGTCACGTGAGCTACTTTTTGGTCCTGTAGTTCCATGTAGTTGGGTAGGTGCATGGTTGTCTAGGACTAGGGTGGGATCATGAGGTTTCTTCCGGAAGTTGTGAAAATGTTCTAGAATTGGATGGTTTTGATTAGTCTTACCACCAGACTATATTTTCTAATAAATGCATTTAGAGATTTGTAAAATATACCACAGTAATTTCTAATGCTGAAGACACCTTTTTTTCCAATCAAACTGACTCCCTCCTGGAATTGTCTGAGGCCCTCTGGGTACTAGGCTCAGCCATCTGTCCCTCTATGACCTGCTCTCACATTGTCATCTTTGTTTCACCAGATCTCCTCCCTGAAGAACAGGCTGAAGAAGGTCTCCACAACCACGGGCGATGGGGTGGCCAGAGCCTTCCTCAAGGCTCAGGCTGCTTTCTTTGGTAGCTACCGGAATGCACTGAAAATTGAGCCAGTAAGTAGCCTCTTGGCATGTAACAACATCTGTGTTTGATTAGGGACCAAGGAGCCACCTCTGGATAGGAGAAGTCCTTGGCTGGCCTTGAGGAGACTCCAGGGATGAGACATGGCTACCAACAGCCCCAGCTCACGATTATGCTCTGCACTTACCTCACCGCTCCTTGTCTTTCAAAGAGTCCCTTCATCTGGGAATTCACATTTGGTGGCTTCCTATATATATAGTCATGATTTAAATGAGCACAACACAGTAAGGACTGAGCAGTAGTTACCTACATACCTAGCTCTTGCATTTCCCTGAGCCCGGTTGACCATTCATTTCCCTTACCTGCCCTGTGAGGTAATAGTTACAAAGAGGTCAGGTGTTTCCTGAAACTAGTGGCAGTTCCACCACTTCTTACTGCTTCCACGTGAAGCCTCCCATGGATGTCCCTCTATTCAGCCTACTTTTGCCTCTGGCTGAGCAGAATGCATATGTAGCCCAGGCAGCCTGTGTGTGACAGGCCAACTGTGGTCATTCTGATCCAGGTCAATACAATCTGTTTCTAGACTATTCCTAGGTCTTTCTAATGTCTATCAGCTTAAAACAAGCTCCCATGTCCTGTTGGTCTGGAAGGGAGCTGGCTCCAACTCTGACTTGATCTCGGGCCCAGACAAACCAATCAAGTTTTAATAGTTAGTGTAATTAAAGGAAAATATTGTCCTCACGCCTCTCTAAAAGGAAGGTGGGAGAACTGTCCCACTCCTTCCCCAGGCCTGGTGGGACCCAGAAAGCTGGACACATTTTTCACCCTGGTACTTGCCTCATGGTTGTCACATGCATGTGTAGAATGCAGAGTTTATTTAATCCAATGCATAGTACTAGATCTGAGCTGGACACAAGCGCCTCCAGAAGAAGAATTGCTAGTTGCTCCTGACTGGCAGGCTCTGGGCTAAAGCACTGAAACCCAGGGATTTAAACCTGGCTCAGGACTTCTTAGCTGCATAAAACTTGAACAAGTCACCCTGTGTGGTTAAACTTTACTGTCTTCACCTACAGAAGTGGATACATCTTGCTTCTCCTTTCTGGTTCTTGTTAGCCTCAAACAGCCCTGACGTGTGTCTTAGGAAAGATGAGACCTCAGAAGGAAACCTTGAAAGAACAGAACAGAGGTTCCATACCCAGTCACAAGTATGGGCTCTCGAGCTTACCAAGGCTTGTGATCTGAAGGTGGAGATGGGCTGAGACAGCATCAGCAGAGGCTTGGATGCGTGTGTAGGAGTGTGCGCTTTACTCTTTAGGAGCATAAAGTTCCGCATGGAGATAGGATACCACTGATGGCAGGGTTGAGTTTTATAACAGTGATGGGCTATACCAGAATGTCGCATGGTGGAAAAAGAGGCTGGGCCTAGTAATAGATGAAACATAGTAGACAAATGGCATATAATGTCAAAGTGGCTCCAGAGATTGGGAGGCTAAGGGAGGCTGGTGGTGCCTCTGGTACAAATAGGAAAGCCTGATGCCATGGTAGTCATACCTTGTGGGATGGTATAGATTTGTGGTGGAAATGAATTGGCACAGACTGAATGTTTACAGTATGTACTTGTCAAATGCCTGTGAATCTCTGTGACCCCACGTGATGCATACCACATAGACATTAAAGCATCATCTGGAGTTAACGACAGGTTTGGCTATAGATGCAGCATGTTTTCTTGAATCTAAGTTGTCATTTGGTCATTTGCGGTAGAAAAAGAGCACAACATCAATTAGATGATTCATGTTTGGTGGGGAGAAGTTTTCATCTTAGAATCCATGGGATGTGGCAGGCCTGTCACACTTTCACTTACATTCATCTGTGCAAGAATGGCTTCTGTCTGTAAAAGGGACACTAGAAGGCCCACAGTTTCCCAATTAAGCATCACGCCAATAGTGGTCACTGTGTTACTTATGTAATTTTTAAACTATAAATTTAATTCTAGCAGTTTCTCCTCATTGAAAAATGGGACAGTACAATACCTCATGCAAGACTGTTTACAATGGCTGCCAAGGACACATGACCATGAGAAGTGGCTGCAAGACAGGGAGAATGAATGGCGTGTTAGGTGATAATCTGGGCCTGGGGCCAGCAGTGCTGTGGGTCAGGACTGCTTCCCCGGAACTGTCCACATTTTAGTGGTCTGCTTATAAAACTGCACCGATTAGTGCTCAGAAGATGGCTCAGCAGTTAAAAATTCATACTGTTTTTGCAGAGGACCTAAGTTCAGTTCCCAGCACCCATGTTAGGAGACTCATAACAACCTGTAACTCCAGCACAAGAAGAACTGATACCCTCTTCTAGCCTCCATGAGTCACTGCATTCAAGCACATAGACACACCCTTGTCTATTACATACACTTGTAATGACTGATAGATAGATAGATAGATAGATAGATAGATAGATAGATAGATAGATAGATAGTTAGTTAGTTATTTTGGGGATGTAGCTCAGTTTATCAGTATAGCCTGCATGGTATACACACAAGGCTCTGAATTCTATCCATTGCACTAAGAGAATAAAATAAAATAGCACTGCCTCTTGGTTAAAATGTTTAAAGAAACAGAAATAAGAAGCACCCTGGTCCCATCATCTAGAGTTAAAGTGGTGTCAGCAGGCCTGCAACCCAGCATCCCACTTACTAGTCTGTTTTTGCCATTAGTATGAGTAAGCACTTTTACATCATATAAAATTTCTTATCCAGTGTTATTGAAAACAGCCTGGTTGTGGACCACAGTTACCTGGGAGGCTGCCAGAGGGTGGATATGTAAGCCATATTCAGAGGTTTTTATCTAGCACCTCTGATCTGAACTCAGGGCCACGGCCCACTCATTATCCTGTCGTTGATCTTAATGTCTGTTATTCACATTCTGCAATTTTAAGCCACACTAATGAGAACATCTTTTTCTATCTTCATATGTAGTTTGAATGATTTTTCTTTCTTTTTTCTTTGTTTAGTTCTTTCTATTAGAATATTTTTTAACTTTGTATTGATTGTTTGTGAATTTTACATCATGAACCCCAATTTCATCCATCCCTCCTTTCTTTCATATCTGTTCTTTGCCCTTGCAACCTCCCTATCTAAAGAAAAAAACAAAACAACATCTCGCAGTGGAAGCTGCCATGTATCACACAGTATATTTACTCTTTTATTCACACTTCTTTACTTGCAAATGTTCTTTGCAATGAGCCATTGGTCTGGATTGAGGTCTCTGGCTTCTGCCACACCTTCAGTACTGGATCCTCACTAAGACTCCTCTCAGATATCCTATTGATGCCCTGTGTTATAGAGATCCTGCAGCTTTGGTTCTGTAGGACTGGCCCCTTCACAAGCTCCAGCATTTCAGAGATGGAGTAGATGTTGGGGTGGTCTAACTCAAAGCCCTGGATCTGGGCCTGGGTCACAGCTGAGTTGGTCAGCCTGCCAGCACTCCTGCACCCACACCACCAGGGCCAGCTCTCCTGTCCTTGAGAGCTATGGCATAGGTCAAGCTCTCCTGCTCTCGTGCCTTCCAGGTACAGTTCACCTGCACCCTCTCTCTACCAGGGCCAACTCTACTGTGCTGCCCGGGAGAGGTGTGGGGATCACTCTCCCAAGTGCTGTAGCCAGTGAGAGGTGTGACCAGCTCTCCTACACTGCCCAGATGAGGGGCAGGGCCAGATCTATTCAACCCTCAGAATCAACATGGCCCCAGGCAGCAGCCCAGACAGGCTTCTGCTGTTACAGGACCATGGACCCAGACATGGCCCTCAGCAGCAGTACAGGCCAGGATTTCCCCATGGCCTCAGGTGGCAGTGCAGGCTATTCACATCAAACTGTTCTTCACCACCCTCCCTTCTCCAGTTGTTCTGTCTTCATAGCACACAAAGCTCTTCCTCTCTATCACTCAACCACCTACTTGCTGGCTTCTGCAGTACCCTGCTCATTGAGGGCAAGACATGGTCTGTGGTGTCCTGAGTAATTTTTCTTAAGTACTTTCTCTAGTCTGGATTTACCTAGTTCAAAGGATCCAAGAACATTTCAAGCATTGGTGCTGAGGGAGGAAGAAATGGGTGGCCATGTGCAGAACAGAACCAGAAGCCCAGAGGAGGAGCAGGAGGCGGAGAGCAGAAAGCGCCTGCAGAGGGGAGGGCCCTGAGCAGCCTGGGGTCACCGCCCACCCCTCAGCCATGTCTGCCATTACTGCTTGTGCTGTGTTGCTGTTCAAGTAGTGTCTTCCCACCCAGACAGTGCTGGGTTGTGGCAGGAAACTGCTGACCTCAGAGTAACCACTTGCATTGCTCTGAAAGCAAGGGCAGCTGCTGGGTGCTCTGCTCCGAGGCGGCTGTGGCTCAGGCCTCAGTTTCTCTCCATGTGGAGCCTGACTGTGTCTCCTCCTCCTTGCTAGGATTGGTCCCCAGCCACAAGGGTTTGGGATGCCGCTGCTGCAGGGTCAGCTGACCCTGCCTACCTGTGTAGAAGCCCGGCCTGAAAGGCTCCTGCCTGTGATTCACACTCACTTGAGAGCCTTTGTCCGGTTTTTTTGTTTGTTTGTTTGTTTGTCTTGTTTTGGTTTTCCCCCTACTAGAAACATTCAAAGTCCCTTTGAGCTTTGTTTTACCCATGTCCAAAGGAAAGGGAAGGGCCATCTTCCTGAGGCTTCTCTATACTGAGCTTAGCCTGGGCTAGGTGGGTCTTTTCAGAGCAAGACATTTCAAAGGGACTTCTCGAAGCAAGAAAGTAAAAGTGAGAGAATAACTGGTCACCCTCCTCAGTGGCTCCCACAAATCAGGCATAGTTCACCTTCAAGTGGCTTCCCAGCCACCGTCTTTCCTGTTTGCCTGACCTTTGTCTTGTCCATTTACAGGTGGGAGCTAGGAGGCTGCAAGAGAAGGCTCCTCCCATTGCGCTCCCTGCCTGTCTTTGTTCTAGTTCTCGTGAGTGCCAAGCACAGGCCGTGGCACAGAGTGTAGGTGTTAGCCAGTGTATTTTGGACCAATGGACAGAAGAATGGGTGTAAGAAATGAGGGGATAGGGCAGTGTGGGAGGCAGGGATGGGCCCCAGGCCTGTGTTCCCTATGCATGTGTTGCTCCTTACTCTGTCCAAAGGCTCTGGAGATAGCTTTTCCCTGGAAGAGGGGAGGTGTCTGCAAATCACAGGGGCATGTGACCCACTTTCCAGTTACCTGGAAAAAATCAGTGGCAAAGCCCAGGGCATTTAACAGTGTTGCCCAAGCCAACTTGTTCTTCCCACTTAAATGACAGAACCACAAGCAGCCAGGAAGCCCCATTTGGAGAACCTCTTTATCCATGTCAAGCACAGGCTCTGGCTCATTTATTTAGGCCTTTCTTGCTCTCTGACACGCCTCCTGGTAGTTGCCAGGCAACTCTGGGAGCAGCAGTGTGTGTTGAGGATTAACTAGTTAGGGCTGGGGTCCTTTTTGGCAAGAAGGGGATAAAAGACAAATGATTTTAATTGCTAGGCCAAGGATCCATTATCTGCTTGGTAGAAGAGAACAACTTTCACAGGGTGTGGATAGCAGTGTGATTCTTGAGTTTGCCTTGAATGGTCCCCTTTTCTCTCCTAGGGAGAAGGCATGCTTTTTAAAAAGAATATTCTACCTTGCTCCTTTGTTTAAAATGATATCATCAGGAAATCTGAGCAAGACTGATCCACCCCCTTTGAAATGCACTGGCCTGTTTTGATGAACTCTTGAACATAGTTTAAGCTTTCACTTGATCCTTCTGTGCAGTCTCTTAACTCCTCCTCTGCATGGAGTCGCCTTGAGGCAGTGCATATGAGGATACATCTCCTGTATCTGGCCAAATGGGTCCTGGAAATGTCTACTCAAAGAGCACGTTTGCTGGGCACGTCGGCATCTGGGGAAGTGGCCTGTTCTGTGTGGTGGCTGTGGGAACACAGCTTGGTGGAACATAATGGGTACTCTTATTTAGTTAGCCAGTGTGTCCCTCTCAGGGCTAACCCACTGGCCTGCTTTCCCTGAGGTGACAGGGATATAAACAGGCTGTATGAACACACGGCACCTGTCTCAGTCAGTCCATTCTAGGTGTAAATGAAGGACACTCATGTCGTTCACCTTACATCCCTTGGCTTTGAACGTGATTTTGCTGAGTCATATTTATCCACCTAAAACCCCTCAAAGGCGCAGAAGTTAAGATAAAGGCAGGTTGATAGCTCGGCTCTCAAGCATGAATGCATCAGGCTGTGTTGTAGCAGTCAGAACTGCACTAAAGGTTTCAGAATTCTGCTTAAGTGACATTGACCATCTCCTGAGCTTGCAGAAAGAAACGGTATTTATGTTTACTTTTTAAGAGATGAAAAGTAGGAAATTATTCTTAAATTAAAAAATTAAGACATCACAACTATACCAAATGTATATGTGTGTGTGTCTGTGTGTGCATCTGTGTGTATATGTACTTTATGAATACATTGCATTTACTTGTTTCCCCATGATACAAAGGGTATCCAGAGCTCAAGAGATTAAAGATTAAAGTCTGTTTGTCCCACAATAAATGTGACATCTTATACATTTTACACTGTATGTCACTGAGTAAGCCACAGCCATTACTGCCCTAACCATACTCCCCTGCTGGGTGGGTAAGTTCTCACCTTTCAGTATTTTAGGTTATAATCTACCAACATCTCCATGAATAGAGCTTTGAGGAGCTCTTACTCCTAAGCCTTCCGGGTAAGAGGAGTGTGCAGGAGCCTGACTCTGGAGATCTACTTGATCCAGTGTAGGGAAAAGGCCATTTTCAGCTGTCTCACATGAGAGAGGCTGAGTGGTGCACACTAGGGCCTCGATGGGCTGTGGTGTGCAAAGGATCCCTAGAGCTCTGATAGGGCAGTGACTAATTGCCCATGTTTCCATCTTGAGCAGCCGTAAGCCGATGAGAAACCGGGAAGTCAAGAGACTGGAATGGGTACCTGTGACCAAGCACAGGCCCTGTGACTCCCTACATATCGTATGAATAGGGAAATCTGGAATGGACCCGAAGTTTGTCTTTAGACTATTTCAATTGTGGAAAATACAAGCTTTGTTGTTGAAACCATTGCCAGTTGCACAGCTCAGACGTGCCTGTGCTCACAGGGCTGCACAGCCTTCACCCCTGGAAGTCTTACAGTCTCCCATCCCTGTCAACTGATCCTGAAAGTTCATTAACAGGAACTCCCTGTCTGTCTCCTGCCATACTTGGTAACCTCTAATCTACCATCTATATTCCCCGCTGATGTTTTTCTAGAAGTAGAATAGCACTGTGTTTGTCCTTCTTTGTCTGACTTATTTTATGTGACATAAATTCAAAGTTCAACCAAGTTGCAATAGATATCAAAATGCCATCCCTTTTCAAGACTGAGTAATAGTCTGTACATGAACAAACCCCATTGTGTTTTCCCTGCATCTGTTGACTATTCAGAAATCTTTCCTACAAGCCTGAGCTTCATAAAAGTGAGTTGTCTCACCTCTTGTCGCCTGTGACTAATTCTGTGACATGTGCACAAGCATGATGCCTGGGGTGGAGGCGCTGTATCTTGTGGTAATGCAGGGTTTAACATTTTGTTTGCTTTGAGCATAGGCTAATATGGACTTTATACAGGCTACCAGATGCCCCTCTGCTGGGCCATATACCATTCCCATGGAACCACCAAATGGTTTTCTTCACAGAGCCCATGCTTTTGTTACATGCTTAGCAGTGACTTTATGAAGCCCAGACTTGGGAAAGTCTATCTTTTCCCACTTGTAGGCAAGCAGTCTGGGAATTACAGCCTGAACCATCAGCCTAAGCGAAGGAGGTGCACTGAGAGCAGGAGTTCAGAGCGGACTGCCCAGGACTCTCCTCTCTCTTTCTCTCTCCCCCTCTCCCCTGCCTCTATCTGAACTACTGGTAATCTGAATTCAAAATCATGTCCTGAGAATGGAGCAGGGAATGACCCTTCCAACACTGGGCTCCCGGAGCCACCACAGCAGCTCCGTGACTCCAGAGAGCCAAGGAGGTCACAGCCTGAGGGGAAGCATGGCTGTGGGGACCTGGCTTTGACTCTCTCATCTATTAGTGGATACATTTGAAAGTCCTTCCACTCTTGAGTCTCACAATTCTTATCTGTAAGTGGAAATAGCACCTACTTTGTATGACTATTGAGAAAAATGTTATGCATATAAAACACCCACACAGTGCCATGCTGATAAAGCTACTGGCTACAAGTTGGCCTTTTCTGGGTGACAGGGAGGTAAAGTGGGAAGAAGAGAGAAAGGAGCTGCTGCATTCTAGAACCCTGGCATGTGTGTGCAGCAGGGCACCCGTAGCCATTCAGAGCATAGGCTTACGGGTTCTGTCTTCACTTTCGAGCTAGCAGAAGAAATACATCTTTTATCTCAAATGCTGTATGCTAAAATTGAATGAAATCTCACTTGAATGCTTTCCTTTAATCAGCATTTGCTATTTGTTCATCTGTGTCATTGCTCCCAGCACTTACAGGTAGGTGTGGCTCAAGATAAGGACGTTCATGTTTTAAAATGAGGATAGTCAGGTTTTAAAATATATTAAAGAAAATATAATTGAAACTTTTAAAGAGGGAGAAAGACTTTGTCATTGAGAAAAGTGACTATCAGACACTGGGACGGCTCCGGAGGCTCTGTACCGCAGACTCACACAGTGAGTGCCAGTTGGACAGAGAGCTGTTGTTCTAGGAGAATGCCCAGTTGAAACAAATAAGCCCCTAAGTGTGAGAAGATGTGAAAAAGTAAAATGTAACTAGCGCGTTACAGGTTGTCTCAGCAGAACACCGAGCCCTGACTCAGTTTCATTTGATAATCCTGCCTCCTCTCTCATGTTCCTTTACAGTGAGTTTGACAGGCCTGGTGTTCCTCACATAGCATCAGTCCATGTTCAGCCAGTGTCTGTTAGTGAGCAGATGAACGGCCACTGCCTACTTTCCGTGCTTGGAGTGGTGGTCATGTTTTAGTGTAGCCACTTAGTTTTTTTAAAAAATGTAGCCAGGCAGTGGTGGCACATGCTTTAGTCCCAGCACCATGGCTCTGTGGATGTTACAGTCGTCTACTGTATGTGGGTGTAGGAAAGAACGGTGCGCTGGCCTGCACTTGAGAAGCTCACAGCCTGGCTATGCAGGCGGAGTCACAGGTGGCTCCAGACTGGTAGGTGTTATCATTAGAAATGAGTCAGAAAGATTTCCTTTTCAGGGTCTCATTAGAAAGGCAAAAGGTCATATAATGAAACTGACTTAAACATGGTAACTAACCAACCACCTATGCTTGCTTCTACTTCCAACAAAGATACACTTACTGCTGTCGTAGCCCATCCTGGGGTCAGGCTCTCTGCCTGCACACATAGCCTAGAAGAGATTATTGAAGCTGCATGATGACCTCACATGATCCTTTCCAGATCCCACATGACTGGTCCGCTGCATACAGCGGCCTGGCCAGGCCTTTGTTTGATGCTGATATGCTTGTGTGTGTTAGCTTGTATGTGCATCCTCAGATGACGTTGTAGGGGACCCTTTCTCGTGTTTGTTTCGAGACAGGCTCTCTGTGTAGCCATGGCTGTCCTGGAAGGCCTGCACCACCACTGCCCAGCAAGACTTAAAGTCTTGAGGAAAATAAAAGACTAGAGCATCTCTTGGGGCTTTGCATGCTACAGTCCCTTTGTTGCTTTTCAGTCCCCATACTGAGAGGTGGATAGCCCCATTTTACTGATGAGAAACCGAGGCTGGGAAAGATGGCGTCACATTTGTTTTCAGAATGGCAGACCCAGGATCCAACCCCTCCATCTGTGTAACTGTGGGGGCAATGCACTTTGCCCTGCACTCGCTCCACAGTGGGGATGACCATATGGTGTGTGTTACATACAGTTTGGGGGCCTTTCAGAAGAAAACCGAGATGGTTTTCCTCTTAAGAGTTAGGTTCCTCTAATCTGTGCAAATGTTTCTTGACAAATACAGGTTAAAATAACACCATTTATAAACTATTCTGCAAAGGGGAAATGTCAAAATTTTTATATATCTTTTTAAAAACATTCCCTTAATAAATAATTTTAATTGCCTAATATTTTGTTGTTTAAATATTTGTTATTTATAGTGATAATTGGATGAATAAGTAAAACACGAGTTTGAATACAGCCTTCCTCCTCTATTCCTGGGCTGACACCTAGTGGTGGTAAGCTTTCTCACGGCCCATGTTTTTCATGGCTGTGTTCAGCTAATTTTAGGATTTTTAAAAATCAGTTTATTCTCATCATAATAAAAGTAACTGCATTCATAAAAAGTTGACTTAGTAAAGATATCTGTAACAATAGTTTTATTATAATTTGAAAATTAAAATTTTAATTCAATTCTCAAACCTTGATAGAAAATGCTCCAAGCATATGAAAATCTGGAAATGTATGGCCCTCTGTAGGACACTGCAGGGGAGGAGGGCAGGAAAAGAGCAGAGAGTGGAGTATTGTGGGAGGTGGCAGGGATCTTCATGGCTGTTGGGGACGGGGGCACAGGGAAGCCTCCCAGGGCAGGTGGCACCTGGATGGGAATCCCCGGGAGCAGGAAGGAAGCAGCACATGCAGAGCATAGGGCCTGGAAGGAGCATGACATAGACAGGAAGGAATGTGACTGAGGGTGAAGATGGCAGCTAGCTCCCAGCCTATGAGAAGGCCATGAAAGAAACAGCCCATGATCCAGCACTTCGAGCACAGTGTTCCTTGAAGAGTTGGTGGTTGGTAGGTTTCTAATCCACAGACTTTGGAATGTTCATGACACCTACTACAAGTGTATTATATATTTACAGTGCACTTTACAGAGGCCCTACAGCTTAGAAAAGAACAATGAGAGGTTAATTCTGCCTAGCCCAGTGCTTTTCAGAGCCCTTCCCTCACCAGACCTCTGTTATCACCCTGCTGGTAGCTCTTACTCCTCATGGCAGTTTGGGAAAAACAATGTGGCTGATGTGGAGTGTGGAATTCAAATGCCAGTTGTGTTCTTCCTACTCCAGTCCTGACTGTGAAACTCGTAAAGACAAGCTCATTCTTTTTCCAAAGCGTTTGTTGTCTGATCAGAGAGTTTGGCCAGCAGGTGTGTCTTAGTCAGGGTTCTCTAGAGTCATAGAATGTATGGGTAGTCTCTATATATTAGGGGAATTTGTTGATGACTTACAGTCTGTAGTCCAACTGCCAACGATGGTCAACAGCAGTTGCGAATGGAAGTCCAAGGATCTAGCAGTTGTTCAGTCCCACAAGGCAAGCAGGCAAAGAAGAGAGTCAGTCTTCCTTCTTCAGATGTCCTTATGTAGGTCTCCAGAAGAAGGTGTGGCCCAGATTAAAGGTGTGTGCCTTCACCTGGGCCTGTGATTTGCTTTGTCCCAGATGACCTGGAACTGAGAGATCTCCCTGTCTTAATCTTCTGGGATTCATAGCCACTATGCCTCAAGATCTCCAAGCCAAGATCCAGGTCAGAGTTCATTCCAGATATAGTCAAGTTGACAGCCAGGAATAGCCACTACAAGATGATATTGAGACCCAATTCCCAACCATCACTGGGCTTTCATAGCTTGGGGCCACAGGCTGCCATTTGTTCCCTAGGTCCAGTAATTTAGTCAGCATGTCAGGTTCTATCCAGGACAACAGGAAGGGGTAATAATACAAGGAAATGGCTGAACACATTATAGAGGAGCTGAGACACAAAGTAACAAAGGAAACCTAGAGTCTGGCAATGGCTATGGTGCTGTTCCCAGGGCTGAGGACCAGTTGACTGGATTGAAGCATGTGATTGGGTGGGACCCCCAGAAGCAGGATTAGGATATAGCACCTGTAGAAGCAAGGAGAAACCTGGCATAGTGGTCTGGGTGCCCGAGGAGGCCGAGTCACACAAGGACAAGCCATTGCTGGGCAGCCTACCTATACTGGTAGCACGAATGAAGTAGCAGAATGCAAGTTTCCTCTTCCTGTGTGTCCCCTCCATGTCTCAATGATGCTTCATTTGAGCAAAACCAGGTGATCAGCTGACCTTGTTAAATAGCAGGCTGGGCAGGTCTACAAGGCAGAGGAGGAGTGTAAGGGTGAGTCTCAACCAGACACAGATAGTTGGCTACTTATGGACCTCTCTTCTCTAGCAGTTAGGACATGGTAAATAACATCATGAAGCCCCTTGGGTTTTCAGTAGACTCGATGCAAATCTGGACTCTACCTCTTCTAGCTGTATGACTCCAGACAAGTTATCATACCTGAACCCTGTTTTCTCAATTATAAATCAAAAAAGAGAAAAATACCTTCATGTGGTCTCAGTGATCTATGTCTGGCTTGTTCCAAGCTCACTATGCAACAAGAGGGAGATATCTAAAACCTCATGGGGCTGACACAGCACTAAACAGAATGTCAGAAGCCTGCGCATGCTGGCTGACTACCCCAGCTCTCAGTGTATGTGCTGGCATCTATTGCCTAGCAGTGATCAACGAGGAAATGTTCCATTTGTTATAGTATGTGGCCTCCTCCTAGAGGCTGGAAGGTGAGGAAACCTTGTAAAACATACTCCAGTAATCCCAGTGTTAGAGAAGGACTCTCTATATGTATTATGGAATCCATTTCGAACAAGTTAAAGAAAAAATGGAATTCTGGAAGAGCCAGCATTAAAAAGCTGTGAAGCCATGAGCACTCTCCTCCCCAAACGGGATTTTCAGTTGTTAAGTGGGGCTAAGGATGCCACCGTCATGGAATTTCTTTGAGAATCAAATGCAACAGCAGATGCTACATCCCAGTCCATGTCCTTCCCTGCCTGCCACAAGAAGCCTTTTATCCAGCGATGCCCGAATCACCAGCAGTCACATTCCATGGAGGCGTGGCAGCAGTTTGGAAAGCCTTTAGCTGGAGATTAATTTATTTTTGGTTTGCTGGTCTCTGCTAGTGATGTGACCTGGCAGGTCTCCACTCAGCCCTGTTCTATCAGTCACAGCCCACTGGTATTACACACATGCCACTTGCTTAAGCCTTCCTTTGCCTGTTCTCCTACTGTATGGCATTTTTACTCTCATCTTACAGCATTAACAATGGCATGGAGGGTTTGAGGTTGTCCCGAACAAGTCAGCTGCCAGCTTAAAGGGTCATCATCATCTAGTCTCTGAAGGGAACTTTCATACTGAGGTGACTGGTGTCATGGACAAGTGTCAAATAAAAGTAGCATGAGAGAAAGGCACTTGATGTTTATGGGTTTCTACTGTTTTTCCTTTGTTTATATTTTCTTGGGTAAATATGCAGTGTTATTCATGATATGCTAGATATAAAACTTGAAGCATGGGGTGTTGGAATCACTTAAACAAGTGGGAGCAACTGTTTTCCAAGGCTGTCCTCTACTCACCCTCTTCTTGATGCTTGGATATACAAAAGTGAGCCAACTAAAGTCCTTGAGCTAGGTATGCACATCTATAGCTGAAGGTACCCAGACGCTGAGCTGGGCGGATCCCTTGAGCTCAGGAATTCAAGGCTAGCCTGGATAATATAAGAAAGACTCCACGCATACCCAAAATAAATTAAATTATATCCAGTCCTCAAAACTTACGTATTCTAGGAAGGCATAGGTAGGAGCAATGAGAGTGAGTATGGTGTGTTTTAAATGGCAAGATGTAAAAAAGAAAGCAAATGGAGTAAGGGGCCATCCAGAATACCCAGGTGATAAGGTAGGGACTGGGAGAGAAACTCGGCCTACTTTGTCTGTGTCTGCACTGTTGCAGCTGCTTCTCGTGATCTTGGTGATGCTTTCCAGAGCCTGGCATTGGTTTCCTCCGTGGAGTGAGCCTTCAGTCCATCACTTGGGCAGTGGTTGGTTACCTCTGTAATGTTTGTGTACTTTTGCACTCACAGCCAAATCTCGCACTGCCGACATTAGTGTAGTTCACAGAGTTCACATCTGGGTCATATGCTAATAACATTTCCTCCAGCATCCTACATAAGCGACCTTCTGGCATTGTGAAAGCCAGCAGGGAAGAAGCTTCCTGTACAGCACCAGCTTGATTTCTCTGTCTTGTGACCAAAGTAATACACGTAAATTTCAGAAACACAGGTTGTCCTGGTTTGCTGTACTGAATGCTGTGACCAGAAGCACCTTAGTGAAGAAAGGGCAGAGACTCAAGCAAGAATAGGAGCATGGAAGAGTGCTGCTTACTTACTGGCTTGTTCACCATGCCTTGCCCAGCCTACTTTCTTATATACCCAGGACCACTTGCTCAGGGAGGCCCCACCCACAATGGGGTAGGACCTCCCAGTAATCAAGTAATCGACCAGTAATTAAGAAAATGCCAGTATGATGGAGCAGTCCCTCAGCTGAGCGTTCTCTTTTCAGATATGTCTAGGTTTGTGTCAACTTGACAAAAATCAGTCACAGAAGTAAATGCTGATAAGAACTTTTCTGTGCCCTTTATACATAGAAGCCATTTTTATGACTAGAAACTGTTGTTGCTTATACTTCCTTGAGTATTGTCTAAGCTTCTCTAAATCTGGCAAATGTGTTAAGTCTGAAGGGGATCAATTTTCTTTCTTCAGGCACGTGTTCTTTCTCACTAGGTGCCCATGGGTTTGTTGTTATTCTCTGTTCTCCCCCGCGCGCCCCTCTCTCTCTCTCTCTCTCTCTCTCTCTCTCTCTCTCTCTCTCTCTCTCTCTCTCTCTCTCCCTCCCTCCCTCCCTCCCTCCCTCCCTCCCTCTCCCTCCCTCCCTCCCTCCCTCCCTCCCTCCCTCTTTCATGTCTAGCAGCTTGACTAGACTGTCTGGAGTGGTTATTCAGATTCTGTGTCTCATGTATGCTATATAGTCCTTCAAGATATTTGAAATGAAGTGTTGTTTTTTTTTAAATGGGAACTTAATTTTTTAATTAAGCTTAATTAATTTCTTTTTATTGAAAAGGGAGGTAAAACACTTTATGATAAAATTGAAGATTTGATAAAATTGAAGAAATATATAGAAAAACACATTAAAATTGACAGTTTAATGGAAAATTATAAAGATAAAATGGTAGGCATAAAAATATTTCTGTTGATTGAAAGTGGAATTATAAACATTTTCTGATGAAATTGAACATTTACATGGAAAATATTTCTGATAAAATTCAAGAAACATAGAAAAACATGTTAAAATTGAAGATTATCATGGAAAATAATACAGATAAAATGGTAGACATAAAAATATTATTAAACTAATTGAAAGAGGAATTATAAACATTTTCTGATAAAATTGAAGATTTAATGAAAAAATCTTTCTGTTTTTCTATGTCTTTTTATTGAGGAATTGAGTCCATTGATGTTAAGAGATATTAAAGAATAGTGATTGTTGCTTTCTGTTATTTTTTATGTTATTTTTATGTTTGTGTGGTTGCTTTCTTTGGGGTTTGTTGGAAGAAGATTACTTTCTTGCTTTTTCTAGGGTGTAGTTTCCCTCCTTGTGTTGGCATTTTTCATCTGTTATCCTTTGTAGTACTGGATTTGTAGAAAGCAAATTTGTGTAAATTTGGTTTTATCATGGAATATCTTGGTTTCTCCATCGATGATGATTGAGAGTTTTACTGGGTATAGTAGTCTGGGCTGGCATTTGTGTTCTCTTAGGGTCTGTATGAGATCTGCCCAGAATCTTCTAGCTTTCATCGTCTGGTATAATTCTGATAGGTCTGTTTTTATAAGTTACTTGACTTTTTCCCCTTATTGCTTTTAATATTTCTTTGTTTAGTGTATTTGGTGTTTTGATTATTATATGTCAGGAGGACTTTCTGTTTTGGTCCAGTCTGTTTGTACTTCTGCAGGCTTCTTGTATATTCATGGGCATCTCTTTCTTTAGATTAGGGAAGTTTTATTCCATAATTTTGTTCAAGATATTTACTGTCCCTTTAAGTTGTAAATCTTCACTCTCATCTATACCTATAATCCTTAGGTTTGGTCTTCTCATTGTGTTCTGGATTTCCTGGATGTTTTGGGTTACAAGCTTTTTGCATTTTGCATTTTCTTTGACTGTTGAGTCAATGTTTTCTATGGTATCTTCAGCACCTGAGAGTCTTTCTTCTATGTCTTGTATTCTGTTGTTGATGCTTGCATCTATGACTCCTGATTTTTTTCCAAGGTTTTCTATCTCCAGAGTTGTCTCCCTTTGTGATTTCTTCATTGTTTCTACTTTAATTTTTAGATCCTGGATGGTTTTGTTCAGTTCCTTCACTTGTTTGTTTGTGTTTTCCTGTAATTCTTTAAAGGATTTTTGTTTTTCTTCTTTAAGGGCTTCTACCTGTTGACCCATGTTCTCCTGTATTTCTTTAAGGGAGTTATTTATGTACTACTTGAAATCCTCTATCAGCATCATGAGATGTGATTTTAAATCTACTCTTGCTTTTCCAGTGTGTTGAGGTATCCAGGACTTGCTGTGGCGGGAGAACTGGGTTCTGATGTTGCCAAGTAGTTTTGGTTTCTGTTGGTAGGGTTCTTGTGCTTGCCTTTTACCATGTGGTTATCTCTGGTGTTAGTTGGTCTTGCTGTCTCTGGTCAGAGCTTGTCCTTCCTGTGGGCCTGTAAGCCTGTGTCTGTACTCCTGGGAAACCAACTCTCTTCTGGCAGGGTCTGTGCACAGAAGACTGTAGAGCTGCCCGGCTCCCTGGTGCAAATGGCAGCTGGAAGGCTCCTAACCCAACTGCTCCACTGATCATAAACCCTTGTGCACTCCTAGCTGTTCCCCTCCAGAGAGAAGGTGGAGATCTCACCTCCACGCTCAGAAGTGAAAGCTCTTCTGGGAGATTACTCTCTCCTGGTGGGCTGTGTACAGAAGGTTGTGGAGCCGCCTGGCTCCGTGATGCTGAAATGAGTTTTAATTATGGGGAAAACATACATTATTGTATATTTTTTCCTTATTTCAATAAATGTTTCTAGGCTGGAAAAGATAGCTCAGTGGTTAGGAACACTGGCTGCTCCTCTGGAAGATATGGGCCAGTTCTTGGCATGCACCTTGTAGCTCACAACTATCTGTAACTGTAGTCTCATGGGGTCTGATGCTCTCTTCTGGTACGCAGAGTACGTGCTGGCAATATATATATATATTTTCTAATTGGATATTTTTTTATTTACATTTCAAATGTTATCCCCTTTCCTGGTTTCCTCTCTGCTGCTTCTATGAGGGTGCTCCCCAACCCATCCACCCACCCACCCACTCCTACCTCACTGCCCTAGCATTCCTCTACAGTGGCACATCAAGCTTTCACAGGACCAAGGGCCTCCTCCCATTGATGCCAGATAAGACCCCTTCAGCTTCTTTAGTCCTTCTCCTAACTCCCCCGTTGAGGACCCTATACTTAGTCCACTGGTTGACTGTGAGCATCCACATCTGTGTTGGTCAGAATCTGGCAGAGCCTCTTTAGAGACAGCTGGAGAGATGGTTCAGGGGTTAAGAGCACTGACTGCTCTTCCAGAGGACCTGAGTTCAATTCCCAGCAACCACCTGGTGACTCCCAACCATCTGTAATGGGGTCTGATGCCCTTTTTAGGGAGGTAGCATGGCCAAGTGGTCTAAGGCACTGGGTTTAGACTCCAGTCGTTTCAATGGCGTGGGTTTGAATCCCACCACTGCCACATTCCTAAGCTTTTAGGGCTGGAGAGATGGCTCACAACCAAAAATATAGTCTTTTTTTAAAAAATACTTTTTTTTATTTTTTTCCCTACAGAGTCTAACTAGCCATGTTTTTTTAGTCTTCTTTGCCTATCTTCAACCTGTCTTAGTTTCTTTTAAATCCTTAGTTTTTCTTCTTAGTATTTCATATTATTTAAATTACTAATAATTTCCTTAAAGTGTTCTTTGATAAGTGGATTTTTCTCTAATTTCAAAATGTTTTTCTTCTTAGATTTCTAAGTTTTTATGGTTAAGATATATGTAGTTCTTTTGTTCCTTGGTATCTTTAGATAGTTTTAACATGGTTTATAAGTTTTTTGTTATTTTATTTTTATTATGGATATTTTGCCTATATGTATATGTACCATGTGCATGCAGCCCCCTTCTGTAAAGGACAGAAGAGGGCACTGATCTCTAGAAACTTAAGTTATAGACAATTGTGAATTGCCATGTGGTTGCTGGGAACTGAACCAGATCCTCTAGAACATCCAGTGTTCTTAATCCCTGAGCCATCTCTCCAGCCCCATATTTTTATTATTTTAAAATTAGGTGTATGTGTGTGATTGTGTGGGGCTATGTGACATAAGCTTAGAAACCAGAGGCATCTGCTCCCCAGATTCCAGAGCTGGAATTACACATGATCATGAGCCTCCTGACATTCATGCTAGAGCAGAACTCAGGTACTGTGGAAGGAAGGCAGAACATGCTCTAAACCCCTTGGCCATTTTTCCAGCACCAGGATATAGTTTTATCCTGGTCATTTTGTGGTCATGTCTTTTAGACAAACTTTCATGGTCCATAGGGATATTATTCTGGCCTCTTCTCCTGCCCCCCCCCCATAATAGTTTTGTGTAAGGTTCGGCCTTGGTGCTTTCTCATTATTTGTCTTATGAAATGAAATGAAGTTCAAGAAAGCCATTTTGAATCTCAGAGCTGGCAATCCGATGGTGCTGTGAAGATCAGAAGCAGCCCTCTGCTGTTTTCTAGGCTATCTCCCTATTTTGATCTAGAACTTCTCCCTTCTCTCTGGCCTGTGTGCTACTTGGAAAACTCATCCCCAGGAGGGCTCTCACTCCTAGAAAAGAGCCCTGATGCTTTCCCCTGAGAAGCCAGAGGTCTCAGGCTGCTAGAATAAGACCATGCCAGCCCCTGAATCTTCTTGCCACTGCTGTTTTTTTTTTTTTAAATTAGGAAATTTGAATAAACATTTCACAGGAGAAACAGCATGGATGATTCATAAACTGAGAAAGATATGCCCAGCTTTTCAGTGTTCAAGAAATCCAGACCAAGGCAATGATACATTTTGCGTACATGAGATCAGCAAAGATTATGTAGTCAGTACTTTACATTGATGAATATGGAGGCATAAAAGCTCTTGCTAGTAGAAAAGTCAATTAAACCACAATTTTGGAAAATATTTTGGCATTATAAAGTTGAAATGCTTACTTGTTTGGGCTAAGAGACATGAAAAATGTTCTTATTGTTGAAAATGTAAGAATAATCCAAATATCCACTATATGGTAGTGTCTGTGTATTGTAGATGGCCAGGATAATTAGAATGTTCCAAATCTAAGCTGCATGGCTCCTGTGCGTGTGCTATGATAGTGACTTTAAGCCTCAGCAGTTAGCAGAGTGCAAATGATCTTAGGCCATATAAGCCTGTGATAAAACGTGTGCTAATGAACCTTAGGGAGTGAAAAACTAAACTACTAAAGAGTGGGTAGGGTGGGTCTGGAGCCATAGCTCAGCAGTTAGAGCACTGCTGCTCATGTGGAAGATCTGGGTTTGGCTCCCAATACCCATGTCAGGCATCTCACAGCCACCCACCTCCAACTAGGGGAGCTGGTGCCTTCTGGCCTCCACAGGCATGCAAGCTCCCACACAGAGTACACATATGAAATGCATATGCAGATACATAAATAAAACAGAATCTTAGAAATGATGAGTTGGTGGGTGGGGTATGGGAAGAGTGGCAGGGGATAGTGGCGAGGCATCAAGATGGGAGGGCTGTTTCTTTAGGTACAAATCTCACAGGCACCCATCTTGCTATGCTATATAACTTAGTTACATATAGTCTGTCATCAATAAATATCGTAAGTATAAATCGCTTGATAAATTAGGTCAAACTGCATGACATTACAAAATAGATAGTGCATTAACTTTCATATTGTATCTTTTCTAATATTATGCTTAAAACCTAGATCAGTTTCCACAACTCTCCAATTTCAGCTGTTTCAGACTTCACAAGGACCCCCAAAATGTTGACCTTAATATGTTGAATTTTAGGATTCCCTAGATGGCTGTGGACATGGTTGAGTGACTCAACTTGACTATAAGTTACATCCTTCCCTGTTTTGACTCATTACTCTCAGACCTTGACCTTTATTTATTGGGTCTTTCAAAGAAAGAATTGCAGGCCTCTTTAGAACCAGCATATTGCCCCTGCAGCTTTGAACAGTTTTAAGATGCTGTGGTGGTCTCTCTGTAGTAAAGCATCAAGTGCTTTATTCTAGTAGTTCCAACATTGGCTGGAGTGCTCCTCACTCCCTGAGACACCACCCCACAAGACAGGCACACACACAAGTCTGCAGGCCCTTCTCTAGGAGATCCATCTTGCTGAAGTCGCAGACAGCACAGCTGACAGCAGGTCGTCCCTGGAGCCTAAGAAAGCCAGGCCAGTGCCATTCCACCCCTCTCTGCTGTGCTCTAAACCTTAGAATGTTCTGGAATATGGCTGTGAGCCCACAGCCCTGGGATGGGGTATACTTTCTTTCCCTCACCTTTTTTGTTTTTTGTTTTTTGGTGGAAATATTGGTTGTTACTTATGAAACAGCATCTTGAACTATATGCAGCTCAGTCTGGCCTAGAACTCACTCACTAACCCAGTTTGTCCTTGAACTCCTGGCACTCTCCCTGCCTTAGCTTCTGAGTACTAGGATTACAGTGTGAGCCACAACACCCATCTCACCATTTTCATTTTAACCAGAGTAAAGTTCAGGTAGGTGGATGAATCCTATAACTATGATGGATAAACGCATTTTTCAAATATTTTCTGAAACTTATTGTTCACCCCCGCTGCATACTGGACACAGATCTAGGCTCCCGACAGCCACCAACAGTGAGTAGAATTACAACTCAGACATGGCACTTGGTTCTTTAGAAAATACTTCCAGGACAGGGCACAGCTAAGCTTGCATGAAGCCTGGCAGCACTCACCTGCACAGGGGCTGCTGTGTTTCCTTTTTGTAGGTGAAACAATTCCACATTGCCACAGAGACTAAAGAAGCCAAATCGAGATGGTTCCTTCACACATTAGCTTGTAACTGAGTCTCCACCATGAGGCAGCCAAGATGTGCTTGTGCACACGATTGCTGTTTCTGAGTATGGGAAGCCGACACTCTGCATTATTTATCCACGTCTAAGATGCAGCATCTTTGATGCATGCTGTGCCCTAGGCTGCAGTCTTCGTAGTTCCTTTTTCTGTTGATTAATATACATTGAAGTTCTTAGAAGATACGGCCAGACCTCTAAAGATGAGCGGGGAGTACGTAGATCCTATGATGTGGAGGGATATGTTAGGCCAATTTCTTTCTATGGTGGATGAGTTTTTTGATATCTTGTAGTTTCTAATTCTCATAAAATTGGAACTTTTTCAGGGCAGGGTAACTTCCATTTTCTAGATTCCCCAATGTAGATTTCACTTGATTTTTTCAAAGGGTACTGTCATACAAGATAGGCCCTACCTCCTCCACCCTTAAATCACATTCAGGAAGGTTTCAGTCATTAATGGCACATTAGCAACAGTGACAGATTGAGGGACGAGCAGAAGGTTTGACCTGACATAAGGGACAGTCTACCAGATAGCAGGCCTGTACTCTTCAAAAGGTTAATGTCTCACAACAAAGGAAGGCTCAAGATCTATTTCAGATTAAAGCACATGGGAGAGGCAGGGTGACTGAATGGAATGTGAGAGCCAGCATTTTCTTTGGTATAAGAAGACATTTGGGGACAGTTGCTGAATTCTGAATCAGATCAGATCTGAGATGAGATTTTCATCTTATGATGATTTCCTGCTTTTGATCTTTGCACTCCACTTATATAAGAGAACATTCTTGACTTTAGAAAAATATATCAACATACTGTAACACTTGTCTTGATGACATGAAATTGTTCTAGTAGGATCAGTGTCGGAGAATAATTTGTGTATAACATGAATTTCATTTGACTTGGTTTATTAGAATATACAGAATTTCATTCATGAAAACACACCCATCTTCCTGGAATGCCTGCAGTTAACTCCATTCACCATGCATGCATTAGGAGGTATACCCATCATACCTACCTCCTGTTCCTCAGGGTTTGTCTGTCTGAGGGCTGTGCCGCAGCAAGTGTGTAGAGGACTGAGGGGAACTTGGGCTTCTACCCTGTGGGACCCAGGGTTGCCAGCAAGCCCCTCTGCTCATGTGTCATCTCAGCAGCCCAGTGTTATAGTCTTACGCCCCTTCATCATTACATGACAAATTCAGACACTATTCTGTTCTGCCAACCGGCTCCACCGGCAGAGCAGCTCTTGGGGATAAAGTGGCATGTTCATGTAGTGTTTATGTGTCTTACCCACTCATGTGGCAAAAACGTGCTGCTGTTATTATACTGTTCTCTCATATTTCTGACTGGGCAGCGATGCAGTTTTGTGTCATGTTGCAGAGCACAGCAATCTGGGTGAAAGGTGAAAGATAACTTTTCCTTCTATTCTTGCATCTCTTCTGTAAATATGTAATTGTATCAGAGAAGTTTTCTTAAAAATCAAAATTCAAATGAGGAAGTAAACAAGGGGAATAGAAGCAATTCAGATGAAAAAAAGACCAAAGCACAACCCAAAACATGGTCTTGAACATGACCTCTATAGAATAGATAAGAACAGGAGTTAGCTCAATGCAAACTGTTTATAAATGCTAACAGTTACACTACATTTATAGAACAGGGAAAAGACACATTTTGGCTAAGTAAAAAACTTTTTAGGAGAGTGTACTTTTTTTGAAGGGAATATCACAGGATATTAACAAAAATACATGTATGAAAATCATATAAATTAACTATTTTAAAATTTAGTGTTCTGTTGAATAATGCAAAGACTTTAACATATTATACTCATTTGGTACCCAATATACTAATCTTACTGTTACTATAACTTTAAATTCACTTAAAACAACAACAACAACAAAATACTGACAGAAGTTCACCAGATATTTTATAATTGATCAACCTCTCTAGAAACTATAATTTCCCTGTGGGCTTTTTTCCTTTTCTTGTTAAATTGCTTCTTAGTATTTCTTTCTAGATCATCTGCAAACACTTTTGATCTCCCTGTGACTGAAATTCTTATGCTTAGAGGATAGTTTATCTGGTTATGAAATTATATATTACCAATTTTTTTCTTTTATACTTTAAAGGCTTATTTTCTTTCATGTTTTTATTGATGACAGTCTGTTATAAATCCATTTGTCATTTTATACAAACTTACCTTTTCTCTGAGCTTTTCTTTCTCACTTGATCTCTACAGTTTTACTGTAATATATAAAATCATTTTTATCTTGATTGGTATTTAATGCCTTTTCAGTCCTGGTGCTTATGACTTTTTAAAATCTGTAATATTCTTGGTCATTTTTCCCCTCAAATATTAACTTTATCTCTAACTCTACTTCTTTGTGTGACAGTGGTGATGGGTGTGTCTTCTGATTCTGAAACTCCTACATAGACTCGTGGGCATTCTCCAGTTTGTCATTCATGTTCCTAGCTGCTATCTTTTTAAAAATGTACACGTCAGTGGGTGCAAGTGCATGTATGTGTCTTGGCACATGTGTGGCAGCCCTAGTTAACAGTAAGAACAATAATCTGACTCCATGCCTGCTTACTCATGGCTTGGTTCATCTTTTGTGAATTTATAGGTTTAACCCAAAAACTAAACCCCTAGAACAATGAAGTAGCTTCAGACCACAGCGCTCTCCTGTCATATGGGTGGATGTAATTGGGAGGATGAATGTGACGCCAGCATGTGACAAGTGTCAGGAGCTGTATTTGGCCATTTCATTCTGTTGTTTCTAAGACAGAGGACTTCAGTTTCTTCTCCATTTTCATGGTGTACAAAATTCCTATCTTCCCCCATTCTTTTGACTAAGCGCACTATCTACCAAAATTTGTTTGTGTCCCACTTGTCTTTTTCCAGTAGCAGAATTTTGGTTTAGTTTTTCAGGCAGATGCTGTTAAACTTATAAATTTTCAGCAAGAGAGAAGTGATGAAATGTTTACAATATTCTATTAATATAAAAAGTCCATTGTTATTATTCAACATGTGTTAAACGCCCACAGTGTGTGTCTCTCAATTGCACCCTCATGGGGGTGTGGGGCGGTCAGGGCTCACAGGCTGTTGCTGTGCAAAGCGGCCCTCATAGTTTTTTGTTTTTCTAATCCTAAAAAACATATCTGAAATTTGTCTTCAGGAGGTCAGTAATATTTAGGGAGAGAGACCTTGATTGGGCATTAGAGCTAAAGGTGAGGTGACGTACACCTTGCTGTATACTATTGGTTTGGGAGTACTGATCGTCTTTTATTTGACAGAAGGTGCATGGACTTGAAAGGAAAGCAAACATGCATACAGTTGCAGTGCGCTGTTAGAAGAGACTTCCTGGAAGTGCTGGCTAAGAGACTTGTGCAGAGGAGGCTGCAGTCCATTCATGTGGCTAGGTCAAGGGCCAGTTCCCAGAGGAGTAACTGGTCAGCTGAAATGGGCCTGGAAGGAGTCCTGACCGGTGAAAGGTCCCTTTTAAGCCCACGGTGTCGTACTGGGCTGTGAGTATCATGTGTTTCTGAAAGATAACAGCAAGAATCCCGCCCATGCCATACAGAGAGCTCAGGGCAACTCTATGAATTAAATCAGAGAACATTTTCACCTCGAGAATGTCTTAGTTGCTGTCTGGAGTGAGATGAGTCCTAGGTAGAGGCCAACAGCAAGACAAACTGTTCACCAGCCCTGGGAAGAATCGATAACATGATGGGCAGTGAGGCAGAGAAGGCGGACTGAAGGCAGGCTAGAGAGATGGAGGCCTCGCCCGTATGGTGGTGCTTGCCTGTGAGGCAGAAAGTGCTGGGAAAGGAGGACCTTGAGTCCAAGACCGCCTGGACTGCATAGCAAGACCCTGTCTCAACAGTAACAAAGAGGCAAGTAACAAATAGTAACAAGGAAGAAAATTTAGGAGTGAGGTGACAAGGACAGCGTCAGGAAGTAACTGCGGATGACTTGTGTGTTCTAGGAGCTCTGGGTACTTGGGAGCCTGTAGAAAAATTCTGTTGTTGTTCCAGCCATAAATGTATGGCAGCTATTTCTTTTTTATCTATTTCTGTCAAGTATCCAGAGGAAAATAATATTGGTTTTCCTGAAAAATAGTGATCTAGAGAAGCTGCCTAGGAAAAGAACGGTCTCATCATCTTGGTGGCTTGTTAGGAAAATAATGAGAATAACATGGGAAACTTAGTTCCCTAATTTAACATCTTTGGTAGAATCCTCTCCTTTGCAGGGATGGCTTTGATACAGAGTTCATGCTCCCTTTCATCACTGCAGGTGGGGCGTGGTCTCGTGTCCTGACAGCCAGCACTGCTCATGCTTCTCAGAGTGTGCTTTCTGAATCATTAGGTGTTTTCATTTCATTTTGAGGCATTTCCCATACCTATTATGTACCAGGCAGAGTGGCAGGCACATTCATGGGTCGTCTCCTTCAATACCCACGGCAACCTGAAAGATAGGCGGTAGCCTCGGAATTACAGAATTGGAACTGATATCCCAGACAGCATGCCAGCTGCAGAGTCGAGGGTTGGTAATAGCAAAGCAAGTGAGAAAGGCAAAGCCAGGCCCACCCCAGTGACTGACCGGGCTGGGCTTTTCCACCCACACAGGGAAAGGAGGATGGACATCAGCTTTACTTGTGTTGAGTGGAACAAGTTGGTAACCAACAGCTTTCACTTTGAAAACCTAGGTGTGTGTCTGGGTTGGGGGTTGGGGTTTAGGTTTAAGAGATGTCCAACATCTGGATGCTAATTCACCAGAGAGGGTCCATGAAGCCAAGGAGAAAAAGTACACAAGGAACTAGCAAAGAGGACTTGGCAAGAAAACCAGCAAACTATATCTAGAGGAGTGAGGAGAAAACCCAGAGAACACCTCAGCCCAGGAGGGAGAGTAGTTAAGCAACAACTTGGGCTAGAAACATGGCTTAATCTATAAATTACTGCCTTATAAGCTGTGAAGACCGGAGTTCAGATCCTCAGAACCCACATAAAAAGCTGAGTGTAAGGCCTGGAGAGATGGCTCCACAGTTAAGAGCACTGGCTGTTCTTCCAAAGGATGAGGGTTCAATTCCCATCACCACATGGCAGCTCACTACTGTCTGTAATTCCAGCTTCAGGGGATCTGACACCCTCATACAAGCATGCATGTTGGCAGAACACTAATGCACATAAAATTAAATAATAAATAACTTTTAAAAACCTGGTTGTTATGATAAGATGGGAGGCAGAGAGAGAAAGGGAGAGAGGTGTTGGGAGCTCACAAGCCAGCTAGCCCAGCCTGCATGGCAAGGTTCCAAGGTAATGAGAGACTGTCAAAACCAGAGTAGACAGTACCTGAGGACCAGTACTCAAGGTTATCCTCTTATCTCCACAGGAGTACCATACAAATGTACATATGAATGTGTGCATACACACACAGAGAGAGAGAGGGAGAGAGAGAGAGAAAGAGAGAGGGGAGAGGAGAAAGTTAGTAAGAGGGTGTCAGTGGCAAAAGAGACCAACAGGGATGGCTGTCTAGGTAAAGACAGGGGCACAGGCAGGAATTCCAATCTGGGTTTCCATTTTCTCTGTGCTATCCAGGTAGAAAGGGTGTGCATGCATGTGTTGGGTAATAGAGAGACAAGAGTCAAAGAATGGTATTGACACAGTAGGGAGAGCCTGGAAGACTCAGTCTCTGGCCTAACGCTGAGATTACCCCTGTTGAGGAGAAGAGTGTGCTGTCCAACCTGCCTTGTTTTGGCCCGAGCTTGACACATGATCTTAAATCGTGTTGCCCTGTGGCTCCTGCGATTATTGTTCAATGAATTGGTACAAATTGGCCATTAGCTAAAGAGGGGTCCTACTAAAGATAACTTGGCTAGTGGTATTTATCTGCCACCTTTTCACATAAATTGGTGAGTGCTGCTCTGATGGTGTGCTCTCTTGTGACATTTTTATGGTGGCATGGCTTCCACAGATACCCTCCAGAGGCACTGGGGCACCTATCATGCCCCAGGTGAATTCCCCCCAGAAGCAGTGAGCACTACCTACCACACAGAGCTCTTTCTGAAGGTTGCCCCACTGCCTAGGTACCCTTGCCACCACTCTGACTAGTACACATGGGTAGGTGGGAGGCTTGCCTGGCTTCAGATCCTGATTCTACTGTTCCAGAAAGTATGCATGCCTCTTCTGAGCATCAGCTTTAATATCTATGAGACAAGTGGTTTACCTCTCTGTAAACCAGTGTCTGAGAGGCTAAGCAATACGAGCTGTATGGTAGTTAATTGTCTATCCTTTTCCCCGTTCAGTTACATGATAGTTCTCTATGCAAAATTTTAGGCTGAAATCACCAGCTTTCTCTTGTAAGGTAACTATGTTGGAGGCACACATTTGGTTCTGTTCGTTTTCCGCTGCAGGTGCCAAGAACCATCACAGCCACTCCTGCCTGCCCTCCATTAGTCTGAGGTGTTTCTTGTAGAAGCAGGACAGAAGGTCCATCCATTCCTCTATCAGAAGGCTGACTGTTCACCCATGGGTAACACATTGAAAACTCTGCACTTAATGTGTTTGGTCTGCCAAGCAGTGTATTGTTAACGTGTGATTGGTGGCCTCCAAACAGTTGAAGACGGCACATCTAGCCTGCATTTTCCACTATTTATTGCCTTACACCTCAATCCCTTTGCTTTTTGTATTTGCTCTGGACTTTCAGCCTTTATCTCTAGGTGTATTCTGACTTTATCCCACAGCAAGCCAGGCCATGAAGCCCACAGGCAAAACTGAAACAGATTTAGGCTCCTTTCCTTGTGGTTCAAGCCTACTTTTGAGGGGTTTGGCTAATTACCCAAATACCTACCATGCCTACTATGTGCAGCTACGTCAGGAGCCCCATGACAAGGTTGACATGAGCAACCTTCTTCAGACAGACACCAGTCAGTCAGTGCCAAGGCAGCCCATCATGGCTGCACGATTCTACCCACATAATGCGTCTGGATACTTCATTCTTCTTTTCCCTCACTGCATCTTCTAGCCCTTACCTTTATCTTGCTGCTTCCTCGAACACAAAGAGCTGACTGTTAGAGAGAGTTTCCTCATTCACAGAGTCTCATGACAGAACTGTGGTCACCTCAGAAGAGCTCAGACTTTGAGCCTGAGAGACCAGTCACTATTCACTCTGATGTCAGTTCTGGGGAACATACCAGAATGGCCCCTGCACCTGTCTCACACACTGAGGGGATGAGGGGAGCAGCCCTTTGCTCAGAGCTCTTCAGCAACAGCCACTCAGGTTTTCACTGGCCCTTGTTGTGGTTAATTTTATGATCACAAAGGGCTTCTTGACTTCAAATGTCCTGTACCATGAATAAGCTATGTTCCTAAACTGCAACCCTTCTGCTGGAAGCTACAGCAGAATAAACACTACAGGTGTCTGAATCAGGGTGACTTGGATTCAGGCAAGTCACAGTTGTGTGAAGTGTGATTGCACGTCTTAGTCCACCCATGAATAAGTACTGCCTTCCATGGTCTTGAGAGGCGCCCTTGACAGGGATGTAAACAGTTCCACAAAGCACAGGGCATGTTGCTAGAGCTCAGTCTAAGCACTCAGTTCCTAGTGCTACCATTTCTATGACTGCAGAACTGCAAGATTACCCATCATTCTAAGCACTCAGTTCCTAGTGCTACCATTTCTATGACTACAGAACTGCAAGATTATCCATCAGCGTATGGGAGGTGGTATCCTCCTCATGGACATCTTGCCTCAGTGTTTGTTTCCTCCACTAGATGATCTTTCTGAGGGAAAGAACTTCCTAGTCATCTCTATCCCTAGCTTGTGAGGTGCCACGTTAAGGCTCAACTCTAACACTGCCCCTCTTAAGCAACTTTGCTGTGACTCTATCTCTCTAGCCTTCAGGGATGGTGTCCAGGACTTTGAGTGTTCCCAGTGCAGATACAGTGTACATTCAGTAATGCCAGCTAGTGGAATCATTAAATTTTTACCAGCCCAGAGCCCAGGACATAGTAGGAGCTCATTAAAGGCTGCTGTTATCATCATTAATACCAAAAATAAAATAAAATAAAATAATAAAATAAAATAAAATAAAAGCAAGAAGGCAAAAACAAGGATGGGCATTGGTCACCCACTTTGGTGTGAAGTCTGGACATTGATTGGAAGGCCATTTCTTAGAAGCAAAATGGCCCTTTATTCATTTTGGAGAAGGGAGGAGGGTTAACGAGAGAGTCTTTTTCAAGTGTTTGCTCCATCTTGCTGCCACTTTACTATGTGTGGCTGCTGTTGCCATGGCAATTCTTTAAGCAATTGAATAGAGCAGCACTGAGTTGTTGCAAACTGGCTCTAATTGCTCCCATGCACCAGACCTGCCCACATGACACACTCCACACAGCACTCCCTCTTTCTCATGCGTATTTTCATAAATCTCTGGGCATTGTGCAGCTCCCTTGCCCTTGTGACATTGCCATCCTTGGGCAGAGGGCACAAGAAGTAAGTCTGAGTGGGAGAGAGGGCACCACCAATTTTCCCTGTGTGAGAAGCCATGCAGACCCCAGGTTTAAGGGGATATCGGGATGTGGGCTCAGCAGGGCCTTGAAACCAAATAAAACACTCATGGGATAGGTTTATTATATGTATTTGCCATTGTTGGATAATTTAGTCATCTTTTTAAATCCAGCTGTACCATTCCTGGTGCCTCCTGCCATGAGGACCCTGTGCATTGTGTAGTAAGAACTTCTGGCTTTACTCTCAGCAGGACTGGGGAGAACCGGCTTGGGGGGAGGGAGCGCTGGTGGGTTTGGTGCCTTCCAGCATGTCAGGCAATGAGCTGGGTATTTCCCATGGATCGCTTAGTTCAGCAGTACATTGTTCGTGGGGTGAAGGTAAGGGAGCCAGTATTTCAGAACCATTACTAGTGAGGAAATTGAAACACAGACATTCACCGTGAACCTTTGTAGCCTGTGCATGTGTGACTTAACTAGGCCCTAGCCTGATGGATCCTAAGCCTGGACCCTTTCTGCTGACAAGTTGCCTCCCAGGCTTAGGTGACCTGTTTCTGTTTATTTCTTTTGTTTTTGTTTGAGATAAGGTCTCAGTACTGTAGTCCAGGCTGACCTCAAACTGTGATTCCCCTGCCTCAGTCCCCACAAGAGCCAGAGAACCTCCTGAAGGAAAATTTTAAGCACCAAAGTGTCATGTGGCCCTCTCTTGATCTTTTTTTATAGTAGGTTTTTATTCTAGCCCACAGTGATTATAGTGTAGGTATCAGAGCCAGGGTTGAGAGCCAAGTTAGACTCTAAAGCCCTTTTACCACAAGGCTGTCTTCCATGAGTTTACTTGAAAGTGAATATTCCATATGCATTTAAAAACTTGCCTGTCAATGTTCCAGGAAGCATGGTAGCCAGTGTAAGCATTTTCTTCCTATTCCTGGGGTATTTGTAAAATTGATTTGAACCTACAATGCACTTCCCCCAAAGCTGAGGGTAGCATTCAGGCAGTAAGGCCTGCATCTCTGTTAGCCATCCCAGGGGATAGGGAAGGCTTGACCTGCATTAGGGTGGGAGAATCAGAGTTCAATTTTTTTCTTTATTTTCTACTTTTTTAAAAAATGTAGTTTGTATAATAAAGGACAAGGTGAACAACTTGTGGCCTGTTCTCATCATAATGAGAACACTAGCAGCAAGATCATTACTTTAATTCTTAATAGTCCACATTAACCAGTCTGAGTCATTGATTCAAACTAGTTTTATTGAATGGCAGAGGGACAGACAAATGTACAGAGGTTTCTGCTGCATTGCTATGAGCAGTCTTGACATAGCCAGTGGTAGTCTTTAAATCAGTTCTTGACTAATTGTCAACACCTTAATGGTGACATCGAGAGCCTGATTCTGCCCTCGGGTCTTCCAGCCCACCCTGTACGCCATGCTACCTGGACTCAAGAAGGCTGTGTCACAGCCACTAGCCTGGGATCACCTTACCCAAGACTGCCTCTAACAGGCTCACACAACCCTGGCCTCTCCTCAAAAGCAGTCAGTGGCACAGGAAAAGCCCCACTGTTTCCTGTGGCAACGTGACCTTATTTTCCTAGCAGTTCTCCGGGTGGCTTTTCCTGTGCCACTGACTGCTTTTGAGGAGAGGCCAGGGTTGTGTGAGCCTGTTAGAGACAGTCTTGAGTAAGGTGATCCCAGGCTAGTGCACGCGCGCACACACACACACACACACACACACACACACACATCAGAGCTTTCACTCCAGGGAAGCCAACAGTAGTGAAGGTGACAGACTTCATCAGGTTTCTTTGGAGAGAAGGTCCCCAGGGCATAGCCGTGGCCACTCTTCTGTGTTCTCTGTGGGTCTGGGCACTCACTGTTCCTTTGAAGCATCACCACGACCACTTTTCTCAGAAGGGATCTATAGTGGGGTGTCAGCAGAGCCAGAGCGAGAGGTGGTGGATTCTGGATGTGGGCAGGATCAACTTGATCAGCATTGTGCTGGGGTTGTTTTCCCGGCTGCAGCTCTTGGTTTTGAGGGTGATATTTTGAGAACTGCTGTCTCCGTGGGAATATCTTGATTATGTACAGCAGAGCCATCTCTGTGTCTACATTTTCTTGTTTAACACATGGCTGTCTTTATAATGAGTGCCTTCTTTATGTGGGGTTATCAGAGTAGCTCTGAATCTATTTTACAACTAAATTAATGATATTCAGGAAACATTTATTTGGCTCCTTTTCTATTTATAATATTGTTACCAACTAATTGCCTTTGAATGTTCCTACTTACAGGGTCCTTTGTGCTAGTTAAACCCATCCCACGGAGGTGCGTCCCTAATGCCACTTGGGACTCTCCAGTCACTTGTGAAGTTTCTCTTCTTGTCATGATGACAGGAGCAATCGTAAGAATGTATACCAAGGCAAAAGGCCAACTTGAGACAGCATCTAAAATTAACAATGTGTATTATTGGGTTTATCTGATGATAAAAGTAATATATTTTCATTGTAAAACATTTGTGAAAGACAGAGAAGCATAAGGAGGGGAAGATCACTCAGTGGCAGCCTCACCCCAGGCAGTCTGCACCAGGATTAGCACATTCCTTTCCAAGTCACTTTATGCCTTCTTATGTAATTAAACTTACATGGTCAATACAATGCTTCTTTTATATGTACATATTTTTCTCAAGACATTATCCTTAATCAGTTACCAGTTATGATTCCTTTGTTGAATTTGGTTCCCTATTCCCCACTTGATATAACTTTACATTTTCCTTGTTGCTGTTTTCTTACTCACATGAACACATGTAAAAGAATTTTGTTTTAACTCTCCCTTTTAATTTTTAGTCAACTTTTTCTCATACTGTTAGGCAAGTATCTGTTTTTCTACCATGAATATTGACCTGTGTCCACTGATCCACTGTCCTCTTGATTTTATTTTGTTCCCCACTGTTTCAAATTCTTATTTACCTGGATTTTTCCATATACATCTCACATTAACCTTGTTCTTACAAGTATATATAACAATTTTTCTAGACTCAAACATTTTCCACAAACAGGAAAGTTCCATATATTGCAGTTCCAGATATTTTATCTTATTCATAAATTATAGTAAGTAAACATCTCTTTAAAATAGAATTTTAACATTTTTCTTTTATCTATTCAAAACCAAAACTATGAGAGGGTTGAAAATAATATATATTAAATATATATTAAATACCTATATATTCTTCATTTGTGATTCTTGATAACTAACATTTTGTATTATCTTCCTAAATATGTAGATTCCATATCTTTTGTTTTATTTCAGTTTTTTAACCAGTTGACCTATCTAGGAGTAGGAAAGATACTCCTAGACATTCCAGTCTCTTAAGAATCGAGGCGCATACTCTGCTACAACCATAAGGCTATTTCTACTTTCAGAAAATATTTTCTTGATAGAATAGTGTCTAGTGTAAGTAAATAATGCACAATCTACATTCAGTCCTCCAAGTGGGCTCCAAACTATTTTTGCAACAAACCTCCTTTTTGAAAAAAAAAACAATAAATAAATAAATAAATAAATAAATAAATAAATAAAATACCTAGACTCAAGCTGGCACAGTGGTACATACCCTTAATCCGAGCACTTGGAAAGCTGAGGCGGGTGGATTTTTGTGAGTTTGATACCATCCTAGTCTATATAGTAAGTTCTAGGCCAGCCAGACATACATAGTAAGACTGTATCTCAAAAAATAGATAGATGGCTAGATGGATGGTGGGTAAATAAGATAAACTGAGAGATCACGCATTACATTTGCTTGTGATATCTTTTTAGCTTCCTTTATCCTTGAGCCCTCTTCCCTTCTGCTTTATTTTATCTTGGTCTTTCTTAACATTGGCATTTTTGAAGAGTCCAAGCTAGCTACCTTATCTAGTATCCTACAAGGTAGATGTTCTAACTGCTGACTCATAACTGTTCCAACAGCCCAAAGGCCTCAGGTTTGTTTTGTGTACTTCCAACCCAAGTCCTGAAGGCAGCTCTTTCTTCAAGGAGTCAGGATTCCTTTTCCTGAAGAATACTAGTCACAAGCCAGGTCTGTAAGCCATGTGTGCTATGGTTGCTGCTCCTTGAGATTGCTGATGCCAGACCTTCAGTGGTCAGAGCCAAAAAGTACCACACACCAGTGTCACCACAGGCCTTCATTTGTCAGAGCCATCAAGTACCACAGACGAAAGCTACCACAGGCCTTCAGTGGCCAGATCAAGTACCACATACATAGCCCACCATAGGCATTCCCCCATGTAGATGCACAGGCAGAGAGAGAGAGAGAGAGAGAGAGAGAGAGAGAGAGAGAGAGAGAGAGAGAGAGAGAGAGAGAACACAAGACCACAGCTCACATACCTCACTTTCTCAATAACTATAGAGCTAAAGAGAGGAATTCTGTTTTAAAAGCTTCTTCTGAAACTAACCTGGTCATCAGCACCTCAGGATGCAGATGCAGATACGAAGCAAGGCCGCACTGAAGATGAAAGGTTTTGCGTTCCCTCCTAAGACAGAGGCACCATAGTAAGCTGTATCAGCAAGACTTTGCCACTATGCTCTGCCTTCAAGTCATGATGCACCCAGCCCACTGACTTGAGCATCCTCTCTCTGAGGCAGCCAGCTAGCTCCTCCTGTTGACTTTGGTACCAGCTAGGAGCAGCACCAACCCAAAGCACTGCTTCCGAAGCATTGGAAACGAGTTGCCTGACTTGTTTTTCCAGCAGTAAAAGAGACAAGTTGGATAAAGTTCAGAGGCTCTCCACCTTTGCTGCCCTCAGCCCATGAGCCCTCATGGCCTCTGTAACAGCCAAGGAGAGGGGTAAAACCCAGCATAACATGACAGTCTGTTGAGAGTCCCCTAGTTGCTTCCAGTCTCTCTCATCTCACATGCCCATTGGTGCCCACCTCTAGCAATATGTTTTCTACTTGAATTTCCAAGTTTTCTACATGAATTTCCATGGACAGTGGGTCTTGACCACAGTGAGTTGGTGGTGGATTTGAGCTTCCAAGTTGAATTCTTGACTCTGCAGCCTAATCCCACCCCCTGTAGAACAGAGAGGCATAGATACACTGGGAATAAGGTCAGCAGCAGAGCGTACCTTGCCACCCAGGCATTGAGACAAATGGGACTCAGGTAACATTTCAGTCTTAATGACTTAGGATGATCCACATTCCTACAGGTCACTGTAACTCATGACTCGAGTCCAGGAGACCAGGTGTTTCAAAATATGGCAACATGCATCCTCTGCTGTTCCTAGAAGCCCTGCCCCTGACTTGCCAACAAGCTATGCCAGCTCTCAGGGTCACCCCACACAGTGCTACTAGGCACTTCTGCTAAGCTTCAGATTCCCACTCTATTGAGAGAGGTCTGTGATGCTCCCTCCCACACTGCTGACTGCCGGACTAGCCGGTAGCCATGCAGCAAGGAAGGAGCTAGTTTGAAAAGAGACAAGGAACTTGAGTCCCCACGATGCCGAGAAGGACACTCACCTTTCCTCATTTGAATCCTAGTCCCAGGATGCTGTTCTTGCCTGAGATCGGCATCTGTGGCAGCCTCTGAGCTTTCAAGTGAAGTGCGCCAAGTGCCGGCCCATTCACTCGCACCCCACCCCCGTGGCTAGGGGCCACGCTTCCCCTCGAAGCCAGCACAAGGCGAGGTCCTCATGGGGCCTGGCCCTCTGCGTTCATGGAGGAAAAATGAAAGTTGCTTTATTCCCCGGCCTCTTCATGTCGCCCATTATGAGGAGAGGGCTCCACAGTGAGGCGCCAGGCTGTGATATTTCTGCTTCAGCGTGAGAGATTCATATGTTTGACTAATCAATTCTCTGGCACTGACTTCCTGGCCTGCATTTTGTTCTCTTGCTTTTGATCGTCTGTTTGCCTTTTTGCCATTCTGCTGCTTCTTGTTTGGAGCTTTTATTTTCCAGGAACACTTTGACCTACTGGATCCGCTATATTCTTCTCCCTCTCTCCCTTTGTTGCTTTTCTCTCTGATTCTGGTTTCCCGTGTGATTGACCGCACACTGCTTCCATATACAAGCAAAGTAGAGACCTCAAGTCACCAGGCCTTGATAACTCCTGGGCTTTGTTTAGGGACCGCAGCCCTCAGCCCCCACCCCCACCAGGCTAGGCTGCAGTCCTCTGCTCTGCCATCCCTATTCCAGCCTCACTCTACTGCAAGCAGATATGGGCTTGGTATCCAAGGAGTCACACTGCCAGTTGTAGCACTCACAGCAACTATGAGTGTGCATGTACAAATATGAACCCCAACCATGTTTCTCAATAGAGGTGACCAAGTGCTGGGCACTTGAGACGGATTTTCCTGTGTTCAGGCTCAAGACAGCACTAGAACTAGGTGTACCCTAAAGACGACTGTTATTCTGCATGAGAGTTGTCCACTGACTAAGCTTCACCTCTCTTCAGTCAGCAGTGCAAAGCACTTCACACTCTCTAGCCTGGGACTGAGGTAACTCAAACTTAGCATAGTGAAATAGTTTCCTAATGCCCCTTCTATGATGGTTTGTATATGTTTGGCCCAGGGGGTGGTGCTATTGGAAGGTGTGGCCCTGTTGGAGAAGGTGTGACCTTGTTGAAGTAGGCGTGGCACTGTGAGCGTAGGCTTAAGACCCTCATCCTAGCTGCCTGGAAGTCAGTCTTCCACTAGCCACCTTCAGATGAAGATGCAGAACTCTCAGCTCTGTCTGCACCATCCCTACCCTAGATGCTGCCATGTTCCCACCTTGATGATAATGGATTGAACCTCTAAACCTGTAAGCCAGCCTCAAGTAAATGTTGTCCTTTATAAGACTTGCCTTGGTCATGGTGTCGTTCACTGCAGTAAAACCCTAACTAAGACACCTTCCAAGGTCAAAGGAGGATGAACCCTTAGCCTTAGCTACCTGGACTCTTAACTAGATAGCCTCATACACATGGTGATTGGGTCAGCCTCATACACATGGTGATTGGGTCATAGTGAAGGGATGCATACTGAGCAGGCCTCTGGGAAGGCTCTGCGATGGGATAGAAGATGTGGGGCTGAATGGAGCCTGTCATGATGACGAGGCTTCCACAGTCAGAGGAAAGAGGGAGGTGGGCCTTTGCACAGTCTACTTTCTAGCCTATTCTAAGATGGCCATGCCCCAAACATCATTTACCTTTGAGGTCCCAAGCCCACAAGAATCCTCTTGATTCTTTTGTGCACCTCCCTGAAGCTCTCTAGCATCTTGTACCCCTTTGAAGTAACATGTCCCTCCTTTAAAGATGCTTCCTGTGAGGGATCTCATCTTACTTAGTGGGGCTCTCTTCATCTGTTCCCCACCTGACCACTCTGACCTTGGCAGCAATGGATCCGCACTATTTCTGTTTGTGCGGAGTGACAACATCTGGGCATGGAGTCCAAAAAGCTGGGTTTCAACTCTTCCTGGCCCACTTTTGCTGTGTGCTGTCATACAGTTAGTTTTCCTTCTCTGAACCTATACTTTCTCACATTTAAACAGGAATGACAATCCTTACTGTACCAATCCTGTGTGGCATCTCTTTTACCAAGAAAGGAAGGAAGGAAGGAAGGAAGGAAGGAAGGAAGGAAGGAAGGAAGGAAGGAAGGAAGGAAGGAAGGAAGACAAGAAAAGAACAGAAAAGGCATTCTTCCTAATTACAGGGACAGTGCTACATAGCAGCTCCCACCCACCCCCACCCCCACTCTATTCTTTATTTGGTATAAAATTCAGTCCTCTGCCCGTTTGACCTCGTACTCTTGACTATCCCATATTTCCTTCTGTCGGTTTAGTTTCTGTCTGTACATAAGGTATTCATAGTTGTGATCAGTAAGACCTGTCCCACCTGCCTGAGCAGCAGTCGGTACTAATGCTGGAGCACAGACTCCGAGGAGCTCTCAAAGAATGAGTGAAACAAAGGGAAAATAAAATGGGTATCTTCCAGAACAGTACAGCATGGCAGGGAAGTGAGGTCCTGGGCTGTCAGCAAGTGTGAAAATAAGGACAGTTCTGGCTCTGAAGCTGAGTCTTTGATGGGAAGGTGAAGCTCTTCTGGCCCAGGAGAGGAGTAGGATGGAGGACATCCCTGAGGTGCAGAGTCATCCAAGGGACACTGCAGTCTGCAGCTGGGGCAGCTATGGCTGCCCTAGTAAGGCTGAAGGGCTCTTATAGCTTGGTGAGAAACTGCAGATGTTTGTAGCTATTACCAAGAGCAGTAAAGGAGCATCCCCTGTGTGGGACCAGAATGGGCTAGGAAGCTGGGTCATGAGGAGAAATAGCACAGAAGCGCTCTAGTAAAGGATACAGCTTCGTGATCAAGCCCTCCTCTCAACTGCCCTTTCCAAGATTCCTGTCCTCACTTTACATGCGAGGACTCTAGTGGGAGCTTAGAAGATAGTCCTGTGTGACCCTGCTACCTAGGCAGATATGTCGCCCAACCAGTGTCCCGTCACCCGCCACCCAGGTATTTCCTATAGATAGATGGTCCTCCCCAATAAAGTTAGGTCCTCTCTGATTTGCCTTTCTGCCTGGTGATAGGAGCCAGAGCCCTTTTCTAGTACGTTCAGAGGTGGTTGGACATCCTGGGTGTTCAGATCTCTGGTTGTGCTACATTGTGGGGGATAACACCGAGGATGGGGTGTGGGAGGTGACAAAGTCACATGACAGTTCCTGGAATTAAACTCCAGAGCCAGTGCATAAGCTCATATACAATGTGTGAGCCAATCCCAAGCCTCTAAATCCTTAGCCAACTATATCTTGCCACACCATCACCATGCCTCAATGAAAGCTCTGTCTGATGAGGTTATTCAGAAGGATGGGTGTGGGAAGGGCATCATCACCTATTAGGATTTCTGTAAAGTCAGGGATGGGGAGTGGGGCAGCCACCACCCTGGCCTTAGTTCCTTTTTTGCTATCTCTTCCAGGAGGTGTGTACAGCAGATCAGGACTCTTGGAGGAGTCCTGGCAGCCTGTGGCACCTCACTCTTTAACCCATTTTTTTTTTCTTCAGAAAGTTAACCTCTACATCCCACACACACATGTGTCTTATCAAGGGTCCTCCAGGGAGTAACCTCTACTCAGAGCCCAAGCACAAAACGCCTCATTCTCTGGTCCTCCACTGTGCTTTAGGACAGTCATGGTGCTCTCTGACATAGATGTACGTTTTATAAGTTTTAATTTTTCTGTGTTAATAAGCATTATGTACAGATGTGAGCTGTTTGAAGGACATGGTTGGTGGTGCTTTGCTCTGAATTGGCTTCTATGCGATTTTTTTTCAAGTTTGGAAAATGTGTTAGAAATAACATGACGATAATTGGAAGATCAGTGTATCAATCTTTTTTCTCTGTTCTTTTCTACTTTTTTAGATACAATTAACACTTCACACTTCACCTAGTCCCTTCTTGGTTATCTTTGATGCTTCTTTGATAATTATTTAGATGTTCATGCTATCTTTGCTTTGAATGAGAATCAATAACTTTTAAAACAAGAGTTTGATTTTTTTTGTCTCCAGAGAGTTGCACAATTACAAATTACATACATGTAGATATTTACTTGAATTTTTGTTTTTAATTTGTCAAAAGATCTTGACACAATTACATGAAAACTATAAAGAAAAGAGATTACCATCCAATCAAAGAACCTGCTGTGAACTTGTAGCAGCAGCTCATCCAGGTAGAGTTTCCAGAACAGAGCATTCCTTAAGAGATGGGGAAATGGAGAGAAAGAACCTCGTGGATGTCAGCTTGGAATTTATGAACCATGAATAATGCATTTCAGTTACAACAGTCGTCACACAAACACTGATTTCAAAGACATGCTGGCGTTTGAGTTTCTCTAGTCAGGAGGAGAAAGTGCAACCCCACCATCATCACTGAAAATGAAAGTTTAAAAAAATATCTATGCTTCTTCCCGTGAGCGCTGCCACTTTCACCACGTGCCTTCTGGAACCTTGACATGATAGCCCGGCTCTGGCCCTGCCCGCTGCCACCATGGTGGCGTTTTCTTGAGTAGTCTCATCTCCTCTTGCCTGTGGTATTCTGGAGCTGTCACACAATGTCATCAGTAACCCATTGCCAGTATGTTAGGAAAAGAATCCTGAGACCCTAGATGGATTTTAGTGCTAGAACTTGAAAGATAAAAAGACGTTTTTTCAGAGTGAATATGTTTTAGGGGGGAATGAATAAATAAAGTTTGAGGGTGGAGATGGGAAAACCTCTCTCTCTTGCTCTCTCTTGCTCTCTCCCTCTCCCTCCCTTTCCTTCTCTCTCCCTTTCTCTCTCATTCCTTTCTCCCTTCTGCCTCTCCCTCCCCCACTAGTTACTTTAAAACAACAAAAAATAACTTTTCTATATTAATTTTTTTCCTCTTGAATTTATTTGGGAGGAACAAGTAAAACTCTCACATAATCAAATCAAATGGCTCCCAGCCTAGAACTTTGCATATAAACACACAATGAGCCAGTTAATATATTGAGTTGTGGTTGTTATCTGTGGTGGTGGTGGTGGTGGTGGTGGTGGTGGTGGTGGTGGTGGTGGTGGTGGTGGTAGTGGTGGTGGTGGTGGTGGTGGTGGTGGTGGTGGTGGTGGTGGTAGTGGTGGTGGTGGTGATGAAGATGCAGGCTTTCACATCAGAGATCTTACTGCACAGACTTCTTCCTGTAGGTCATCTTCCTGTGGGCTGTAAGGGCTGTTTGGAATTTCCTCAGGGCCTCATGACCAAAAGCACTGGTCACTTGTTCACCTATACCTGGTTTCTATATGAAAATACCCTATGTAATTCATGGTGGAGATGAGGCTCAAGGATAGACTATTAACCTAGCATGCTGTGTGTGTGTGTGTGTGTGTGTGTGTGTGTGTGTGTGTGTGTGTGTGTGTTCTGAAGTTAGAGTTTATATTTATTCTGCTTGACCCAAAAGAACATCTTGTGATAAGACTGGGTTCAGATCCCAACCATGTAAGTTTCTGGCTGTGTGACTCCGGGATATGTAACTTAACCTCCTGAGACAATTTCCTCATGAAAGAAAATTATTTACCCTAATTCCAGTAAATTATGATCATAAATAAGGGAATATGAATGAATAATCATAACAGCAACTCAAAAACTGTGCTTACTCCGTGCCTGGCACCTTATATCATTTAATCTTTGCTGCAGACCCGTCAGGTCAATACTATTGCTTTTCTCTTGTGTGGAGGTTATAAGTACCCAAAGCACAGAAAGGCCCAGGACTCGCCTAGCTTCACAAGGCTTGCAGGTGATAGGATGGGATTATAACACAGGGCACTCTTGCTCTTCATAGAGGCCAGAGTGGAGTTTCTTATTTGTGGAAGTTTTCAGCTCAGGTGCATGGCGGGGGGGGGGGGGGGGCTAGTACTCTCCCTCCCTCAGTGCCAACCACCAGACAGTTTTCTCATGCTCTCCCCTATCCTGAGGCTGTGGTGGTCTTGGTGATGGATAGAATGGGCAGTATCAGTGACCCACAGCCGCCCAGGAGCATCATGTCACTGCAAGGTCTTTAAATATCCATTTCTAAATTCAGAGCTAGTTGGGGTTATATTTACGGCATTTAACATGTGAGAAAGTGGGCTTTTAAGTGGAATGGTTGTGCAATGGGATATTTCACGTTCCGGTTCAGCCATGAGGCTGATAAACAAAGCATCCAAAGCCAAATGGCTCCTCATCTGACCCCAATTAAAATACAGACTTCATTCCGTTCCATCCTGACAGGGAGGAACATATTGTTGCCTTTAAGGGAGTTTGGTTTAGTTAATGAAAGAATTTTGTTTTATTCCCCCACCCCCAGCCCCTGCCACACACCCAAATACAGTATCTAATTAAGTAAGATGCAATTTGTTTAGGACTTCTGGTAGGGATGTGTTAACTCTTTTTAAGCTGAATTGCCTCTGTGTCTCAAGATGTCCAGGACATGCTTGTGACTCCCTGCTCAAATGCCCATTGTTTGAAGACAGAGTCAGCCCATGTCACATAAAGCAAGCATTATCTCCTCCACAGTAGATCTATGTACAGCTCACTCCCAACAGCCTGTGTAAGTCATGTGGGTTCGATGTGAAACACCACATATTTTCATAAAGGCCGTTTCCTACAAGCATGTGTACTCATCCATATTGTAATTTACCAATCACTATAGAGCTGTCCGTATAGAATGTATCACGCAGAGAGTTGTAGCTGCTAAAATATGTTAGGTAACATAAGTTGGATATTGATGCCAATTATCACAGAGTTCCTTCAGTTATCTTGAAGAAATATGAGCTGTCTGAAGACTTCATCATTTTATGTGAAGAGTAAACTGCTTTTGCCGGGCTGTTTTTACAAGGCAGGCTGGGGTGGGGGTCTTGTGTTGCTTTGTTACTGCTTTCCTGTAGCCTTTTCAATGTATATTCTATGGCTTATTGTGGCAAGTAGGACCACAGACACTAAGCAGAACTTTTGGGGGAAAGGTAGAGAAGTTTGCTCTAGCTCAGCAAGGCAAGAGAGACTTGTGATTTGTGATGGATCACCTACATGCCCTCTCAGAGGTCCACTGAGTTACAGAGACAAAAAGCTGGTCTAGACATCGAAGGGCTGGCAGCAGATGAGCCCCTCTTCTCTTCATCTTTAACATGCCGCAGTAGGGTCAGCAAGCCTGGCTCTGCCTTTCTCAGATTCTGCATTCAGCAGGGCAGAAAGAACATGATGTTTTTAAATCCACAAAGAATTTATGGTCAGCTGCTTAGGATTTATGTTCTGAGAAACAAAAGTTCTTTAAGTCTGTAAAGCCTGAGACATTTTAAGCTTTTTTTTTTTTTTAATTTCTGTTCCTTTCTAGTGGCTCCTTCTGAGCATTTATTTTGAACCCTTGAGTACCCACTCTGCAGGCCTTGCAGGAGGTGAAGAGAAAGAAACAAGTTACTCATAGTCTACCATCTAGAAGCTTCCTCTCAGTGAATTTGAAAAGCAAGTAAAGATGCCATCCTAAAAGGGATCCATACAGTGCACTGAGTGGAGGGGGCAAGGGGCAGTGGAGGGGGCAAGGGGCAGTGGAGGGAGGAGCAAGGGGCAGTGGAGGGGGCAAGGGGCAGTGGAGGGGGCAAGGGGCAGTGGAGGGAGCAAGGGGCAGTGGAGGGAGGAGCAAGGGGCAGTGGAGGGGGCAAGGGGCAGTGGAGGGAGCAAGGGGCAGTGGAGGGAGGAGCAAGGGGAAGTGGAGGGGGCAAGGGGCAGTGGAGGGGGCAAGGGGCAGTGGAGGGGGCAAGGGGCAGTGGAGGGGGCAAGGGGCAGTGGAGGGGGCAAGGGGCAGCAGAGGGGGCAAGGGGCAGTGGAGGGAGGAGCAAGGGGCAGTGGAGGGAGCAAGGGGTAGTGGAGGGGGCAAGGGGTAGTGGAGGGGGCAAGGGGCAGTGGAGGGAGGAGCAAGGGGCAGTGGAGGGAGCAAGGGGTAGTGGAGGGGGCAAGGGGTAGTGGAGGGGGCAAGGGGCAGTGGAGGGAGGAGCAAGGGGCAGTGGAGGAGGCAAGGGGCAGTGGAGGGTATTTCGTTGAAAGGGAGCTTGTATCTATCAGAGACAGACAAGAATTAAGAATGCAGCAGAGTAAGTCAAAACAGTGTGTCCCACACTGTTGCCACAGAAGTGGACTGCAAGAAATACAAGAGATGGAAGTGGAAGGGGAAACCTGGGAGGCAGTCTGTGAATATTACTAGAATCAAGATGTCCCATGCCACTGGTGCCACTGGTTATCTTTGAATCAAAAGGTCAAGGGACCTTGGGAAATCATTTGGCTCAGTTACCCTCTTGAAAATATGTAATCTATTCTATAGGCTCCACATGTATAGCAATTACAGTACAGGCAGGTACTGCATAACAGCATTTCAGTCAATCAGAGACTGCATACATGCTGATGGCTCCTGAAGATTATAATAGTGTTAAAAGAAATCCTGCCCCTCATGCTGTTGCAGCCATTGTAATGTCATCATGCAACACATTGCTATCGTGTTGTGATGCTGGTGTGAACAAATCTCTACTGCCGGTCACACAAAAGTACACGAAGTCCAGTCAAGCACTACCTACAGTACTTGATAACAGCTAATACTGTTGTAGGACAGCATTCACTTACTATACTTTTCATCATTATTTTAGAGTGTGTCTCTTTTACTTTTGAAAAAGTTCACTGTAAAGCATTCTGCTGTGGCACACTGGCAGCAGCCTCCTGCATCTCACTTTTACACCATCCCTTTAAAGAATATTATTAGTGCATGTGTGTGCATGTGCATGATGGGAGGGGCCATGGCACAGGATGTGTGTGGAGGTCAGGAAACAAGTTTATTGCTCCCTCTTTTCACCTTTAAGTGGGTTCCAGAGTGAACTCATACTACCAGGCTTACACAGCGAGTGCCTTTACCCACTGAGTCATTTCACCATCTCCTACTCCCTCTCTTGATTGTCTTCTTTTTTTCTTGTGTTTCATTTAGATTAGTGTTGTTTTGTACCATGACACACACTCCATGTGCCATAATTGTGTAGGGTTTGGCCTTAGCAATAGTTACTTCTTGTTGCTGTGATTAAAACACCACAAGCAAAAGCAAGTTATTAACAATAGGGTTCGTTTGGGCTTACCATTTCCAGAGGGAATGCCCATGATGATGAGCAAGGCTTGGCAGTAGGTGGCTGTAGCAGGGAGCTGAGAGATCGCATAGCAGAAAGAGCAAACTGGAAGTGGGCCAGGATGTGGCGGATCAAAGCCTGCCCCTGGTGATAGACTTCCACAGCATCCCCAACAGCACCACTAACCTGGGGTCAAATACAGCCTATGAAGGACACTTCCTTATTTAAAGCACTATAGTTTGTGCAGCATTGGCTGTATCATCCATGATATTCCACATAGAATCACATCCAATGTGTTTCTCAGCACATATCCCATCATTATATGGAATATGCCTACATTGAACTTAAACCCATATGTCTCAAACTTACTATGAACTCTTCTGAAACAGAAGACCTGTTAGAGATAGGGAGAGAATCCCATAAACATTTTAGAACTATCTTCCTGGCCTGTGGGAAACATTGGAACTAGATGGGAGTAGCAGAAGAGTCATGGCCAGTTATCAGAAAGCCAGACATCTAATTGCACTTGCAATTGTCAAAGATCTAACCCTTGGGAACCTGCTCTGAAGAGAATCTGTGCCTTCTCTGTGCTGTTGCTAAGGGGGCTTTCCACAAGTCCCACAAGATCAAGATGGGCCAGATGTTGGTAGTGAAAGTCAGCTGCTAGCAGCCTTTCCAGAAGCCATAGGTCCATCAGTGACAGAACACCTGACAGATGCTCCATAGGGGGAGGAGAGCTTATGGGGAACATTTCTAATTGAACATAACAAATTACATGGTGACTGATACAGGATGACTGCGTGTTAGGAGGCTGGAGGCGGAAGATGAAAACAGATACTAAAGAAGTCCAGAAGCAGCTGGATGGTAGTGGCATGCGTCTTTAATCCCAGCACATGGGAGGCAGAGGCAGGTGGATACCTGGGTCCAAGGCCAGCCTCGTCTACAAAGTGAGTTCTGGAACTACATAGGGATAGCCTGTCTCAAACAAACAAACAAAGAATCCCATAAACATTCTAGGAGATCACCATGGATTTTGTAGCCTCTTGAAGCCATTTGTTAAATGTCTCCTGTGGACCAAGGACTGTCTAGGTTCTTTAATATATATTCATGACCATTCCTTGAAGCCCTCTAAAGAAGAATTGCTATTGTCCTACTTTGGTGAGTAATGAGCTAGAGCCAAAGAGAGTGGTTGACGATCCCACAGTCATGGCTGATAAGCAGGGCTTAAACCCATGGTCTTAATGACTGTGTATACTATGGTGCTTTAAATAAGAAAGTGTCATTTAAAAGCCCTGAGAATCTGAGCATACACTCTCTACAACAGCCCTAGGAGGTGATCAATAAGCAAACAGAAGCTCACTGTCCCCTACGGAACCCAAGGAAGTTTGTCCCCAGTGCTCAGACCTCTTTTTCTATTGTCATGTAGGATGTTAGAAGCTTAAAATAGATCAAGGAACCTAACTGTAGTTAGGGCACGAGTGTGTGTAAAAGAACATATTATACAGGTGTTTGTGGAGGCCTGAAGCATCTATCTGGAGTTACAGGCAGTTTGTGAGTCACCTGATGTTGGATGCTGGAAACTGAGCTGAGGTCCTCTGTAAGAACAGTATGCACTCTTAATAGCTGAGTCATCTCACCAGTCTCCAGAATTAGAATTTTTATTCGCTATTGGCAGGGATGTAAGAAGGTACAGTTGCTATAAAAACAGTTGATAGTTCCTCAAAAACAATGATAGACTCACATATATTGTCCCGCAAGTCAGCTTCTGGGCACATGAACAGAAGGACTGAAAGTAAGTTCTTGAAGAGGTGTTTGTACCCTTGCGTTCTTAGCAGCAGCACTCACAGTTGTGAAATCTGAATGTAACCCAGGTGGCCCAGAGCTGGTGAGTGATAAGCAAAATGCCATATGTGTATATAGAGCAACATTGTACAGCTTGAGGAAGGAGCTTACGGCAGTGTGGGTGAGCATGGGGGCAAAAAGGCAGGTCAAGATAGTAAATTGGGGATTGGCAGTAGCTGAGGGAGGCCCATGGTGGGCCATAAGCCTTTGGAGCCGGTTTATGGCAGGAACCAGCAAATCATTTCAGTTTTAAAAGTGGGAAAAGGACTGATGGAGATAGCTGGTGGTGATGGTTGTGCAAGAGCATGTTCTTATTTAACACCTCGAATTGCAATCCAACAATGTTGCAGGAGCCTAAAGAGATGACTTGCTAGTAAAGAGCACTTGCTGCTCCTCCGGAGGACCTGAGTTCAATTCCTAGTGCCACATAATTGGCTTTAAAGTGATTGTAACTCCAATCCTGGGGCTCCAACACCCTCTTAAGACTTCCATGGGTACTGCATGTACATGTTAAACAGACATGCATGCAGACAAAATATCAAATACATAAAATGAAAATAAAGGGGAAAATGTAAGAAAACAGAACAATGGTTACAGAACCAGGAGCATGGCCCAGCAGGTAAAGGTGCTGGCTGATCTCTAGAGCCCATGGTGAGAGAAGGGAAGTAACTTCAAAAGTTGTCCAGGGACCTCCCCACACTCGATGTGGACAGCATCTACCAGTATGCATGCATGCGCGTGCACACACACAAAATAATAATGTAAGATTTATTTCAGTGAAAGCCTGATGATACTGTTCAGTTGTTAAAAAGTGCTTGCTGCACATCCATGAGGACTTGAGTTTGAATTCCCAGCACTCATGTCAAAAGCTGGACACAACAGCCAGTGACTATAATCTCAGTGCTGGGAGACAGAGACAGGTGAATCCCTGGAGCTTGCTAGCCAGGCAACCTAGACAAATCTGTGAGCGCAGAGTTCAAAAAAAAAGTTCCTGTGCCAAAAATAATGTGAGGAGCAGCTGAGGAAACCACTCTGCCAACTTCTTGACCTATACAGAATTAATTACAGCTAGGTGTGGTAGTGCATACCTGTACTTCCAGCATTGGGGAAGCTGGGGCAGGAGGGTCCTGAGTTCAAGGGTAGCTTGGTCTACATAATGAAACCCGTCTGAAAACAAAATGAAACAGGATAGTTGACATGATGAAACCTGTCAAAAGCAGAGAAAGCTTTTGGATGGCAATCCCTTCACAGGACTGAATGGCTAGAATGAGTGTGAACTCCCTTAAGACATCAGTTCTCCCGGTAGTTGCAGGATGCTTGCTGTGCACTTGGCATAACGAGGAGAAACCTAGTCAAGGAAACTAGTGTGAACTGGGAATCTTGCTGTAGAACTATAGTCCCAACACTCAAGAGGCTGAGGTAGAAGGACCCTGTGAGCTCAAGAGTTCAAGACCAGCCTGGGCAACATAATGAGACCTTTCTCAAGAAAGAAAAAGAAAGGTATTTAAATGCTGCTTAACAATGCTCTCCTGAAGAGGGCCTGGTGAGTCCTGAGAGAGAAATTAGCACATCCCTATCTGTGATTGCCACTGTTAACAGGCCTGAGAAAGAGAAAGTGGTAGTTAAGCACATGGGTTTGGAGCAAACAGAAGGCTCTGAATAGCAGCCCAGAGTAGCTATGGTAAGGCTTCCCACTTCTCTGTGCTATGTCTCCTCAGCTATAAAGGCCAGCAGGTGAGAAGAATAATGTCTGTTGGGGTTACTGTGAGTGTTAATTAAGTTAGTACGTACAAAGAGACGGGCGTACTTCCTGGTAGTCAGAAAAAGCTGGGAAGAAGGGAGAACCAACTGAGGTTAAAGCATCTGAGCTCATCCTCTTCATAGTATGTGCTTTGCCCAATGATTCAGGTGAGCAGGCAAGGATTAGCAGGATTAAATAATTTGCCAAAATCCATTCATCTATCAAGTACCCAAACCAAGAGTTGAACCCTGACTTGGTAGTCCCCAGAGCCCTGGCCCCTCTTATAACACCATCCTGCTCACACCATCCTGCTCACACCATCCTGCTCACACCATTCTGCTTCCTAGTCCCTTCTGCTCCCAAGATCGCAAATGCTATCAATCATGCCTTCCTTTGGTGGGAGTTAAAACTCTCTCTAAAGAGAAAACTGGTTTTCCTGTTGTAATAACATATGGTATGGACAAACAAGATGAGCTTCAGGACCCAGGAGACTTGGATTCAAGTCTCAGCTCTATTCTTGAGCAGTTGGTAACTTAGACAAACTCTGCTCATGATCATCACAAAATTATTTTACCTCTTCAAGCTCCTCAATAAAACAGAGATCAAAATTGCAACCTCCCAAGGATGGTCTCAAAGACTAGAGAGGATGTGCATGAAGCTAGCAAATTTCTGGGATTCAAGTTTCCCTTCCTCCTTGACCACCAGCTCCTCTGTAGTCAGAATTCCCCAGCAGCTCCTCACTCAGGGCTTTACGAATCATGCCATCTCTTAGTCAGCAACATGGAAACTCTATCAAGAGCATCCTTCTAACAGGAACCCTCTACCTGAACACCTCCCCAAGTGTCCTCCTCAGGCTCCTGTGTAGTCATCACATCCTAGACAAGGGGTCTAGGTGACAACCACACCTTTGCTTTTTATTATACTTATTGTGTGCACATGATATAAGTGTAGGGAGTTGAGAGGATAACTTTTAGAAGTTGGTTCTTCTCCCCCACGATGTTGAGGGACTGGTCTCTAACCACCAGGCTTTCATGGCAAGCACTTGCCCTGTTGATTGTAAGTCTTTGTTGCTCTGAGGTAAAAGGGAGACGAGACTATGGAAGCAAAACTAAAAATAGGCGATGTTTCCTTAGCTGGTCTCATAAGATAGACTCCACATTCTCACTTTTCACAACTCAACTGGCGCCACAGGGCTCTCAGACACTGCTCATAGGAACTTCACAATTCATAGCAAAGGACTTAAGTATCTACCTTATTGGTTTTAGGAAGCATTCTAGAGTGTCAGGTAGGTGAATCTGAGTTCCACACATCAATATAGAAAACCAGATACCTCCCACACTGCAAGATAAAAGCTATCACAAAGGAACATAGGCCACCTGCAGAAGACATGCCAAACCCAGTTCTCCAAGCAGGGCATCATACCTCACGATGAGTGTTGTCACTCTATGGAAAGACCATTCACAAAAGTGAGCAGCCGTGCCAGCTGGGTAGTGCCTAAGTGGTTAGGAAGGGATCACAGAAACATATGGGCATCAGTCAAGGGAAATCCAAACATGAAGTGTTCAGGTCCTTAACCCCAGGCAACCAAAGCAGCGTAAGCCCAGCAAGCATGAGCTGCAAGTAGACAGTGCCCTGGGCAGGGAGGGGACTCCTTCAGCCTTCCCTCTGAGTGCTGCAGCACATGGGTAACAGCATCCTGATAGCAGTATCTAATTAAACTGGATTTCCATCCAGAATGCACCACTAACCTGAGCACTCTACCAAGCGGGTCTGACTCGAAGGACACTTGTACAGCTCCACAGACCTGAAGACGTGTTCATTCTCAACGTTGCCTTCCCAGGCCTGCAGAAGTCTCATTTGCAGAAAGTGGCTTTGGTGATAAACAAAGCATGTTCCCTGAGGTAGGCAAGAACTCAGGATGGGATTCTTGCTTGAGATATCTTTAAGCTTCGTTGTAAATATTGGTGAAAGCCTTAAAATCAAGGGCTGTTTGTGTTAAAGGAAAAAAAAAAACCACGCCCAGCTTGTCCTGCTTAGAAATCACTCTATATGGTTGAGTTATTTAAATGCCAACTTGTACCTAATTTTAGCTTTTTTTGTTGTTGTTGGTGGTGGTGGTGTTAAAATACCAGGATAAGCCGTGTGACTTTTCAGACTTAAATCTCCTTTTTTGGAAGTGATGACAGTGCTCCCCAAAGTTTCCTTCTACCTTTCCACCTTTGAACAATTGATTTTGATTAGAAACATTATACCCAGCATTTACTTTGACATCCCTGAGTACAAACAGTCATTTTAATGGCTTAAAAAAAAAAAAAAACAACAAAAAAAAAAAACCAAAATCATGACAGGGACATCAATCCTTCGCCTAGTGTATGAAGGCCTGGTATATTAATTGGCTGTCAGATTCTGAAGAAGTAATGGATTAATGTGCTTGATCGTAACTCTCTGCTCAGAGACTGAAGTTTGATCCTGATGTCCCCAGTCTCTCTGCTTAATGCAATTACAGATATGCATTCAGGACATCTGAGTGGATTGCATTTCATTAATATGATTGGAGCGGACAACATTAGGCTGCTGTCGGGTCCTCTCTGACAGCTAATTACTAGAATGAAGCGTGTACACCACTCAGGAACAATGGTGCCCTTATTGGAGCCATTAAAACAATAGAAAAATATCGCTTTAAGATCCTCAGATAGTTACTTTGCACACGTGTCACAGGTCATGGAGATAGCTCAGTATGAGAAGTTGGAAGAATGAGATGGCCAGAGCCTCTGACAGCAGGGCTCCTGAACATCTTTAAAGGTGCTGGAGCCATCCCACTGTCCAGCTGTTTATGTGTGGGCTTTTATGGTGTCAGACCATAGGGACTTGGTAATTCTCCCACTCGATTTTGCTTCCACCTCCTCCTATGATAGCAGAGAGTGGTGACTTGGATCATTAATGGACTGTTATTTTATTTTATTTTATTTTATTTTACTTTAGACAAGGTCTGATATATCCATGAGTTAAATTTCTAAGAGTATGGACTTGAGCTTCTGAGCTTCCTGCCTCCAACCCTACACACACACTGGGATTACAGGCATGCATTGGCGTGGTTATGTAGTGCTGGTGATCAAGCCCAGGCTTCAGGCATGCTAGACCAGCACTGTACCTTCTGAGCTCCATCCGATCCCATATCACTATGTTATAGGAGAGAAGGGTGCTGAGACAGCCGTGCGGACCATTTGAATGTCTGAGCTTGGAGAGACAAGATGCCTCAGGGAAGCTAGCCCTCCTGGGACTATGTCTTGTTCTCCCAACCCTGACCTTACTAACAGGCATTCCTTTGGTACACAGTATAGGATCAGTGCTGTTCATTCCTCAGTAAGACACAGCCCTTTGTTCCTGGGATCCTCCAGCCCGTTAGAGAAACAGACATGAAAAAAATAAATAAGTAAAAGATAAGTTAAAAAATGATTGAGGCAATAATGGGATTAATAGAGGGATTAACTAAGGGCTTGTCAGAGGAGATGAATGGGTGGGATGTGTAGGGGTTCTCTGAATACCTACAAAGACAGAGTAGGGCTCCTGTACAGAGACTGGCAAGGGCCTGCCAGGCTGTGTCCTCAGTTGGGTTCCTCTAGCTTGCTGCTCCGGCTCAGGCAATTCTTAGCTGCACCATGAAGACAGGCTCTGTATCATTGAACCATGTCTGGACAACGCTCCCTACGAAGCTTTGGAATTCCCTCTCAGGAGTCCTAGATTCCAGCCTTAGACCTGCCTTCTTGTAAAATCTGTCGATTTCCCAGGGTCATGTGACCTCAATTTTCTTATCTGTGCAGCTGAAACATATGCACACCCCTCCCCTTTCCCACATATATGCTGCCAACTTGATAGATCCAGTTTGATCTGGATAGTTTTCACCCTGTGGGTCACATATCAGATATGTTGCATATCAGATATTTATATTACACTTCATAACAGTAGCAACATTGCAGTTATGCAGTAACAATACAAGATCATATAGATTCTTAGCACTGAAGCAAGCAGCTGTCATTGAAGAGGCCCTTTAGAGGCCCTGGCCTAGACAGAGCAGTGTGCCCCACCATATTCTAGGGAACACCAAGCCTCTCTTGCTGCCTACCCACATCCCTAAGAATGAGTGCCTGGAGGAGGTCCCCAGAGACCCTAGCAGCATGTTGTAGAGTCCAGAGACAGATCATCTACCTTCCGCACAAGAAGTCTGCTGTTCCCACACTGCCATCAGGAGGAAGAATTGGAAGCCACTAAGAAAGTGACAGTGAGACTACTCAGGCCCACTGGTGCCCTACGTAACTTTCCCTCTGTCTTACGTAACTTTCCCTCTGTCTTTTCGCATGTCCTCTTAGCCTCCAGGGCTTCTCAAGACACTCTTAGAGGACCACTGCTTAAAGTGTCCAGCTCTGGCTCCCAGATCAGATCCATGACCCCGGCCAAACTGTTTCAGGATACACATCTGCTTGAAAAGTGCCAGACTTGAGCCAAGCAGTGTAAGGCCTGGGCAGCCTGGAATGGGCATTCTATGAACATTTCTAAGACAAAGGAGTCAGACACCTATGAGAATTAGCAAGTGGGGGATCCCTGGTGTGATGGTACTACTTTCTAGGTATCCCATGTTGATGTCATTTTGACAGATCCTCACTACCACTACCCCCTCACAAGTCGGAGTGTTTACTGGGAAGAAAGACTAAGCAAAACAGTGGGGAATAGATGCCAAGGAAGTGGAGTTCCCATCCTCTCTCTCCCATTGCCCATAGTCAGGACATGGGAATAATGAGCGCTGTCCTACCTCCCCCAGACCCTACACCTCCCCCAGACCCTATCTCAGACAGTTTGAGCTTCTCCACACCCCACCCAGGCTCTGTGCTTACCTGAAGCCTTCAACTGAACATTCGCGCGTCTGTGGCTGCATCACCACAGTTCTGATGCAGGAGCCACAGGTGTCACCATTATTCCCCAGGAGTCTCATAGTGTAAGCACAGAATCCTGCTTTCTTCTCTGAATTCCATTTACTAATCTCTCTATGGGTACCACAGCTCTCCCGACCTGTTCCCTCCTGCCACCCAGCTAGCATAGTTCTAATGGCTCCTCTCCTAATGATCCTCAAACAAAGAGCCCATGGCGAAGGGTAATGCATCAATCCTGCTCCTGCTTCCTGGTCATTCTTGCTAACAGGCTTAGCTGTACTTCACAGTCATTATCACATGTCGCACAGTCTTTGGGATGCAGAGATGATTTGCCAGCTCCACAATGCTTCGTTTTACTAAAATGAAGGCAGAAAAAATTACATATTTAAAAAATGCACAATTATTCCTGACAGATCTTACACTAAAAGTCACCTGTGTCTCCAGTGCTTATGAGACAGGATCTCAATTCTCCACCTGGCAGCATCCAGGAGCCGAACCCTCTTCTCATTTCCTTCATATTCTCTTCCCATTAACCCAAGACCTCTGGCACAGGAGCACCCTGAGATGGTCATCATGTTCTCTTTTTGTCTAGAATATCCTTTTTGATTAGCTCACCAGACTGCCAAAGTCACCCCTCCCTATTCTCTGTCCTGAGTGGCCCAGGTGGAATTACTCCCTCTCTTGGGAGTCTTTCTACCCAGTGAGCCCCTGTTGCCCTTTCTGTATGCCAGGCTCTCCAATGACACCTACAGCCCCACTGTGACGAGCATGGCCACATTTTGGGTATACCCATCAAACCCGGATACTCCTAAGAGAAAAAGGAAGCTGTGTGAGCTGCCTGCCCAGGTAGGAGCACTACCATCTTGCTTCAAAGCAGTCCCTTGGAGAGGTCCTGTTTTATATAACCCTCTTCTACAGATAGAAAAAGCCAGCCCCTGGGGGCAGTAGCCCAGTTAACTGTCTCAGTAGTGACCTCACCCAAACCCTGAGTTATGTGGGAACAGGTTGCAGTGAGGCTAGGAAACCTGTTGATACTGAGCCAGCTATGACAATTTGAGGAAAGAGGAGACAGTCACAGAGTGTTGGAGAGGTCTGGGCTTCCCTGGAACTTTATTGGACTAGCCTCTATGGCTGCAGCTTCCCATGCAATTTTAAGTATCCTTTCTCTATGAGATAGGAGAGGAGCCCACACACAGGACTTCACATGGACAGGTGCCAGAGGACCTTTCCTCAGGACTGAGGCAGCAAAGCAACACCATTTATTCAGCACATTCACATGCAAGCTCTTCAAAGGCATGAGCTACAAAGTGCAGTGTCCATGTGGCATCTGACAGTGGGACTCCACAGATACCTCCAGTACAAGAGTAGCTGAAAGGTATTATCACATGGGTATCTTCTGGTTCCCTGACTAGACTCAACATTTTTACTTAATAGTTACACTTAGTATCTGAAAGACTTGAGCCACCTCTATTAATCTTTAGTTAATAGGGACCTCAGAGGACATCCATTTCCTGTCAGCATATTTATTCTCTGGCTTCTGCTTATACACAATTTTTATACACTGTACACTCTATACAGTATCAGGAAGACTCCCTCTAAAGCAGCACGACTTTTGGCATCTAGTCCTTGTGTAATGCTCTACAGCCCCACAGCACCAGTGTCATTTGCTTTGATTGTCCCAGCAGTATCAGGGGAGGGCAGTCCACACCATCAGGACTTGGTAGGCTCTAGTTGAGCCCTATCCCTCCTTCACATACCACATATTCCAAAAGACGTCTCTAGAGCAAGCTCGTTAGATTTAGTTCAATTTCTCTTCTAGCCTTCTAGGTCCACATAGTAGCTCTGTGTGGCTACAGATATCTTAAAATGTGCCTAGTCCATGTGGGGATGGCCTCTGGGGAGAAGTGCACACCAGTTTCCTAAGGTTTAATATGTGCATATGTGTCTGCCTGCTTATCTATATGTGCACTCTGAGTGCAGGTGCGTATGGAGCCAGAAGAGGGTATCAGATTCCCGGGAACTGGCATTATAGGCAGGTATGAGCTGCCATGTGACTGCTGGGAACCGAACCCGGGTCCTCTGCAAGAGCAGCAGGTGCTTTCCACCACTGAGCCATCTATATTTACTATTTACATATTTCTTTCTCTTTTTTGGTTTTTGTTTTGTTTTTTCCAAGACAGCATTTCTCTGTGTAACAACCCTAACTATTCTGGAACTCACTTTGTAGATCAGGCTAGCTTTGAACTCACAAAGATCTACCTGCCTCTGCCTAGGTACTAAGACACATCATCAAAGATGTGCTGTGCCATTTACTTACCTGGCTATTTACTTATTTCTATTAGACTTTCCTGTATCTGACTGTTGCCAAGGCTTTCTGACCTCAGTAATACAGTAGTTGTCGTGCATTACCCTTCTTGAAGCAAATTGCACACTAACCATTATTGAGAATACATTGAACATGAAATTCCGCCTCTTACACCTGGCAAATAAAGTACTTTGATACAGGTTGGCCTTCACTAGGAACTTCTGAAGTTGTTTTTAAACCAAAATATAGGACTTGCTATTTGTCCCAAATATATGCCAGCTTTTAGTTTCAGCCAATTATTCCAATCTCCTAACAATGTTGTAACCTTCCTGCTACTAAATTCCAGTCATTGTTCATGACAGTGGCTAGGATAGAAAGTGATAGTCACCTGCCATGCTGACTGCCTCTTCCCATCCTTGTCCGCTGTGGTCATTCAGCCTTGGAGACTGTTTTCTGTCACCTTACTGGCACTTGGCTGTATTTGAGGTAGACACCTTCTCAGCCTGAGCTCCACCCCCAAGCTACCTAACCACTGGTAAAAGGAAGACAAGGACTGGAGATTTGTACAGCACAGTGGTAGAGTGTTTAAGTATATAATCACGAGGCCCTGGTTTAATCTCTAACACCACCACAGAGAGAAAAAGAAGCAAAACCATGTGTGGTGGCATATACCTGTAATCCTAGAACTCAGGAAGCTGAGGCAGGAGGGTCAAGAGTTCAAATCCAGGGCAGGAGAGATGGTTCAGTGTTTTAAGAACACCTGTTGTGTTTCCAGAGTACCCGGGTTCAATTCTCAGCACTCCTGTGGCATCTTACAACTGTCTATAACCCCATTCCTGAAAGATCTGATGCCCACTTCTGGTCTCTGAAGATACTGCACACATATGGTATACATGCAGGTGATACACAAATATGATAAAGTCTCTATATGAGAGAGAGAGAGAGAGAGAGAGAGAGAGAGAGAGAGAGAGAGAGAGAGAGAGAGAGAGATCAAGTCCTTTGAGGACAAATTTGGAAATTTGGTATGACCACTGTTCTTCACTGCTTTTAGATTACAAATGAACTAATTTTTATTAAAGTGTTAGTGACTGATAAAATCTCCCCCTTGTATTAAGGAGGATGAGACTTGGCTGGCCTTTCAGTATCACATGGAAAAGAACTGTATTTGGAGCTCATAAACTAAAGTGGAGTCAATAGGGAGAAACTGGGGAGCTTAGGGAAAGAAGACCGGAGCCTTGTCAAGTGCCTTTGAAGTAGTGTGCCTGGGTGTTTCTGAGGCTGGTGGTGAACCTACTGGTGTCACCTGGTGATGGCTGGCACTCACAGCAGGTTCCCTGTCATGCGTGTGCCCCTGCTATGCTGAGGGTGCTCATACTGTACCTCTTTCTGCCCTGTCTCCTTTAATCCTAGTAGTTTGAGCGACAATTCTAGACCTGTAACATCAGATCGAATGTGTGACCTTCGTCTGTGCTCTCAGCACAATCCCTTCTTTCCAGCCCTTGGGTCTTTCCTGCAGGGGATGTGTGGGCGCACATATATGAGCATGTGTGAGACAGGGAACAGAAAGGCATTCTCTCCACAGGCACCGGGCAGAGGGGAAATCTCTTTTCACTTGTCTGTCTTTGAAGCCTTCACCATAGGAGCTGTTACGAGCATGGGGGTTAGAGGGGAGCCTCCGCAGGCCTCCTGCCTGGCCAATTGTAAGCATTAGCTGGTTCTCCTGGGTGGGTGGCTCGGCAGGCCCTCTCTTTCTTTAGGGACGATAGATGAGGGGTCTGTTTTCAAGCGTGAAGGATGCTGACTGCAGCTCTGGCTCATGGACTGTCTCTCCCCATCCCCCGAGGACATTTTACTGTGTAGTAATAGGTCCTGTTAACTGTGTCTTTAAGAAAACTATAGCCTCTTCTCTTCCAAGTTTTAGGTTTGTGACTAGAAGGTCACACCCAGTGCCACTTGGGCACCTCTTGGAGACCTCAGAAATGTACCTTGTGTATTTGCCACAGAGGCTGCCTAGGGCTGCCCCCTTGGTCACAGAATAGATAGAGAGCTGTGAGCTTTGTGGATATCTTTCCACCAAGAAGAGGATGATTTTGTGAGTTGGACTGAACAGTTTGGGCCCATTTTCTAAACTGTCTGCTCTAAATCTGGCTCTGCCGGACTCTGTCTCAGAGGACATGGTGTCTATTGCATTTAGAATTAGCTAGAGATAATGAATTCTGAATTTTACATATTTATTACCATTGTCCAGGCTCCCTCTGGTCTTGTAACCACTGCTGCTACCCAACCTGGGCCCCTCTGGGGTGCTAGCAGTCACGGAGGCAGTGGGAGGAAAGCCCAATCAGGCTCGCTGTAGAAGTAGTTTGAATCATGAGTGTACATCCACAGCTCTGCCCTGAGCCAGCCACTGTGTCAGCAGGTGGGATCTGGAGTGAATGAGAAATTCAGTGTTCTCCCTCTACTCCAGCACCCTTAGGTTATACAAGGCAGTGTGAATCCCACATATAGACTGTTTTCTTCCTCTACATATATCCCAGGGACAAAGTTGAGTCTGTAAATTAGGCACAGAAGAAATTAACAAAAACTAGTAACAATGTACAACAGGTGTAGCTGAGACTGTACCAGAGGCTGGGTGGTGGCCATGCTTTTCCACCACCCTCTGGTGATGTGAGTTGACATGCCTGCATGGTGAGATGGAGTGATGTGTGTTAGGTGTCTGGCCACAAGCTCTGCCACACCATGACAGAAGTTCAAGGAACAGCCCCTGAGTGACTAATGGGCAGGGGCCTGACAATACAAACACGTTGGACAGAGGTGATTCACATTGTGTGTAAGATAGGATGGGACGAGCACATGATTTTCTCGTGCAACTCAGAACAACACACACTCTAAAACTTAGAGATCGTTTATTCCTGGAATCTTCCATGTAATGTTTTCAGACCATAGTTTTCCACAAGAAAATGAAACATGGAGTATTAGCATTAGCACATGCCTCAAGAGCCCACCTGCTAGTTGCTTTCACCCTATGGCCAGCAAGGTGGCATGAGGAAACACTGGCTGTATGGGTTGGGGGTTCTGAAAGGCATGCGTGTCCCATGAAGGCACTTGAGCTGAGCCTTCGAGGGTAAAGAGATAATTGTCAAACTGTATGGCTGAAAGCAGCTTCTTTGGTCCTCTCTGGGCCTCAGGTTATATCATACAAGACAGATGATAGTATATGTGTGAGATATAAGCTAGAGGCATCAATAATCAAGCTCTCTTCATTGGTCTTGGTGCTTACATAATCTTAAGGAACAGGTCTTTTGATCCCTAACCCTTTCCTTGAATTATTTTAACATAAAACTTATGTAAGATGTATATGTGTTTATATTTTGATGATCCTGTTCAAAACCAGGGGGAAATATTTTTAGGAACATCCCAAGGGGTGTTTGAAAAACAGGCTACAAAGTGTCCAAAGATCATTTTCATCCAGGAAAGCCAGCTGTGTTCATTATGAGGTCAGAGAGCAGCCTTGGGTCCTGCCCTGTGGATCAGTGAGACGATAGCCAAGAACTGTGCCTTGGGTTCTAACAGAAAATCACAAGAAAGAAATACCCTAAAACAGGGTAGAAGCAGCCATAATACTGGGTAGAAATAGACAAGGCTACAGGTTGGCTAAAGGAGCCTCAGGCTTAGCTGAACCCTTGGCTGGCATCCTTCCTTTTATGATTATAAATGGTAGAAGCTCCACTGAAACTGAAAGAGGGTTGGGAGAGGTCCTCTGCCACTGTTTGAGAAGTCCAGGCTATCTCCTGCTCCCAACATGGCTGGATCTGAGTGCTCCTCAGTGCTGGCCCCTCATTGCAGCTTTGCTTTTCTATACCCATTTATTTCCTTTTTAAACATCTTGCTTTGCAATTAGGGTAGAAGGGTCTTTATGTTCCTTTAGCTTGAAGTGAATCTCGCCTCTGTGTCATGCATCAGTTTGCACAAGATATGGTGGAGCTATGTGGTCAAACATGAGTGACCCTGGCCAATTACTTTGATTGGAGGATGAAGTCCCCCAGGGTCAAACACCACTGCCTTTCTGCCTAGGTGGGGTCTGACAGATACCATCCATCATGGTATGGAAGTCATAGCTGCAAGATGTGAGGAGGCTGGTCACACTGCATAAGCAGAAAGCCCAGAGCAGACAGAAGCGGAACCCAGCTGTTAGCTGCAGAGCACCACCTCCAGAACTCACTTCCTCCAGCAAGGCCCTACCTCTAAAGGCTCATAACCTTCAAAACAGCCACATGGGCAAGAAACCAAGTGTGCAAGTACACGAGACAAAGGGGACATTTCACACTGAAGTCACAGATAGAATTCATAGTGGATCTAAATAGAGCAAGTTGTGAACAGTGGTAGTCAGCAGTACCCAGAGGGTTGAGGGCCACAGAGGATAGGTACTAATGGAGCTTGCGGAGTGAGGAGTTGGAAGGCTTCACCAAGTGGCTCATTGCAGCACTAGGACCTCAAGAAGATGACTCCCACAAGCTGGTGCTCATAACTGGCTGGCTGTACACATGGAGGTTCATTGACTTGCTGAGAGGTTCCTGTGGGCTGTGGCTACAGGTTCAAGTGAAAAGGTGCTTTGAGTAATCTCCAGGGCAGGTCACTAGCCAGCTGCTTCCTTCCTTGCCTGGCAAGTAGGGAAAGTGGCAGAGCCTAAAGCCAGAAGGGCATGCTATATAAACAACTTAGATGCCCCCCATGGTGCCAGCCTTCACAGAGCTTAGTGTCTCACAGGCCTTACTCAAAGACACCACCCTTTGGCTGGCCCAAGCCATGTGGGGGACTTTGGAATTGCCTACCCATATCCCTGGTGCTGAGCTACACAAACTCACAGTGGCTTACAGCAAGCTCTTTCTTTAAATGCTTCTCTCTTGCACACTCCATCACCTTCTAGTCCTCTAACAAGTGAGGACTTTATAGGTTCAGGGGTGAGCCTGGAAGCCAAACAGGAAAAGTGGCAGTGCCCACCCAAATCTGCCCATTTCGACTATTCCCACCCACCCATTCATTCTCCCTGCACCCAGCACAGCCAGCGAACTGGTGGTATCTGGAATGTGATGGGGGAGTCAGCATCTATCCCCAGACCACGGAGAAGAGTCAGTAATAAAATCAGCCCCCTGGACTGGCTTAACAGTGGCGGTGGCTGCAAAATTTGAACGTCTAGACATTAGAGCCTATCCTCCACATGTGAAAGCTAAGAAGATTCTTTGATCAGTTCCTCATGTTCATGGAGCCTTGCTGTAAACCAGCGCATGCTCCACAGAGGTAAGGAACCCTGAGAAGAGTCTGAACTGCAGTAAACTGGCTTAGCTGAGCCCATGCTCGTGTGTGTGTGTGTGTGTGTGTGTGTGTGTGTGTGTGTGTGTGTGTGAGAGAGAGAGAGAGAGAGAGAGAGAGAGAGAGAGAGAGAGAGAGAATGTATGTTTTATACCGTGGAGGGGGTGGGCAAGGTCTCCCAGCAGAACATGGCAGGGGCTGGGTGAGGCCCCTCAGCCTTCCAAAGCATGTGCTTGGGTTCTCAGGTGCGGGAGCCCCTACACATCCTGAGCCTGGTCTGCCTCTGCTCCACAGAGGAGATTACAGAGCTTAATGATTCGTTCCTCGGAGCTGCAGCTGATGCCAGCCTCTACCCCCTTTCCACCTAATTAGTCTCATTAATGAGCTCCTCTGCTCTCCATAGAGAGAGTTTCCTCTTTGGAATAAGAGGCAAAAATACCTTGCCCAGGTAGATTGCTGAAGCCTTTAATTATTGCCCGCACCTGCTAAGCCTTGTGACTCACACCCAGTGATAGTGCTGAGCAGAGACGGGCTTGCTTACAATCCCGAGCACAGCTTAACCCTTTCAGCACCCAAATACTTTCATTCTGAGGGGCACGGTTTCCCCAGCAGTTGACACTTGCTCATCTCAAGGCTGCAGAGCCCTCTCCTCACACTGGAGATCCTGAGAAGCCAGGGAACAGTTCCTGGCCGGAGAAGTCCCCACTCCTGGCAAGAAACTGCAGATCATTATAGCAGTCACCATTACTTCACATGGACTTAGGTCTTCTGTAAGCTTCAAAATGCAACTTTTCTGTGGGCATGCCTAGCTCTATATTTCAAAAGAGGTAGAAGAACACAGGGATGGGAGCATCACCTGCCCCAGGTACTGACACTGAGAAGAAGGTAGAGAAAGTAAGACAGGTCTGACGTCTCTACCACCTCTTGCTCTGGGCTCCTGTCACACTATAACACACATAGAGAACCTATTTTGAGGCTAGTGCAAAGTGCTGTCACATAGAGAGGGGGCAGGAAAATGAACCGTGACCACCCAGGTCCACTTAATATGAGCAAAAGAGGTTCAGTGGTGATGTAGAACCTGCCCTGCCAGTCACATACCACAAGTGCTAGTACAGCTGGATTGTGCAAGGCGAGAAGGGGGAAAGGCAGGTAGGGTGGGCAGGGCTCAAACAGGCAGATGAGGCAAGACCTCCTACCTCTGTCCTACTGTACCTTCTAGCACATAGCGCAGCGTACAATACAGAGAAGGTGCTCAGTAAGTGTTGGCGACGAGAGGGCAGCCAACGTGAGGGCAGGGAGAGTATCAGACAACTTCCGGGAAGAATCCTGGATGGTGTCCATGCACAAGTTCTAATGTCCACAAGTACTCGTGCAAGGGCAGAGTCCTCCATCCCCACAGAGAGGTTTGCCAGAGGGTAGGACTGCAGTCCAGCTCCATCTCTCTTTCCCCTTCACCTCATGGCTTACTGGATAGTGGCTCACTAAATGTCTTGGAACACAAAGACTAGAGTTTCCTGGCATGGGCTCCTTGGATGTGAAACATTTAGGATAGGAACACAGGCTTCCAAGAGACCAGAGATGCCAACTCAGACAGAATCAAGTGAGTCTGACCAGATTTAGTCACATTGTAAAATGAATAAATATAATATTTTAATAGCACTTATTGAATGTGGCAGCAAATACTAGAACTAGCCAGTTTGGTATTTAGTCATAAGAGACTAAGCCTTTTTTTTTTTTTTTTAAGAAAACTGTATCTCAAAGAAAGACAATAACAACATCTACCAACCTCTAGGTTTTTGTGGCATGTCTAGTCCAAAATCAGACACTTTATATAAAGTCATCTGACCTTCCCTATAGCCCTGTCAGGTGGGCTTACGACAGCCCATTTCATACAAGGCAAACAGGCTTGGAGAACTCCCGAATCTCCCAGTCACACACATAGTAAGTGACAGAGCCAGGAGCCTCAGCTTAGCCCATACCAGAACCCGCATTGCCCCATACCAGTCCCAGCAGCTGGATCACCTGGTAGAGCTGTGTGTAAGCATTAGGCTAGCCAGTATCTGAGCTCCAAGGCCCATGTGGGATCCTATGATTTTTAGGCAGAGACAGTCTTTAGTGTTCAGGCTGTTCAGAATGAACATTTCAGTGTTCTTCTGAACAATCTGGGGGTCTCCAGGCAGTGGACAAATGGGCTTAGAGGACAACCTGACCCTTATGACCCTCCTTCTCCCATGGAGTACATCGGAGTGTCAGGCCCTACTCTTGGGGGTTCCTCCACACCCCAAATGTAATCCCATCCCAGGCCTCAGCTGGACTCAGTGAATTCCACGTGCCTGCTGGCCTCTCCAGGGCTTTTGCCTATCAGTGAGATGGTCAGTCTGCTAGATCCAGGCTACAGTGACTATCAACTCACACCTAAAATCACTCTCGATCCCATTGCTTTCCTACCCTAGCTTTCTCCCCTCTTGCCAGTTCCCTAGGCAGCCTGTGGAGCAGGAGCCCTGCCTCTACCCTGTCTCCTCAGAAGAGCAGAGGCCAGGGGATCCTTCCAAACTGTGGCCATCTGTATCCCACCTCCTCCCTGGCCACCCAAGCTTTAGAGTCCCTGGTGCCTTGGGATAATGGGAGTTCCTTCTTGCCCTGCAGCCTATGTCCACAGCCTGCACTCTGTGTCTTAGCCACTTGGACATTTCGTGTGCTTTCTATCCCTCCAGCCCACTCAGAACTCTCACTTTTAGACACACGTCATTTCCCCAGCAGGAACACTCAACTCTGTCTGTAAGATAAACTGGCCTTCTTCAGACACATGCCACTTCAGATAGGCTCTGTGTACCCACCTACTAACATAGTGGGGGAGACCATGAAATCACCCCTCCTTTGCAGCCGTGCAGTAAGTAGGCTTCCCAAAGGCTGGGCTATGGAACATGAGGACACACCTGCCAGGCTAAGGGGTTGAGAGATGAGGAGCCTGCACTGGACTCTCTCTAAAATATTGTGCATTGTGACTCACACCCATAATCCCATCACTTGGAAGTCTGAGGCAGGAGAATTGCCAGGAGTTCAAGGCCAAACTGGAGCTACATAGTGAGTTACAGGCTGGCCTGAACTACAAGTTGAGACCCTGTCAATGTCTATAGTGTGTTCCAGGTGTCCTAAAAGCTGGTGATTCCTAAGCCACTGCCACCACCAGCAATGCCCCATACACACAAACACACACACACACACACACACAGAGAGAGAGAGAGAGAGAGAGAGAGCACTCAGCATAAAGGTTCCACATGCAAGGCTCCCTCACCATCTCACCTCTAACTAGTAGGACAGGAATGCTTTTTACAAACCTGTCCTGCGTGACTGACCACCTAGTGATGGGGTGACTGACAAAGGAACCTACCCACTATTCCCTATTTGGGTTTCCTAGTCTCACAGAACCCCAGTTGAATCCCTTTAGAGCAGAGATAATGTCCAGGGAGGCTGGACAGCACCATAGCCAGCTCCCCTGCCACTGCTCCCTGGGCCTGTCTCCTGTCCCTACCCTCGCTGCGCCTACTCATCACTCTGATAGGTTTCTAGGTGGTAGGTGATTGTCACCCCACCCCCTCCATCTCTACCACTAATCGCTGCTGTTTAGCTCACCCTCACATAGTTTAGCCTCATCATTTTTCCTCCTGAATCAGCCTCTGCAGATTCTAATCACCTCACTTTTTCTCCTTCCCTGAATTCCCTCCAATTTGGAGATTCAAAAGAGGCGCTTCCCTGCATGAACATGCTGTGATTCAATTTGAAAATAAATTCCTCCTGGCAGCAGCCATCTTTCTGGAGAGTGACATTTAAGACTGACAGTGGACAAGATTGTAAACAGGTTTCCAATAAGAAAAAAAATCGGAGTTAAGTGCATTCTGTGAATTTTTTTAAATGATGTGTGCATGTGTGTGCGTTCATGTCTATAATTGCAGCCTTGCTGGGGCACCGTCTGCTATAGGAAGAATTCAGGGACATGTGGGTCTCATGTAAGCGCCGTCAGTGTTCTTTTACTTTACCGAAAGCCCCTTCATTTCATGAGACAATTCCCATAAAAGAGAACGGACAGTTCATTCAACACGCCGTGCTCAGTCCTGCTCTGCACACCAAGTCTTTTGTGAGTAAGGGAGCTCTGGACCCAGGAAGACAGTTTACCCCTGTAGCTGAAGAGCTCATGTCCTTGAGAGAAAACAGGAATAGACAGGTCCCTGATATGTGAGGTGACAGAGGTAGGCTTAGGGCCCTCGGGAGTTCAGAGGAAGACCCAAAAGTGTATGGAAAAGGGACAATTTTGTGGAGGCCATGGTGCTAAACTTTACCTATAGGTAAAGGATGAGGAGTGGTTAGCCTGATAAAGAAAAGAGGATGACACAGAAAGATGCCGGACAGAGAACGGTGTGAGCTGAAGGGACTAGCGCACAGCCTAGGGTACAGCTTGCAGGGAGCTGGGAGCAGCTGGCAGGAAAGGAGACTTCTGGTATGCAGGAGTTGTGGCTGGAGGGACACTGAGGGTTGGCATACCCTAGAAACAGCCTTAGAGCTTGTCACAGAGGCAGGACAGACAGAAGCTAAAGTGATGTTCAAAGTCCCTCTCAGGTGGTGAGACAGCAGGAAGAGGTGAAGCAGGCCTGAAGCATCATCCCAGAGGGGAGACACCTGTGCTTGTCGGGGCGGAAGGGGAAGCTGGGAGGCAGCCTAGACAGACAGACAGGGCCTGGAGAGCCTCAGGATAAGAGCCTTGGCATGTGAGATAACCCATCTGCAGGAGTAGTAGTTACAGTGTACCTCTTCTAAAGCAAACATGTTCAGTGTTCTTAAACCTAATTACCAGCTCCTACTTGGAGCCTAGGGATACTCTATCCTGAAACCAGATAATATATGACCAGTAAAATTAATGTAGCTCACATTCTGCCTTCCCCAATCATCACTTGTAAATAAAGCTCTTTCCAGGCTTTCTTGAGACGGTCTTTGACAGTTCCTTGCTGGTCTACCAGTTACCATATGTCAGCTTCTAAAGGGAGGTCCTGGAAGTGTCCAAACCAAACACTGGCATCCACACAACTCCGTTAAGCACCTTCTCTTTTCTTTCTTCCAAACTAACCAAGACCATAAAGTGGGGAAGGCAAGGAGCTCAGCCTTGTCACCCAGCCCGAGCTCCCCTCTTTCTGAACAAGGGGACTGCAAGCTTCAGGAGTTCCAGTGTCCTTCCAAGCTGTGTGAGGTCAATGAAGCAACCACCTTAAAGGTGAAAGTGTCGTTAGAAGAGCTGAGCTCACAGCCACTGCATTGTAAGTGTTCTGGGTTGTGGCTGACAGTGGGCAGGATTGGAAGGAGGACTAGTATGTGATTGGACCGTGACTGCAGGCATCAGTTTACCTAGCTGTTCCTCTCATCCAGCAAACGAGGGTTGCTGATGTTGGAGATCTTTTGAAGGGTGGCACATAACAGAGGAAAGATTCAGACTTGCACTGTTGGGAACCCACCCCCACCTCCTTGTTATAGAGACCTGGGCAGAGCCTTTGGTTTTGTTTCCAGATCTCCAGGTACCTTCTCATGCCTGTCACCAACACTGTTTACTTGTGTGGCTCCCCACATTCTACTAAATGGGACCTAGACCCATTTGTCATTAGCATCGCAGCTCTTACACAATGCCTGGCTCATAGCAGATAAACAATAAATAGTTTCTAACTCAATTTGGGGGGGGGGGTTATTTGGTTTTTTTGAGGGTTTCTCTGTATAGCCCTGGCTGTCCTGGAACTCACTCTGTAGTCCAGGCTGGCCTCGAACTCAGAAATCCCCCTTCCTCTGCCTCCCAGAGTGCTGGGATTACAGGTGTGTGCCACCACTGCTTGGCACTCTAACTCACTTTTTAAAAATTATATTTGTTTCAGAAGCATACCTCTCACATAGGTGGAGGTCAGAGGACAGCTTACAGGAGTCAGTTTCCTCTTTCTACCATGTAGGTTGCAGGGATTAAATTCAGATCATCAGACTTGACAGTAAGTGACTTAACCCACTGAGCCATCTTACTGACCCTATAACTAGATCACTTTTGCCACCACCCCCATCACTGCATTAAATAAACTAGAGTAGCAGTGAGCCATGAGTGGCCTCCCATCCACTTGTGGAGTACCCAGCCCATGGTGCCCAGCCTGCCACCATGATTCCCCTGCTGGGGGGTTCTGGCACTGACTCACTCCCTGTGGGCTTTTTCCCTCAATTTCATAATGAAAATTAGAAAACACACACACACACAAGTAAGTATTTTCAGTAACACACGGGCAAGAATGTTACAGTAAAAACCTACATAGGGCTGTGTAGGTTACCCATCCATTTCTGTACATATGCTTTGTCACAAGCTCTGTTGGAATTATGAGTGGGTAGTAGATCCTTCACCTGATATACAAGGAGCTTAAATCTGGGCTTAGATCTTAGAGCTGAAGAAAAGCAAACGTATATTATGCATGTATGAATGCACTGTATCTTTATGCATTTCAGGATAAGAAAACATTGGGATCCTCCCCCAAAAGCTTTCAGCGTATCTACTGATAACTATGATAAATACTGTTGGAATATGGCTAGCAGGCTCTCTGACCTATCATCATCATTGTCATCATTACTATTAGGAATATATGATGGTTGTAGTGCCTCAGCACTTCCAATGGCGAGGCACTGTAGGCCGCCTGGTGAGAAGGGCTGCCCTTTCTTTTATCTCCTTTGTTCCATGCGTTAGCCTCATGAGGGAGATGGCCGAAAGTCCAGCCACCCTATATCCAGCTGCAGACTTTTACCCAATTCCCTAAATGCTTATCCTCCTGACCATCCTAGAGGCCTTTTGAAGGCTCAGTAATGTGACCATATAGTTTCTGAAGCATGTGGTCCAGTTTGGTCCATCCCAGTCTGAAAGGGTCAAATGCAATGCTCCCCCTCTCTCAGGACCATTTCTGAAAGGACTTGGCGCATGGCAACAAGACCCAGGAGTGCAAAGGCAGGGTCTAGAAAGTTAGAACCTGGGGCTACGCAACACAGGCCTTGGCCTTGGGTGGGACTGATTGTTTCTATACCTCCTGGGCCTAGAGCATAGTCATGTGGAACAGCAATCACTGAATATGCCTGCATGCCTCCCGTCTCTGTGCCTCAGCTTCCCAACTCTAAAATTAGACACTGATGAAGTTTACTTCATGGGGTTGCTGTGAGTATTAAATAATTGTTTATGGATGAAGTTTCTGCCCAGAAAGGCTCTAGCGCAGGAAACTGAAGAGTCCCCATTATCCTTGTCAACACACACCACCACTGCCACCACTCTACTTGCTACCCAGGCTTACAGTATGACATGAGCGGCGGTGTGGAGGCCAAGCCATTGCCCAGGAGCAAGGGAACAAAACTTCCTGGGTGAATATTCATAGCACCCATGAGTTGCAAAAAAAACTCAAAGAGATCAACAAATATTAGCTTCCCACCTAGGTGGGGATACAGACGTGGAGATAGAAAACATCGCCATGAGGTCATGGAGTTCTAGAATATCATTGCAAATAAGTAGCCCTGTGAGTAGGCTCTTGGGGCCACGCTTGCCCAAGATCTGTGTGCCAGCATGGTTTTCTATAGCATGTTCATGGAAATTTTGGTTCAGTAGAGCTAAACTAGCTGTTTGGTCCAGAGGAAATTATCTGTCACAAGAAGAAATTCCTGCTCACTGCTTATCAAGACACCGCCAATGTATGAATGCACTGTATCTTTACTCATTTCCGAGTAAGAAGACACTGGGACGCTCCCTGCAAAGGCAGGAACCCACACACAGTCTGACCTACAAGCCCTTGAACTTCCCAGAGGAGCAGCATAAGAAGCTGTTTCCCTAAACAATTGCTTCACCTACATATGTAGACACAGAAGTGTGCATGCCACTCCGGTACTGTCTGGATAACTCATAATTAATATTTACTTAAAACAATCATTAGTCTCTGCTGGGTGACATTAAACCCATGTTTGCAGTATTTCTAGCCAGGCCTTCCCCACACCTGCGGTTGGCAGCCACCTGTGTGGCAGCAGGAGCCCCCCACAGTGCTTTATAAACAAGGCCATACAGCTGGACAGGCCAAGCTGCACGCCACTCAGGCAACCGTCTGGAACCTCGGACAGCCCCCACCCCCTTTACCAGTGACATGCTTCCTTCCCTGTACTTCCTAGACATCAAAAACAAAGCATGTTCTCCTTTAGCTGATGTAGCAGCAGTGCCCAGACCACACCCACAGAAAAGGCATGGCTTTTCCTGGACCATGTAGGATTTATCCAGTAACGGGGATGGGAGTGGTGTTAGGACAGCTGTGAGTGGATGCGAAGCCTTCTGTAGTCGCTGTTTCCTTTAGACTGTGCAACATCAGGGCAAGGCAGCACCTCCCACTGTCTTGCTTTTTCAGAAGAGGAAACTAAGCCCCACCTGGCTGAACCTGTGCTTTCCACTGTCTTACCCAGCCTCAGTTGTAATTGATCCCATCAAATAACAGGGAGGATGAAAATGAAAATAATGTGTACTGAATGCTCCCAGGTGCAGGGCAGGCTACCACAGGAAAATGCAAATTCTCTCCGTATACAGATGGTTAAATTGAGGATATCGAGTTAAATTGCCTGGCTCATAACACCAGAAACAAAATTTACCCTGCAGCCTGATTCTCCAACAGGAAACATTTTCCCACCTTACCAAAGACCTTGAGAGAGATTTGCCATGCACACAACTAGTAATGCCGACTTTTGTACAGACTCTAAGATCTTGTTATTGTTATTTCCCTTCTCAGCTGATGTGAGTGGCCTGCTTGACAAGGTTTACGTTTGGAATGTTGAGAATGCTCTACAGGTAAAGGCACTTGCTACCCAGCCTGATGATCTGAATTCGATGCCCAGGACTGGAGTGATAGAAGGAGAGAAGCAAGTCCCAAAAGTGCCTCCTGACCTACACACACACCCAAGCACACTATACACACAGTCGACATTTCAAAGAAAAATACTAAGGTGGCAATCGGGAGGCAGAGAGGATCTCTGTGAGTTCAAGTCCAGCCCCGCCTACAGATCGATCATGACCAGCCTAGTCTGCATAGGCCAGCCAGGAATATGTAGTGAGACCCTTTCTCAGTGATATATGTATATACATGAAATACTTGAGTTATATTTCAAAAAGAATCTTTAAGTTTTAAAAATTTTTTGTCCAAGTCAAAATTAACGGTTATAGGAATAACTTAACATTTATTCAGGAATTTATAATTTCAGGGTTCTTCCATTATTATTGCACTGACTCCCTTAAAACAAATCTGTAAAGGTAGATGTTACACACCCTACTTCACAGAGCATTAAACTGAATTTATAGTGGCCGGCAGCATGTCCAGGCTAGTGCAGATAGAGTAGGAGCTCAGTCACTGGAGGCTGAGTCCCTACGCATTACAAAGGATTGCCTACTCTGTCAGGTAAGACCACAGACTTGGGAGAGTTATACACTTAGAATTGAGAGGTTGGGGCAGTTTTGCAAAGGGGAGCCTGGCTTCAAGAGCCCCTTTGTTAAAAGTGGTAACATCTCCTCACTTATGCCACAGGACGGGGGTGTTGAAGTGGGTACTCAAGTAGTGGTGCCCACACTGATCTGTGAGAACTGGTGGATGGGGGCCATTAAGAGTGACTTCACACTGGGGGCTGGAGAGACTGCTCATCGGGTAAGAGCGCTGGCTGCTCTTCAGAAGGCCCTGGTTCCATTTCTAGCATCTACGTGGTGACTCACTACTGTCTGTAACTCCAGTCCCAGAGGATCTGACATCCTCTTCTAGACTCTGTGAGTACAGACATCCATGCAAGAAAAAAAAACCATACATATATATACACATATGTACATACATACATACATACATACAAACAATAGAAAAATTGAGGTAAATTTTTAAAAAGTGACTTTACACAACGAAAATGATCAGCGAGGGCATACAGGGTCTGAGGGGAGTGGAGCTGGCATTTTTTGGCCCAACAAATAGCTGCCCATCTGCTCTCTGTCAGAATACGTTAGTTGTGCATCTGGATTGCTGCCCCAGAGCCTCAGCTCCGGGCGGGTCATGTGGTCGTCTCCACGACAACTCCAGGAGCACTGGAAACTGCTGTACTTGGAGCCAGATGCTGCTCTGCACATGTGGTCTAATTAGCCGGGGTTCCCTGCCTCCTCCGCCTTTCACCCCTCCCTGCATGCACTGCCTTCTCTTTCCCCGCCTCCCTCCCTCCTAGCTGTCCTCACAGCCTCTGGCTGGCTGTGCACTGCTTGCCTTTCCTTCCTTCCAGCATCCCTGTTATCCTGGCCCGTGCAGGGAGCTAGTGATCCTCCAGACACCTCTGCCCTGAGAAACACACTTCTGCAGTGGGAACTGACAGGTGACAGAGGCAAGGCCATGACCATCCACAAACGCTCTTGCAGTAGAGAGTTTGGGTGCTCAAGACCCACAGGAGGTTCAGCAAAGGCCATGACAAGTGTCCCAAATCTGCTAGATTTTTAAGTTAGGTTTTATAAGGCATGAATAATTCCCCAGGAGAAGATGTGGCACATGAAAGAGCAGAGGTCAATGGAGCCTTCTGGAGAACTGGTTACTGTAACACAGGTATTTGGGGAATGAGAAGCTGTGCTGGGCCATCACCTCTGAGCTTTACTTGGCTCTCCAGGCACCAGGAGCCAATAAATGGGAGTGACATGACGGCTGTTGGGGGCGGGTCAAGCCCCTTTGGGGAATGTACTGCAGAGTCTACCTGGGACTCTTGCATTGCCTGGTGGGAAGTGCTTGGGAAAGAGAGTCAGAATGTGCCAGAAGTGAACTTTTGTGTCTTCTGCAGAGCCAGCACCCACCGTTTTTTGAATCACTAGCTCTCAGGAAAATGTGACCAATGAGGAAGGAGCATCTCCCTCACTCAGCCTGTATTTTGTGCTTGTATGCCCAGACAGCAGCTCCCGTCTGCTTCCTGCCCAACCCAGCCCACTCTCTGCTCACACCCTTTCATCCCACTCCACTTAGCCCGCCCTGCCCCTCGTGGATGCCCTGCTTTCACATCACTCCTCCCTGTGCGACCTCTCCCTACCTTGTCCGAACAGGATCACCTTGACCATAGTTATCATTGAAGGCAGGGTGCTGGCATTGCCTCCTCAGATGTGATGTGAACCTCAAAAGACAGCTAAAAAGAACCTGTAGACAGTAGCCCCTTGACAGACCCCCCCCATGTGAAGTGAAGGATATCTCCATTGTCCACCTAAGGAAACAGACTTAGACAGGCTCTCTTGCTTCTTTCCTGGATTACAGGGCAGTGATGCTGGGTACTGTGGCTTTACTATGCCTGATTAGCTGCTCGCCTCTTGGAGCCTCAGTGACACACTGCCCTGTAATCCATCTCTGTAGGTTGCCTCTAGAGCAGCTCCAGCTGGCAGCTAGGTGACAAATAGAATCCCGTGATTGTGTCTCTCAATGTAAGACAAATAATATCCTGTTATATATACCAGAACCAGGAAGACTTTGCCTCCAAACACTGGCCAGGCCCCTGCCCGACTCAGTGACCACAGGCAGATAACCTCACCTGTCAGAGCCTCGATTTCCTTGTCTGTGAAATGGAGGTCATCATAAAACCTACCTCACAGGTTGCCACAGAGAATAAGCAGGATAATGCATGTAAAACCAGCCAACACTCTCTGAGTGCTCAGCAAGAGGTAGTTGGTTTTAATCACTGCACCTGCTTTCCTCCAAGAGCTGATTCCCATCTGCATGTCTTAGGGGAGGAAAATCTTGAGCTAGTATGCACGAAGACCAACTTCATTGTGCCTCCTCGCCTGCACAGGCCTCCCCACTCATCTGCGTTCCTGTGCTAATCAGAATTTCCTGACTTCTCCCTGTTTGTCTCCGTTAATGCTGGAGAAAGGGGCTCCTGGCACAGATGAGCTGAGACGTGGGCCGACGCGCCTGTGATTCGAATGTCTTTACTATAATCTAGCAAGTGTGTGCGGGGGGCCTGTCAATACTGGAGCTGTGGCCAGAATGGGCAAATACCAGCAGCCCGGCCATCTCTGGCCCACAAATCATCTGAGGAGCTCTGGGTGGGCGCCCACATTTGCCCTAACTTAAAATCATCCGAATAGCAAGGAGACTTCACAAGGAGACATTGATTCTTTATTTAGGGCTTGTTACAGAGAGTCAGCCCCCAGCATGCCTCAGCTACTCCACACTTGCTAGAGAAAGCTCTTTTGGTCCTGTCATTCCAAGGGTGGCTTGTCCCAGCCCTCTCATGGTTATCTGATTGACTTTGCGGTGATCCTTCTTCCTACATCCAGCTCAAGACCCCAATGTGTACTGTGCTCAGACTTGAACTTGGGAGTCAGACTGGAGATCTCTGAGACTTCAGGCTACAGGCTTCTCCATGTGGGTGTTCCTCTCTCATCAGATTGGGGGTGGTAAGTGAAGGCCTTGGCAGAGGTGGGACATGCTGGTGTCATAGAGAGTCCTCCACTGACAGGATCCCTTATCTCCATGCTCCTGCTGTCAGTGGTATAGCAAGGGAGCCCACTCCCTCACAACCCGCTCCACTACTCAGGGGGAGTCACTTGGGTAGCTGCCCAGCTGACCTGTGAGGAGCAGCCTTCAGACCAGCACAGCCTGTCTCTCTACCCTAGGAGGGCTGCTGAAGCCCCAGCGGGGAATTTGGAAGTATTTCAGTAAAATGCAACCAAGATGGGGACTGCTTGTGGATGAATGCTGCCAGAGTCTCTGGCTTTCTTAGGGTTGGCCTGGGCTGGTCACTCTCACCCCTGCCAGTGGTTCTTGGTTTCTACACTGCAGTTAACTTGTAAGGTCATGGGATTGTGGAATTAGAAGCACCCCAGGTAATTGCCAAGGTAAAACTGATGACCTAGAGCAATCTATCTATCCCAGCCTGGTTGCCAGCAATCCTGTGAAGCAGGTAGTTATTTATGCCTGTGCTAAAGATGATGGCTAGGTATGGGACATGGGAGCAGAAAAACCCAGCTGGGTCAGGAAGCGTCTGTCCCTCTCTTCCATCTGCCTCCCCGGAGCAAACAAGCAGAACCTGTTGTGTCATCTAGGAGCTTGCAGTGGCCTTGGAAAGCATGTCTACTCGTGGGTAGTGTTTATGGAAGAGCTGGAGCCCTCTTACCTGAACCAGCTAGCAAGGTTTTCTTAGGAGTATGACAAAAGCCCAGAGGCTCTGGAAGAGGATATGTGAGTGAGGGAGGTAGATTAGATCCCACTAACAAGGAAAAGGCAGCTGTGGAAGACCCAACCCAGCTAAGATCCTAAGTCAGAGAGGCAGATAGTCAACTGCAGAGCCAGTTAACCTACAAGAGATGGGATGAGGTGAGGTGTGGGAATGACCCCCGGGTTGGTCTCAGTAGCCTGTGCTTTATGCAATCAATCAAGACCTGCACTCACATTGATAATCTGCCATCATATTATAATTAAGACTTAAGACTTTCCCAGTGAACTTATGCTTTCTATGAAGTCATGGGGGACACTGGGGGATGGATAGCAGCAAAGGAGCTAAGCCTGGCCCTCTCAGTCCCATAGCATCACCATACCCACACAGCACACCTGACAAGTGAGATCCGCAAGAAAGAGGTCTCAACTTACAGCAGAGTGAGTGGGGCCATCAGCCCATGGCCACAGTCTGGTTTGAACCAGAACTTGCTTCAAGCACAGCAGGAGAAGTGTGGTTTCTTGGTGATGTGAGCAACATAGGGTCTGATGCAGGAGCTGTCGTGCACTGTGCTCTCATTTCTTGTCCTTAGCCAACTGTGAAAATGGCCTAAAAAGAAAGAGACAGAGCAATTGTGGCCCCTCTTCCTTTCTGATCACTAATACAGAAATGTGTGGACTCTAGCTGTATCAAGAAGAAATATTAAAACTCATAAGAACGCAGGAGCTATAGAGATCCCCCAGTTGTTAAGGGCTTGTAATGATCTTCCGAAGGACCAGAGTTCAGTTCACAGCACAAACAGTCTTGATCATATACACAGAACCAAAAATAAAATATTTAAAAGAAAAAACACAGGTGCATATACCATCAATGAAATATGATGCCCATCCAAGTTAGTATTTTTAAAACCATTATTACATGATGTAAAATTGAACAACACAAGTCATGCTAACAGCTTAACGTTGATTTTTCTTCTTTCTTGGAATGTCAGTAAGTAACACACAAACAAACACCATGATAGAGTTTTAAAGAAAGAAATAGGGAGCAAGGGAATGTAGGAGAAATTTTGATTTTAGTAGCATTGTTTTTCTAGAGTGTTCATTTTCCACTGGGCCCTGCTTGTCACACTACCGGCCATGACAAAACTAGTCTCTGCCTTCAAGGGGGACCCTTATTTGTGGGAAATCCATTGTGAAGCCTCTGTCTGCGATCAATGATGCTGTGGCGTGGCATTGGTACTGTTATCACCAATAGTGGGAGATAGGTTGAGTAGCCCGGAGATTGCACGACTGACTGTTGTGTGAGGAATCAGGACAGGCCTTTGACTCCAGGACGCATTCACTCTTTCCCATATTGAGTTTCCTTATGAAGACTAAATCCAAAGTTTCAAGTTTTTTTTAATGGTTCCTTTAGCAAAAGCAATCCCAGTCCTCTGGTGTGCCAGGTACACCTCCACACTGTAGTTGTCTGTCCCCTGAACTTGACAGGATTCCTTTGAATGAAAACAGCTAACTTCTATTATGGAAAATGTCAAGCCAAATATTCATACCAAATAAACAATCACCTTCTACCCTGACATGTACTGTCAATCTTTTAAAATTGTAATTAAGAAATTTTTATTATAAAAATTTCCCCTCAACTATTTCATACATGCAGTGCCATGCCTTTCAATATGCTTATGCTGGCATGCAGCCATATCCATCTCCCAAGCCTTGTCATCTTCTAAACCTTAAATCCACCCATTAAACAGCTCCTCGACTACCCTCATGCCCCAGAAGCCACCATTCCCTTCCTCTCTTTATGAATTTGATCGCTCATAATTACCAGTCTTTTTAACGGTCGTATTTCTCTTAACATAATATCATTGGGGTACCCATGCTATAACATGTCAGGTTCCTATTTAAGACATGTGTAATGTGTAAACATCCCATTTTGGCTCATCAGATAAAGCACCTGCTGCACAAACATGAGGATCTGAGTTCAGGTCCCTGGCACCCACATAAAAGTAGGGCCTGGCCACATTCCTGAAATCTCAGAGAGGAAAGGCAGATATAGCAGGATCTCAGAGCTTGCTGGCCTCCCAGTCCAGTTGAAACAGCACGCTACAGGTTTGATGAGATGATGTCTCAGAAAGTGGAGAGGGGCCAGCAAGATGGATAAGCAGATAAAGGCACTTAAGGATATTACCTGGTTTCAGTACCCAGGACCCACATAGTGGAAGGAGAGAAACAATCCCCACAGGTTATCTACTGACATATGCACACTATTACACATACTCACTCCTCCCACACACATATACAAATATATATGGTTTTTATTTTAAAAATAAGGTGGAGAGTCATTGAGGGAGACGCCTAATGTCATCAGCCTTCTATGCCTCCACACACCCAGAAGCATAGGCTCATACACCCATATACCGTGAGCGTGTGCACACACACACACACACACATACACACACGCATAATGTTGCCATGAACAGAATATTCTCTCATTCTTATATAGTCTATACTTCCCAACCTGTACCTGGTATTTTTAGGACCTGTATTTTATATTTTTATTCTGAATCTGGCTTATAAGAGCTATTTTTAAATGTTTGAATATATAGAGGAATCTTCCAAAAATAATCGGTTTTAAATTTTAAACAGCCTGTAAAAGGGAGAGTCCTGTTTTTCTCTTAAAATCATATAGTAAAAATAGGATTTTGATAACAATTAAATTTGTTAAGGAACAGAGGAGTCAGCAGGACAAAGAAAGTTGTTTGAAGAGCCTGGGGGTTGTATTTCCACACCAGCACTGAAGATGCTATGTGGATGAAGCCATTATTTCTGAAAGACTCAAACCTTTGGAGTCACAGGCTTCACCTGCTAACAAAGATTCAACTCGTTAGTGATGGAGTTTCCGATTGATTCCATATGTCAAGAAGATAATCCAAGAGGGAAAACTTGTCTTTTTGTAACAGAGTCCTTGATGGGGGTTGAGCAGCTGTGTTTTACTGTCCTTGAGGTCATAGATGGAAAACTCTCTGCTAATGCCATTCAAGCGCAAATGCTCACGGCCTGACTCCCCGGAATTAACGTTGCCATCAGCAGGTTGCTCCAGAACCTAGAGTGTCACCTAAGAAGACAAAAGGTTTAATCAATCAAATAAGAGAACTAAACCAGCAATTCCTGCAATTTTTGTAAAGGAGAAAATAACAGGACACTCTTCTGTGGTCTATTGAAGACTGGAGCTGGGTAGCCATGACAGCGGCAAGACACTGGTGTGCAAAACAGAGGGGATGAGCTTCATTTGCTTACCCTGGTCCTGTGGCAGGAGGAGCCTTCACTGAGTCCTGCTTATCTCCCAGGGGGACTTATGTCTGAAGTTATGGTGTTCTGCAACCTGAAGGTTTGACCTTTTGTGTTGTCCATCTGAGACACATTTATGGGGCATCAAGAGGAACCCGCCTGTGAAGTGTGGCCATTGTTGTATCTTGGAAGGAGAGTCACTCTAGGGACAGGCTCTGGGCAGCTGTACCTTCTAGCAGTATTTGCTTCCCATGCCTGACACCACTGATGTTTTTAAGACCTTTTCAGAAAAAGTTCCTGTTGTCACATTTCCCTGTGGGTTTCCTATCCATACCCATGTCCTTTTGTCAGTGTTTATAACATGGATATCTGATCCAGGGGGATGTCACCTTCCATGAATGGATAAGAAACCCAAAATATTCATGTCTCCTAGAAGGTGAGACTCTCTGCTCTCCCTCAGCTAAACTCTGCCTCAGGCTAGCCTCCCACAAAATTTAGTTGCCAACTTTCTTGAATTCACTCTAAGCACGTGTGTTCCTGGGGAGGCTGTGCCAAGGCTCCAGGTACAAGTGCTCATCTGAGCAACTCTAACACCTCCATGCTAAATACAAGCACCAGCAGCCAGCCCCACATGGTGCCGTCAGACTTCTTTACCATTAGGCCAAGCAGGGTCTATGTCAAACCAGGGCCACAGGTTCTGTGGCAGGAACCAAGGTCGAGCGCAGTCTGTGGTTGCTTAACTGGCATGCCTGCACTTCTAACTAGGGCCCAGGCTCCCCATGGAATGTGGAGATGTGTCCAGGACAGACTTGCCCTCCAAGGCTACTTGTCAGAGAGGACACTGGGAAAGGCCATTCTAGCACTAAGGTGATGATGTAGCACCAAGCAAGGATGAATGACTGACACTCCCAAGCCTGAGTCCAGGCAAAAAGAAAAGAATTTTTTAAAAAAGAAAGAAAGCAAGGATAAATATAGTGGACAGTACGACTTGTGACCAGAAGATGCTTTTGGAACAACAGGTGTGGAGGAGCAGACAGAAAGTGACTTGGAGAGACTGTCTGAAAGGGTTGCTCACCTGGCCGATGTTTCCCCAGCCTCTCCCATACAAGACCCTTGTGTGTCACACACATTGTGATGCACACAAGTTTGACTGCTCACATGACATACAGCAGAAAGAACACAAATCCAGTCATCACACGAAAGCAGCACCCAGAGAACCAGGAATTCGAGTAGGATGGTGATGTTATGGACTTTGGCCAAAATTGATATAGACCAGAATGAATGGGAAAGGACAGAGTGTGAAGTGCACCCCTACCTTTGCAGTCTGGTCCCAGGCTAAGGCCATGGATGGCAAGCAGTGAGTGAGTGTGTGACATGCCTCCCAGGCTGAATGGGAAGGACATTGGATGTCTGACAGGTCAGCTGTGAATCAGTGAGACTCTGACAACCAAGAAAATGAGGCAGTGATTTGAATGGAGATAATGGATCTGTAATTGAGAGTACAGACAGTGAGGTTTAAGTGTCTAATGTGGATCAAGGCAGACGTTAGAGGTCCAGCAAGGTTCTGGGCTAGCGATACGTGTCAGACGTCATCAGTGTGTGTAAAATCACCTAGAGAGAATATTTGCCCTGCCGTGCTGGTCCCAACAATGTCCCCTGCCATGGCCCAGTAGTGAGGAGAAAGACTTGCAGGGAATGAGGTTTACCTGGACTTGTTTTGGCAGAGAAGGGGCAATCCTTGCCAAAGTGGTGTGAGCAGCTCCGCGTCCTTCCCTCCGTGAGAAGTTTACTCTGCTCATGCATGGCACAATCTGCAGTGTGCTCCCTGCCTTGCCAGCCAGGAAGCTCCAGCGCAATTCCGTCACTTCACTGGAGGAACTGAGAAGCAGCCCATCCAGGGCTGTTTCTAAACCATTTCACAGGGTGTGCTTCTCAGCAAACACTTTTCTTATTTGTTGTCTTCAGTGCATGCATAAAGTGCCTCTGATCCTTTGTAAAATTAGGGAGGGGTGAACTATATAAAAGTGCATTGCCTCCATTGTTGTGTTCTGGACCGTCCCTGCAGCCTGAGGAGTGGGGGTGCCCAATTGTTGAGTTTATATTGTCTACACTGAAGTAGAAGTTCTTGGAACTTTTAGGAGCCAGACAGTAAATTTAACACGTAACTCATTAAAACAGGATAAAAGCAGAGCTTCAAACATCTTTGTGTTTGCCACCAAGTCCGAGAAAGGAGTTGTTTAACACAGCTCAAGATGTAAAAGTCAGATCTTTCAGAACCAGGAATGCAAAATAAAATTAAAGGCATGTCTACATAAACAAGTACTGCAAATGAGTTCAAAGGAAGTGAGGCGTTGGCTACATAGGGCCTAGTTGAGTGTTTGTTTGTTTGTTTGTTTGTTTGTTTTAAACTTGAGGTATCATTTACTTGACTCAAAATGTACTTTCTGGACAAAAGTTTATTCATCAAACAGCTTAAACACAAACTTGTTCAGGTAGTAAATTTTATTTTTGATCAGTCAGTATTTTGTAAATTATAACTTGCTCTGGATCAAGCTAGTGTGAGCCAGGCATGATGGTAGACACCTGTAATCCCAGCATTTGGAGGGTTGAAGTAGGAAGCTCACAAGTTCAAGACCAACTATATAGCAAGACTGTCTCAATAACAAACAAGCAAAATGATCCTTTTGTAAATGAGTTTAAAGCTACCTTCCACAGTTGGTACCTGTGAAAAGGCCTCCAACAAGGAAAGCCCAGTGCCACCGACTGCCCAGCTTTGAAAGGTGCAGCTCTGCCTTAGTGGGGCCCTTCAACATGAGGTATTGGCCCACATCAACACTCTACCTCTAAATACAGAAGGGGGAGTGTGGGCATCATCATACTGGCAGGCACAGCACTCACTTGCTATAGGCTGTGGCTGTCAGTAACGGGAGGGGGTGAATACACAGCTGGTCCTGGCTGTCTGCCCTGCCAACCAGCCTCTCTGACCTGGGGTGTGTGTGGTTCTTCTTCCCAGAAACAGCTTCCCCACCAGAAACTAGAGCAGTTCATGATGATCACACTTGTGAGAAGTAAAGATGCAGGCAGATGTGGAAACCCACAGAAGGGAGGCTTCCTGCTCTCACCATCATGTCCCTTCTCCATTTCCCAGGAAGAGCCCATCACCTTCAGCGAGGAAGCCTTCGTGTCTCACTACCGCTCTGGAGCCATGAAACAGTTCCTACAGAATGCCACACAGTTGCAGCTCTTCAAACAGGTGCCCAGTCTCCCCAAGGGCCTGTACCAGGTGCCCAGTGGGCATTTCGGCAATGGTTTCTACTTTAGGCACTAAGAATGAGGGACAGGAAAGGATGGCCTAGAGATGGACCAGTGGGGAAGGGTTTTTGCAGACAGACCCTTCCTTGCCTCTTGGCTGGTTTTAGGCATATCCTATAGTGCTCAGTCAGATGGCTCCCTTGTCCATTGACAAGCTGTGGTGTATTTGCTTTTTCTCTGTTTAGTTTATCGATGGCCGACTAGACCTTCTCAATTCCGGTGAAGGTTTCAGCGATGTCTTTGAGGAGGAGATCAACATGGGAGAATATGCTGGTAAGAAGCTGCCTGTGGCCCTCCTGGCACAGAGGGGCTTTTTTTCTTTTTCAGGAGAGGTAGGGAACTTTGGCCTTGGAAGAGTTGGGAAAATCCTTGTTTTGTGACAGGATGCGCATAGCTTGGCCCATGAAGCCTCTGATGTCAGAGCAGCTGCTTCTCCTGGGTAGAACAGTCTAGCAGGGTGTCATGACCAGCATGATACAACCAGATTCTGAAATAGGAGAGCTGAACTCAAATGGCATCTCTGCCTCATTGCTAGCTGACACCTGGGACAAATCACTGACAGTGCCACAGACTACTTCGAAGGGCTCCTGTATTGAGAAAGTGAGTCATTAGGAGGTGTTGTACAATACCCCCAAAACAGTCCCTGCTCTAGGGTCAAGCTCAACACACGTTTCTGTGTGGTGTGAAACATCATCAAGTCAGACACAGTGATATATACTCACAGCCGCTGGGAGGCTGAGGCAGGCGATCGATCACATGAGCCCACCAGGATTTTAGACCAGCCTGCATAATACAGTGAGATCCTTTCTCAAACAAACAAATAAGTAAATAAGATATGAGCATCATTGCTGGGTGGTCAGTCTCAGAAGGATCATTCTCTCAATTTTCAGGGAAAGCATCTAGGGCACTGGGAGGTGTCAGTAATGAGCACCGCCTGAATCCCAGTCTGGCCATTGGTTTTGATGGCAGAGATAACAATACATGTAGTTTCAGTCTTTGAAGTCAAAATAAAGCTACCCTCTTACTACTGAGCCTGTCTAGTGTGGCTGCGCTGATGACCTTGGGAGCAGGGCAGACTTGCCAAGGCTGCTTCATATCCACCTGTTATGATACAGCCCAGCCAGCCCACACCACGATTATTAAAACCAGGCCAGAGTTTCTGGACAGTCACAGCAGACAATTGACAAGCATTCCCTGGACACTACACCCAGAGCCGAGCAAACAGTATGAGCACCAGCTTTGATCCTCCAGGAAAGATGCATGACTAAGACAAACACAAATTAAGCCAGTGCAGGAGGAGAAAGATTGAATTGTGGGTGGTTGGAATAGTGCTCTGTTAACTCTCACTGTACTGTTCAAGAGCTAATGAAGGAACACAGTCGGGGTCAAAATCTGACTATGAGAGAACAGTTCTAGGAGATGGGCTCTATATATTGCTAAATAAAGCCTCATGTTGAGACCTCGTTGCCCCTCAGGATGCACTGAACAGGGTTCACTCATAACATCTGTCATCAAGCAAATCACTACCTGGTAGTGTGTGTCCACAGGGATCCTACACTGGGACATTCAGCTCTGCCTCTTCAAAGAATATAGATATGACCTAAGCTAGAGGGCTGTTCCTGGGAAGAAGGCCGGAGATGGTAGAATGCTTCCCTAACATCGTCATGTCCTAGGCTCAAGCCCCAGTACCACAGAAACTTGCATTGTACCTTGGGATTAGAAGTTCAAGGTCATCTTGAATAACATAGAAAGCCAGAAGCCAACATGAACTACATAACATTCTTTCACACACACACACACATACACACAAATAGATTAATAGAAAGAAGAGAAAGAAGGTTCCAGAGGATATAACATTTTAGCTGCCTGTTCAGTTCACAGATGGCAGAGAACGGTGGGAAGAGAGGGAAGCACATTTTTACCGTCTTGAGGATGGACAGATTGTTTGCTCGGGAGCCCAGGGTAGCTCCCTGCAGTCATGGCTCCAGGCTGTGCTGACAAAGCACAGGAGGGAGAGCGGGAGCTTTGGGCATTTATACAAACGCTACCAGAGAACGGAACCCCGTGGCCTGACTCAGCCTCACACTCCAGGGTGTAGAACACACACACCTCCTGGCCTTTCTCTGCACTGTGAGCTCTCATGAGTCGCATGAAGGCCATTCAAAGACATCTTTAATCGCAGCACCTCTCACTTCTCTTCCCATAGGCAGTGATAAACTGTACCATCAGTGGCTGTCCACCGTCCGGGTAAGTATTCCCCAGTCAGAGCCGCCTGGTTTCCTCTGTGGCTTCCTGGCAGCCTCTGCTCTGCGGCCATCTACAAAGCTGCCTCAAGGCAGCTTTCCTTGTCCTTCTCTCAGCTGAAGATGGCTTTGTCTTAATGCCAGGCCACCATCCTGCCCATGGTCTCCCTTAGTGGGGAAAATGAGTCGGGAGAGGCTCCCTCCTCTTCAGGCCAGCCAAGGCCGATGGAGTGAAGCATTGTCCTAGAACATTTCCTTCCATGGCCAGGCAGTTGTCATGATCACAGCAAAGCCAGAAACTCTTCTCCCTTGCTATACTGTAGTATCTTTCACTGCAAGGGCTCCTGGGAAAGTGGAAAACACCCATCTGGGAGAATTTTCTTCCCACTTTACTGCAATTGTAGACAATGTCTTGTTGAATTAGGAGCCAGGTGCTCAGGGCTCCTGTGGCCTCTAAGGAGTTCGAAATTTTCCTGACTTTTCCATGACTTTCTAATGAGTATGTTCTCAAGGCCTACTGTGTGCCAGGGACAGCTGGCCCCTGGGAATCCAAAGGGGGGGGGCAGGTGTTGCCCTGAGGGAGCTCCCCATCTCGTTAGGGAGGCAGGTACATAAACAGGCAACTCCAGCATAATGTGATAAGTGTTCTCTCCTGCTCCGGGCCAACCACAGCTGCTGCCAGGGCAAGTCCTGTGGAAGTGGCTGCAGTCGGCCAGAGTAAGCAGCTCCCCCATGAAAGACTGCCTTTGTTCTTGGATGGCCAAACACAGCACTTGGCACATCAGAGGCAAGCAATAAGGACCTGCTGATTGATTGATAAAGGGAGTTTCAGTACTCCAAAGGACCCTTTAAACAGCATTCTGAGTAATTTTGGAAGCCAGCTCGGAATAGATGAGTGGGTGAAATTTTCCTATTGTCCTACTACATAGAATGCTTTCTAGGTCAAACTGTGTTGTTTTCATTAAAACTCAGAATCTTTAAGGCAAACAGTTACCAAAAGTGCTAAAAGTTAAAGCCAATACTTACTGTCATCTCTTATGTGGCATGCTTGATTAAAAGTCCTCCAGAGCATAATCTCCTGTGCCCAGCATTCCAGCTCTGTCCATGCCACCCCATCTGGCCTCCCAGCCTCATTTCCACCATGAGTCAAGAACCCCTGTCCCTCCCAAGAGCACACCCATAGCTCCCAATGTTTGCACTTCCTTATGTGCTGTTTCGTACTCCGAGAATATTCATACCCTGCTATGTTCCATATCAACCTGCACTCATCCGCCATGGTCTAGGTCATGATTTCTGCTCCAAGGCCCTCCCCAGTCTTCTGATCTCCAAACTCCTTGCATGTAACCAGTCCAGCTCTCACCATCCTAATGTGGTCATTTTCCTGCTGTGTCCTTCACCCACAGACACAAAGCCTGGTGGTCTTCAGAGAAACCCCTCCATTACAGCCTTATAACATGCTACAGGGGTGCGATTACAAAGGGCCTGAGCACTTCACTTAGCTGCCTCCTAAGCAGTGGAAAACCTTCATCCATATCTTCTTCCTATGCTCCCCAGGAAAAGTGACAAACCGTATTGCCAGGGGGTTCTGTTTGATCAGGACCCTGTTTTCTTCCCTAGCGTGAAGTCAGCTAGGTGGTTCACGTTATAAAATATTACACAACACTATCTATGGTAACTAGAAATATTTTAAAGAGCTTCCGATGATCATAAGGAAACTCATGCCTCAGATAGTCTGGACGGAGGCAGGTACTGAACAAAACATTGAGCCTACTGTCTCCCCTTGACTAGTTATCACGTGTGTGTGCACACGCGCGCGCGCACACGAGTGCGTGTGTATGAACGGGGGAGGGGGAGGGGTAGAGACAGCGAGTCAGAGTCTGCCAGACCCTAACTGACCCCAGTAACCACCTGGGCCTGCTTCTCCTCTCATATCACATGCTCTGGAAATGCTGTCTGGCTTGGTTAAAGAGAAACCCTTTTTGTTGGTGCTGGCCCACTCTCCCTCCAGCCCACGTTGCTGATTGACATTTTTATTACAGAAAGGAAGTGGAGCGATTCTGAATACTGTAAAAACAAAAGCTAACCCAGCCATGAAGACTGTCTACAAGTTTGTAAGTACTGGTTGAAGTCTGGAAGCCATGGATGGGTTCTTTCATGAAACCAGACTCTGTTTTTGTTTTGTTTGTTTGGGGGGGGGGTTGGTGGTGGTGATAGTGGTAGTAGTTTGGTTTGGTTGGGTTTTTTTGTTGGTTTTTTGTTTTGGTTTTTTGTTTTGTTGTTGTTGCTGGTTTTGATACAGGGCCTCACTAGGTAGCTCTTGCTGTCCTAGAACTCACTCTGTAGACCAGGCTGCCCTCAAACTCACAGATTCCTCTGCCTCTTCCTCCCAAGTTCTGGGACTAAAGATACATGCCACTATACCTGATACAGCCTGACTCTCAAGTGTATCAATGCCTCGATTGCAGAAGCGACCAAAGGGTGGCCATGCCATTTCTTAGCAGTGTTCTGAGAATTGCTTGGTGTTGCTGCTTTACAGCCAGGACTGTGTGCATGGTATGGAGATGACCCCCTCTTTCTTAACTTGCGCATGGCAGCTTAGATACAGGGAGTTACATACAGGGAGTGTGGAGACCAGAGCATTAGGAAGCTGTCTGCTTTATAGCCATGGGCACAGTGGGGAGACCACCCTCAGTCTTGTCCCAAGCTCTCCATCCTCTCTCTTACCACTGTCCTACAGGAAGTGCGTTGTGAGAGCCCTGCCCACAGGACATGGTGCAGCAGCTCCTGGCTCCAGTGCTCACGAGCCTCAAGCTTTTGTCCTTGTACTTTTTCCTACTTGCTCATTTTGACCCTGAGCACCATACATGGAGTGATTTTATTTTATTTTCATTTTTAATTGTGCTAGTATTTCCTGTGCTTACCCTCTAGTTTCCATACTGGATGGGTGGCTACCAGCAGAGATGCACAGGTCAAAACTGACAGAAAATAGACGCGGGTGTCCTCAAAAATGAAGTTTAGGGAATGGTATTATAAAAACCTAACAATTGCTTTGTTTCGACCCCTCAATGTGGAAAGGAGATGGACCCTGAGGCCCTCTGGCCCTGGTGAAGTACAGTGGGGTTCTGAGTCTTGGGGCAGGTAAAGCTGTTGTTCTTTTACTGGTAGCTGTCACCAGGCTGCTGAGGTAAATAATTATAGAGAGCACAAGAAAGGCCTGGGAAGGGAAACAAGAAAAAAGGTCTCTGCCATCAAAATGCAGAAAATGAAATCTCTGCCGCCCCTTTAAGGGATTTTTTTTTAACCTTTTACCTTTGTATTTGTTTTCACAGCCATTATATTTTTCAACTTGATGATCCCATTTTTTCTTCGTTTTTCTAGTAATCAGAGAAGGTGGTTCATGGTGGACTGAAATCACGCATAGACCCGGCTGGAAACAGAAAGGGAATCTTAACTTAAATTAATTTTTCATGCAGGCAAAAGATCATGCAAAAATGGGAATAAAAGAGGTGAAAAACCGCTTGAAGCAAAAGGTACTTGAAGTTCTTATTCAAAATGTATAAGCACCGTGTATGAAATGCGTGGCCACAAAAAAGTAGGATGTGATCAATAGAAGGCTGTTTGATACAGTGTTGTTAGCACACTTCAAAATGCATTACCAGCTGTCCGGGAGTTTCACACTGTTATAAATATTCACAGACAAAAAATTGTCTTCAAATAACATTAAGACTCTTTGTGGGCTTAAATCCACAGAGTCTCCACTGTCTCCACCCACCCTGCCAGGCCTGGGGTTTGCAGATGTCCAGCAACACTGGCTCCCTCATACATACTCACCACCACCCTGGTGTCACTCTGTTCCTACAGCCACCCTGCCCCAGGTCTACTCTAACTTAAACCCAAAAACACACCCAGAGAAAGGACTGCCCTGTTTCGAGCAGAGACACACAGAGTGAGCAGGAAGGGAATGCCATGGATCACACACACACACACACACACACACACTGCATACTGCACACTGCACAGCGCAAGAGTAGCCTAGCCCAACCTAAGGTACATACATGCAAGCAAAGAGAGGCTCTGATTGTCTCTATGGTCCATTAGAAAATTTGTGTGTAGTTGCTGTGGCTAAAATTTCCCCAACCTGAGTCCCTGGGTAATACAGCAGTGTGACCAGAGCGGGTGGTGGTGTGTGTACACCACTGCAGCAAGTCCTTTAGCACTGTGACTACCACTCCCTGTTCAAGGTGAGGCAGAGTAGAAGCTGTCACCCCAAATCCCTAGAACGGAGCTGTGAGTGAAGAGACTGGCTCACGGGTGAGGTAATCTGCCCAAGGCTACAGTGTGTGAGCCTAGCAAAGACAGGATTAGATTTCAGATCTGTTGACCTGCGCTGTCAGAATACTTCCACTCCGTACCGCCCACTGCTTCCCCCGAACATGTATTTTCTTTTGCAAAAAATATCTGGGGTCATTTTCCCAACCCCCCCCCTAAATATACCACTATCTAGGCAGTTTGTGTTGATTCTGTTTTTAATTGAAAGCAGTTTCAACTTTATAAAGTCAGAAAAATCCTCATTAACTTGAAATGGGTCGAATGAATTGATTCCTTTCTTTTAATTGGAAAATAATTTGCTCTTACTAAGCATTTAAATTCCAACTTTGGCTGACAATGAATTCTTAACAGCTGAGGTTCTCATTCTGTGCTTCAAACCTTGTAACACAATCCACACAGACCGAGTGGCAGCCTGTTCACGTGGCAGACAATGGATGCAATCTGAGTCACTGATCATACCTTTCCTCCCCTGTCCCAGTCACATGGAGATGGGTGCCGTGTGTCCAGGAGGGGCTCCCCTCCCCCACCCCAGCATCTAACTTGTAGGCTGTGGATGTTTAGTATATTGCCTGAACTAAGCAGAGGTGGGGCCCCTCCTCAGGCGCCAGACAGAAGGCCTCATGGGGCTCCTTGCTCCTGCTGACCATGAAGCCAGAGACTGCCATCAAAGAGTGCCTTCCCACACACAGTCTCTCTGAAGCAGCAACGCTCAGCTTTTCCCCTGTGTTTACCTAAAGGCTCATTTACACAATCTAGATTGTGTTCCCTCCACACACTCCACCTTTCCTTCCTGCGTAGACTCAAAAGCCTTTCCCCCTCCTCTTTTCCCTCCCCAGCCCACACCAGTCTTTTCAAGAATAGCTTCAGGAGATAATGTTCTACAGAGTCAGTGCATCTCAGGTGACACAGACGGTGAAGGCATTTTATAGAAATGTGGCTTGTCACCACTGGACTGTTGACAGATCTATTAGTGCACCCTTTTCAATTTTCACTTTTCCCCCCTTGGCTCTTACAGATTTCCACAGACTTGATATTTCGCAGTTGTTCTCAGAAGAGCTGTTTTGTAATTGAAACCCCAGCATTGTTCCGTCATACAGGCCCCAGTCTCTGGTGCTCTCCCGGCTCTTTTCCTTGAGCTAATTTAGGATTTAGCTTCTCCTGACCTATCTCACTGTAGTGGAAAATATTTCATTGGCTTTTTTTTCTCCCCCTTCCACCCACCCCCTTCATGCAATATGGAACCTGTCTCTATGGCTCCCCATACACCTAACACAGGCATTGGAAGTTTGGTTTCGGCTATGAAATTGAGGCAGTTGCCAGCAAAGACCCAATTTCCCAATGTGCTGGGTTGCCACCTGGCCTCCTCTAACTCTGCATAGCAATGGTGACCTCGCACACGTAATCAAGAACCCAGTCCTGCCCTCTTTGCTCTTGCCTTGGGTTTGAATTGCAAATAGAGAATGTGGGGCTGACCTGTGCAGAGGTCAGCCACGTGTGTGGAGGGTCCATCTCTAATATGGCTGAGCAGAGCCCTTCTCCATCCCTTGTTCATCTGTGCAATAGATTTTTCAAAGCCTCTGAAATAGCTTTCAGGGTATCTGTGACCACTGGCAAGTGATTGTTCGTGGATCCTATAGCATGCCTTTATTCCATGCCTGCTCTGCTTCATCCCTGGAACAAAAAAGAAAGATGGAGAACATATTTCTCTGGATAAATGGAACAAAGGGGCCAAGTTCTGCTGTGGCCTAGCCTCCTTTGAAGTTCGACTTGCTCAGAGTTAGGAAGGAGAAATGACAGGGATTCCAGCCATAGCTTCCTAAGGGAGATAGTGGCACTTTCCTGGGAGTATGTCCTCACCAGGCTTGACCTGCAGAAGAGTGTCACCAAACTGCACTCTGCTTCCCTGGTTCAGGCTGTCTGGAGAATGCACGTTTGGGCTACAGTGCTCAGCCGTTAAAGGCTAGACTCACAACCAAAACTATAAGAGAATGCACTTTAATCCAGAGGCTGCACACTCTTCCTCGTTACCTGTAGGGGGCACTAAAAATTTGCTCCCTGTGGTGGCCTCTCGAGTTATAGTTCTGTCTTCCTCCTTCCTCCTCTGTGAACCTTCCAAAAGGAGTGCCCGCCTCCCTGCAGCCCCTTGTTTTGCTTTTTAAAAATGACATTTACAAAGACAAGTTGTCCATGTCCCTACCTCCCACCCCCGTTTGCCAACAAATTGTATGTTTATTGTGTATTTGTGTGCGCTTCAGGAATCCCTGATTTTTTTTCCTCTAGTATCAAAATGCTTAACCAAATGGGCCCATTTCATAGCCATTTGGAGAGTTTGTAAATCTTTAAACGTCGTTCTTTAAACGACAAGTTGAGCTTGATTAGTGTCTGTGATTGAAAGGAGCAAATTCACAGTTGGCTTGACTTTCTAGCCAAATGCTTGCGATCATAATGAAGGGCGTGAGCAAGCATGTGGGGGGCAGGGAGAGCAGGTAGACTCTTACAGAAAAGACATTTTCACACCGTATCACACAGCTGTCAGCTCCTCATCTTTAGACACATTAAAATATGCTGCAGCTTCAATCACCAAGACTCCAATTTTGGCTACTGGTTTGGTATCAGTATTCATATTTTAATTTACATTTGCTATTATGGGAAGTAGGCTGGAATAAGACAGGTACAACACAAAGCTCAAACTGGAAATAGGTTCTCACAGGAAATGAGAAGGCACTGGCCTGACCTTACACACCCACCTCATCTCCAGTGCCCTCTCATGGGGATGTGGCATTTAAGCTTTGGAGGCCAATCAGAGCTGGGCGGTGGTGGTGCATGCCTCTAATCCCAGTACTTGGGAGGCAGAGGCAGGCAGATTTCTGAGTTCAAGGCCAGCCTGGTCTACAGAGTGAGTTGCAGGACAGCCAGGGCTACACAGAGAAACCCTGTCTCGAAAAAACAAAAACAAAACAAAACAAAAAAGCTTTGGAAGCCAATCAGAAGATTCAGTCTGGTTGTGTAGAATATTAACCGTGACCCTGGGTTACCAGCCATCTCTGGCCTCCTCACCCATAAACTAGGTAGCATCTCAGAAGAAGTGAGGTGTTTTAACAGTAGTACTTAGTAGCAGCTCCATAAATGAGAATATACTCTCTCTATTTCTTTGACCTCATACATAGAACAAGACAGTCTGCTCAAACACCATGGGACCCACCTCCTATAGGTTGTTCACACAGCCATGGGAGGAATCTTTCCAGACCATTCCTTTGGTTAAAGCTGACCCAAGCTGCTCAGCAGAAAGTGGGGTATTCTATCTGTTCTTGGAATGCGGGGCCCTTGCTCCCAGCTCCAGTTGTGAACGCCTCATGTGGCCTTGCTTCTCAGCTGGGCACAGGAAGCCTGTCCCCAGCTCCTCCTAAGGTCATTTGAGTTGTAGTTCTGTCTCCCTCCTATGTGACCCTTCAGGAAGGAGCTGGCCCACCCCTCCCTGCAGCCTCTTGTTTTGCTTTTTAAAAATAGCATTTGGAAGGTCAAGTTTATTTTTCCTGTTTGCCAACAAATCACATGTTTATTGGGAAATTCAGCAAATCAAAGAAGAAAAATAAAGACCCTTTTCATCTACATTTTCATATAGCATGCCCTGAACATGTGGCAGCCATCTAAAAATGTTTTTTCTTCCATGTATCTTTGTTTTAAATGGCTCATAAGTTTATTAGATTGGCATATATAGGCACATACTACCCATAGACACACACACACACACACACCTTAATCAATTCTGTTAGACACCTAAGTTACTTCTAGGTTTCTTCATTTGAAAACATTCCTAGTAATGGAATTAGTGAGCCACAGAACATTTGGATCTTGCAGCACTGTTCTATAAACTTCTAGTTTGCCTTTCTCCAAGGAGGGTGTCAGGGTACCCATATTCCAGTTCCTTAGCTGATGGATCAGTTAGTTCTTGGGCCACAGCTTCTTTAATGAAAGAACAGAGTTGCTCCTTTGGTTCCTACCATGCAATATGTCTGCTGGTAGACAGAGGGAAGTTCACCGTTGTCATTGCTCTCTGGACCAGAGCTCCTCCCCAGCTGCCACCTGTGGCATCCTTGAAGGAAGCAGTTGTCCTTCCCCAGATGAAGAGAGGATAGTTCAGAAGCCAAGCACTCTGTAGGGCAGTTAGGAGAAAGTACAAAAATTCTGGCATGTCTGGATATTCTAACTAAACAAAACGTGGCTTAGACACCCAGTCACATCTACCTTCCAAATATTTGACTCGGCTTAATGGAGATGTGTGAGAAAGCTGTGCTCGATTCAAAAAAACCAGTAACCCAAGGAACTCAGTCTAAAGGGCTTGCTTCACAGTAGATGGCCAAGGTTTGGCAGCCTGTGACCAGTTTTTCAAGAAGGGGTGCTGTCTTAGTCAGAGTTTCTATTCCTGCACAAAGATCATGACCAAGAAGCAAGTTGGGGAGGAAAGGGTTTATTCAGCTTACACTTCCACATTGCTGTTAATTACCAAAGGAAGTCAGGACTGGAACTCAAGCAGGTCAAGAAGCAGGAGCTGATGCAGAGGCCATGGAAGGATGTTTCTTACTGGCTTGCTTCCCCTGGCTTGCTCAGCCTGCTCTCTTATAGAACCCAAGACCACCAGCCCAGAGATGATACCACCCACAAGGGGCCCTCCCCCCCTTGATCACTAATTGGGAAAATGCCCTGCAGCTGGATCCCATGGAGGCACTTCCCCAACTGAAGCTCCATTCTCTGTGATAACTCCAGCCTCTGTCAAGTTGACACACAAACCAACCAGTACAAATGCCAAGGAAGGAGAGGAAATATTTCTGATGGCCCAGCACAGCATTACCCACGCCCTCAGGCCAGGATCCATTCCTCTGGGCTTTAATTAGGAGTTGATATGGTTTAGATGTCACCAGTCCTTATTTTAGGTTCTTCCACTTTGTAGTTCTATGGTCTTGAATAGTTTACCCTATCTGAATCCTATTGCCTCATGTATAAAAGAAGTATAATCCTATTTATTTCATGATCATCCTGAGCACTAAGTATGAGAATGGAAATCTAGAATCTGTAAAAGAAGCCTTCGGGATTAGGTGCCCCCACACACACACCCACACACAGGGAAGCTTTGTGTCCTTTCTGTTTGCACAATATTGGACTCTGGCAAAGCCTCCTCATAGCTCATCTCATTTAAACCATCTTCCACGAACCTTTGCCAAACAACTGGGAACCTCCCTGTTGTAAAACCAAAGGAACCGTTGCAGAGGGTAGATGAGTCTAAAAGATCAGGAAGCTAGTTGGTGGAAAAGATAAGGCCAGAAGACTGCACTTTTTACTTAAAGCTTAAGATAAGGCACTTTCCCCAAAAACTAGTGTGTTTTCTTCTAAAAATAATTATTTAGTAGTTTCCTAGTTAATATATTTTCCTACCATGCACACATAGTGGAGGGATATTTTCCTGGACTAAAAATGAATTTATTAAGGTTTGGCCTCATTCACCCTGTGTTAATCCTCTAGATGCACCCACACACACCCGAAGTGCCCCCTTTGGCCTTTAGTTGCTCTCTGACACGGAAGGAGCCCCTCCTCTGCTTTGTTCCATTTGACCCAGGCACCTTAGGGCAGCCCCTTTCCAAACAATCCATTTCTAATTGGCTGTCAGCAGCCCCTTTCATCACTGAGTCTTAGCTTAGCTGAGACTGGCCAATCCGTTGTGGGCCACATGCCCAAGCCCAGTTTGTAAGGCCAAAAGGTCGTTACCTTCCTGTGTCACTGACCAAGCAGAGACTCTTCTAGGTTGGCTCATATGACAGCTGACTCCTTAGGAAAGGAAGCCAAGAGGTAGGCAGCTGGGTATGTAATACTGTACACTCACTCTCTCTCACACACACACACAGGCACACACTTGCATGCACACACATATAGATATACACGTATGCATGAATAAAAGCTCTCTGTTTCATTCCAGTAGTTTATTGAGTAGCTAATGATGCTATAGGCACTTGTGTTACATTACTTATCTCCTTTCACCCCTAGCTCCCATGTCCCTACTTACAGATAGGGAAACTGAGGCTCAGAGATCTTAGCTATGTCTCCTCCTTAGTACATAATTACTTCCTAAGTAGTCACTTTCCTTCTGCCTCATGATTCTCTCAGTTGTGAAAGAGTAGCCAATGATCAGAAGCCTCTTCTGTTGACCGAAATGTATAATTGTTTTTACAATGGGAAAAGTTGGATGTTATATTATTTAATTCAGGGTGTGAATAATTTTTGTTGTGAAAAAAATGATTACTTAAATGTTATTTATTTGTACCTTTATTCTCTGACTTGTCTTAAGCAACTTGCTGGACCTCAATAAGATGTATAATGCTTATTGCAGAAGGGGAACACGTCCATGTTCTCACTAGCCCACACCAATGCTCAGCTGACAAGCACAGTCAAAGAAGCCATGGGCTACCCTTACACAAGGGGAGTTTTCTTAGTTTCATTCACCAGGCACACAAATGAAATGTAATGTTTAGGTTTTAACAGATTTTCTTCATCCTGTAGATACTCTGCAGGTCAGGGAGACCCTTAGACCCTTCCAGAAACACAAGGAAGAGAAGAGAGGGACAAGAAAGTGATCTGTAGTGCCACCAGTAAGCCACCAGACAGAGAAAAAAGGCCACACTCACAAATAATCAAAGTAATGCAAATTAAAACAACAATGAGGTCTAATTTTTCACCTATTAAATTAGCAATACATTTTTAAAATGATAAGGCTAACAAGTACCGTGAGACTGATAACACACCCACTGCGGGTAGTTGGTGTAAATTGGGAAGCAATTTCGTAGTATGAATAAAAAGCCTTAGAAAGTGTTTATGTTTGACCTCATGCTTTCATTCCTAGGGATTTCCACAAAAGCAATAATACAAAAGGAAAGAAAAATGTGACATGTATTGCTAGCATTTAGAAAGAAAAAAACACACACCCAATAGTGATGGGATGAGTTATTAAATCATTAGATGTCTACTCAATGAAAATATTATGCATCCATTAAAATTATTATTATAATGACTGTGGCACCATGGTGATGCTTATATTGGAGAAAAACAGGATATAAAATTATGCATGAGCTGTGATTACAAGTAATTTTTAAATGTCTGCATATAGACAAAGTGAATGTGTGAAAATGAAAATAGTCATAAAAGAATGCAGAATGAAATAGGTTTTTCACTGTGAATTATTATGTTTATAGTTTCATGTGGATAGTTTTTGGCCTCTTTGGTGCATCAGTGTCAGAAGGCTGAGTTAGCTTCTGTTTCCTCCGCCTCTCCCCGGGGGCCAGGCTTAGAATAGCCTGGGGCAGTTATTAGCAGACCTCTCAGCTTGTGGGGATGAGGCAAGAGGGTAAAGGGCCAGGACCCCAGTGCAACCCTAAACCTGCCTTCTTCTCCCAGGACATCACGGAGAACGGCTGTGCATCCTCTGCAGAAGATCCACTGCCAAAGACCATGCCATCCCCACAGGCAGAGACCCAGGACCCCAGACTGCGAGAAGACCGCAGACCAATCACAGTCCACTTTGGTCAGGTATGTGTTCTGCTCGCCCACAGAGCTGTTTGGTTCTTATGGTTTTGTTTGTATCAGGAGCTGGAGTGTGAGCAGGTCACGGGTTTGCACCCAGCTCTCCAGCAAAGCAACTCCATGCTCTTCACACTGTCAGGTATTTGACATAAACTTATTTTGAAGGTGAATTTTCAAAAATCTGGGTGGGGAACAACAAGGCATTGGCTCCACTATTAGATGCAGTCATTGAATGTACCACTGCCCCCCCCCTACTCCTAGGCACTGCATTTAAGGTGTCTGTTAGCTAAGCATCTCATTAGAACACTTTGGCATCCCAGGCCCTTCTTTGCACCTTCAAATAAAAGGCAACAAGCAAAGGCTTTAAAAAAAAAAAGTCAATTAGGAGTTCTTTATTAATGTACTCCCTGAAAATCAATATTGGGGGTTGTGTTTCTCTGAGTAAACACCCTTGCTATGGTTCTAGAGATTCAACTCTTTACCCAACTGCTTATAAGGGCCTGAGTGCTTAAAAAATTGTCTATTCATTTGATTTTATATCTTTCCTTTTAATTAATACATTGTACTCTTTACAGAAATTGAAATTTCCATCCATTTCCTACCTGTGGTTATATTTTCAATTAAAAGGATTATGTAGCCTTCCCTACCGCTCTTCAACCAACTGGACTAATTTATGAAATATGAGTGTGTTGTGTGTAGTGTGTAAGGTTTGGTGCTTTCGGTTTGATTTGGTATCTGAAACATGACTCCATTAAGTATGGTTGTAACGAGCTTGCAGTGTTTCTTGTTGTAACTGTCGCTTGTTTTTTCTGGTGCTAAGACTCTAACCAAGGACCTAGTGCTTGCTCAGCAAGCTGTGTTGTACTACTGAGCCTAAATCATCTGATTCTTTAGCCATCCCTAGATGAAGTATGATAAAGCTAATCTATATGAGGTTTTGTTTTTTTTTAGATTTTACTTTCCATGTTTATTTTTATTTTCCCTATTTATTTATTTATTTATTTATTTATTTATTTATTTATTTATTCACTTTACATCCCAATCACAGCCCCCCTCCTCCCAATCCACCCTTCACACAACTCTTCCCCTATCCCTCCCTCCCCTTCATCTCTGAAGAGGGAGAGCCCACCCCTCCCCCACATACCTCAAATCACTGCAGGACTAGATACATCCTGTCCCACTGAGGCCAGACAAGACAGCCCAGTTAGGGGAACAGAATCCTCAGACAGGTGCCAGAGTCAGGGACAGTACCCTCCCTCCAGTTGTTGGAGGACCAGCATGAAGACCAAGCTACACGTCTGCTACATATGTACAAGGAACTTGTCTGTATGACTTCTATTTACTGTTAGTAAGATTGCTATTTCACCTGAAAAAATCCTTCATTTAAAACACTTCTTATTTTAAGAGACATTTATCAGGCACCATTATGTATCAGGCATTGAACTATATAAAAATAAAGCAAACCAGCCCCTTGAGATGACTCAGTGGTAAGGATGCCCACAGCCAAACCTGACAATCTTAAGTTCAGTCCCTAGCTACTGCATGATAGAAGAGAACCACCTCTTCCAATTTGTCCTCTGACTTCCACATTTGGGCCTGGGCACACACACACCCCACATCCATAAGCAAACACACATACAAGAAAAATAAATAAAAGCTTAAAAGGAAAAAGAACTAGCAAAACAGCCACTTATTCTGCGTTCTTATTGCAAAGCATGAACTGACGCATGAAATCACACTCTTCTAGACAGTGTTCTCAGGTAAATGTCCATACCTCATCAACTGGGGAAAGCTGCCCCTCTTCTAATTTTATACTTAAAGGGATGTCATAGAACCTGGCACACCCTGTAAGGTAGACGTACTGATTGACTAGCCATTCCCCTCAAAGCACACCAGTGTCTGCACCCTGAGGACCTGCCCCCTCTGGGGCTCAGGCCCTGTTGGAGCAATCTTCACCTCAGTTCCTGGCCATGTTTGCCGAAAGCACAGCCCTGGTTTCACCAGCACGGCATTCCAGAGTCAGCTTCCTGCTCTCCTTTGTCCTCATTCCTGCACATGCGAACCTGCCCATGAAAGGAGCCCTCACTGGAGTTGGGAGCCCATTACAGAGAAAGAGGAGGCGGGGGAGAGGGAATTCATGGTGTTAAACATTCCATTTTCAAAACACACAAAAAAGGAGGCCCTATTTGAAATAGAGAGACCTTCTTTCCATTTCAGCAAGAAATAGAGAGATGCTTTAATGTCATTCCCAGCTAAATGCAGAATAAGAGTGTGTGTGCTCACACGGGTGGGGGATAAACAATTAAAAAGCCACCCCAAACTCTGTTGAAATAAGAGCTGTCTGTGCCTTCACAGGTCTGCAAACTGAAGAGGATGAAAGTGGCTCCCCCCACCCCCCACCTCCGTTTGTCACTTCCCTCACGTGGCTGCCAGCATTATGCAAGTGTACAGGAAGGCAGGATTTTTTTTAATGCATGCATACGGATTAAGGTCAAGCCCCTAGTATCAGCCATGCAGCAGGCTCTCCCTTCCAGCTGCAGCCACAGAGCCTACCCACAGCCGCGAGATGCCTTAATTGAGACGTGCTGTCAAAGTGACAAACACATTTGCATACAGTCTACACTCTATTTATTTTCTCTGGAAAGGTCTACAGTCTGCTGTTGGTTGAACATTCTTAATCAGTTTGCTGTAAGTGAACCGCCAGCTAGCTCACTTGAGCCGGGCTCCTTCTTATGAGGTGACAGATTAGCAGGGAGGAGGGGGTAGAGAAACCACCGACGCCCTTTTTTTTTTTTAATTCTATCCAGCTTTGCCCTTTGGTGGGCTGTCCTTCAGCCCTTCCTTCCCTAAGACCTTCTCTGACGAGCCATTGATTGCAAGAGTACAGTCCCTGGCCAGTCTGGATTTTAAGAGTTGTAACAGTTTACAAATGTTTGCTTCATTCTTCTGTGTTCCCCTTGCTTGGCATTGTTCTCTAAACCATTTGAACCTGGTGTGCATCCAACCTGTAGCTTCATCTTATGGTGTCTCTAAAGTCACAGACTTAGCATGTTAGTTCAGTTTTTTCTAATCTATAATAGTGCTTAAATGTTCACTTATGATTTACCAGTGCTATGGGGTGGAGGAACAGGCCTCACAATATCTTATATGAAGGCAGGGACCACTGACCTTGTTTTATGGATCAAGACCTGAAGGGACCTACTCAGACAAGTATGGACACTCCAAGCAGTCTGACTCAAACCCCAATGCAATGGTGCCTGCTAACCCCCAAACATTCTGACTCTGGTCTTACATTCCTGTGGATTTTTCAAGTCCACTTGCTTAGCTAGAGTTGGGTTTAGTAATCTATGTCTGTAATCTCAGGCCTTGGGAAGCTAAGGCAGAAACAACACAGGTTTGAGGCCAGTCTGGGATACGCATAACATTGTGGCTCAAAAGCAAGTAATAAGATGAAACAGAATAAAACAAACAAAAAGTTTACTTCTCTAGCCTGTGAAAACCAGGATTGTTGTGACAGTGATATTAACCCTTCTACATCACAGCCCTAGTGCTGGTGCCGAGGCAGGACAGCCCTGATGGACACATCCTGCAAGGTGACAGCAAAAGGCCCTCTGCAGAGTCCGCAGCAGGATGGGAGTAGCTGACTGAGAGGATCTCAGTGCCAATAGAAGCCACTGTCAGGGAGAAAAAATAGTGTCTTACCCACTGTGGGACTGGACCTCTGTTTGCATACACGCTATTTCATCCACACTGTCAGATAAGTAAGCACCCTGGCTCCACCTTGTAGGAAATAATGATGCAGGCCTACAAATGAAGAAGAGGGAGAGGGAGGGGGGAGAAGGAAAGGGGGCAGAGAGAAAGAGAGAGTCAGACGATAACTTGAAGAAATTAGTTCTCTCCACCATGTGAACCTGTAGATCAAATAAGTTGTCAGGACGGGCAGCAAGAGCCTCTCTACCCTCGGAACCATCTTGCCAGCCCCTAAAATGCAAACCTTTTAATAAGGGCTAAAGCTAGGCAGAATGGTACACCCCTGTAATCCTAGCACTTTGAGGGGAGATGGAGGCAGAGTTCAAGTCCCGCCTGGGCTACATAGGATGCTGACTCAAAAGAAATAACAAGTAAAAGAAGAATATTTCATAAGTCCTAAAGTCAAATGGTTGCTAAGTCATTGCTTCAGAATGTAAAGACTGAGTTACAGTAAACAGTGGCACAGCTGCTCCTACTAAGGGGAATCTATGGAAGGGAGGATGGGGCATGTCCAGTCCCTTCCCAAACTCCCAGGTAGAGGTAAAAAGACAGAAAAGACAGGCTAGAGATTCAAATCCCATGTTTCACTCTTCTGAGACGGGGAGTGGGACTTCCTTCCTGTCCCTGGCTTTAGAAGCAGTGAAGAAGCAGGGTCCTCCCCAGCAGAGTGGGAACACCCACAGGGACAGCATCATGCTCTGACCTTCCTCCCTCGGCAGAGGTCAGCAGAGGTGGCACCTTCTATAGAAGCTGTTCTCTGCATCTAGTCAAGTGGCCAAGCTGCCAGGTACTTTAACTGTCTGTGCTCACTGAAATGTGTCATGACCATGAGCTGGTAAGGAAGCCAGTGTGGCTGTGCTGGCCTGGTTCACTCTTGTCTACTCTTGAATCAGCACAACTCCTTTGCTTCTCTTGGCTGAGTGCAACCCTCCCCCCTGCTAGGGAACTGGACAAATGCTGGAGTCCAGGGATGCTCACTGCCAGCCCTGAGTGCAGGCTGCCAAGGCTTACTGAGAGCGAAGTGGGAGGACCAGTCCTCAGACCTTCCAGACTTGCTTTGTTCCCCCAAGTCAGTGATTTGCAAAATAAGTAATTGCCTGTTTTCCAATGTACAGATTCCAAAACATACACTTTGAAATGTACCTCTCCTTCCGTTTGAACAAGGGAATGTGAACTTTTTTAATATAAAGTTTCAAAAGCTATTTAAAGGTTAAAGTGATGGCTTGAGGGTTTAAAGCACTGGCTGCTCTTCCAAAGGACCTGAGTTTAATTCCCAGCACCCTCATAGAGGCTCACAACCATCTGCGCCTCCAGTTCCAGAGGATCTAACATCTATTTCTGGCCTCCATGGGCACCACACATACACACGGGGCAAAGACATGCATATATGAAAACAAAATGCCCATACATATAAAATAATTTAAAAGTTTGTTTTGTTTTGTTGAAGCAAGGTCCTGGCTCTCCTGGAGTTTGCTTGCTGTATGGACCAGGCTGGCCTTGAACTTGCTAAGATCTTCCTCCTCCTGCCTAGGATTAAGGCATAGACCACCATGCCTGACCCTTAATTTACAATTTTTAAAAGCTGTTTAAACCGTAATCCTAATCAAGTACCATGGTGGCCGTATGGTGAGTTGTGGCAGAGGTTTGAGCACCATCTTAAGACCAGCTCTGAAAATACAGCCATAAGCATGAGCCTGTCCTTTTCTGCCAGTTCTTGCTGAGCTGAAAATGCTACAGAGCCAACAAATGCCCTCCAGACCCTTGGCTACGAGTGTCCTGAGAAGTTCCTTTTGCCCATTGAGCTTGGAAGTAAGTGCCATTCCTCACTCACACCTCCAGAGGTGTTTTGTGTTCTCATGACACCTCAAACACACACCCCACCCCAACTCAAACATACAGTCCCTGCCAGACTTCTTCCAAATCCTCATCACCCACCTCAGAACCTGCCCCATACCAACCTTGAACACTGCTCAGTCCCCCCCTCCATTGCCCCCCCAGGCTTGATGGCAGACCAGATGACCACTCACGTGCACCCTGCCTGCTTATCAACACTCCCACCACAGTGCCCCATGGCCTTGCAGACAACCATCTCACTACCACGTTCCTAGTCTCCCCTAGTGATTCCATCCTCCCCCTTGACCTAACCCACAAGGTCCTTTACCTGTTCTAAACTCAGAACATGTCCCTTTGTAAGCCTCCTGACGACTGTAGGAAGCCAGAAGAGGAACCTCTAGGTCCTTCTCTGTACCCCACCCAGGACTCTGCACAAACCAATCTCTCACATAGTCTTTTCTTTAGTACCTATCTCCCCCCATGGTAACATAAACTTCTTTGAGGTCCACAGTCTTCAACAGGATCTGGTGTGGAGCTAGCAGTCTGTAAACACACATTGGTTTTATTATTGCCATAGATGTTTAAATTGGACCATAACTAATTAACTGTTGTTTGACTTCTCCCTACATGTACCTCAAGTTATTTGGTTTCATTTTACTTGCTATACTTATAATTCTGTTCATTTGGGGGAAAAAATGAATAATCCATTAGTGCTCAAAAACTACTTTAAAATTCCCTTTCCATAAATAAGGATCCATTTACAAGTTGAAGAGCTTTGAGTGTTAAGAACTTGAATCCTGTCACATTGTACTGTTTGTGTCTTTATGAGGTCCCAGAGTCAATCATAAATGCCCCATGGGAAAGTGAGGACAAGTCAGAGAGGACTGAGATACTCTTCTCCACCCCAAGGTCACTTGGACCTATTCAAGATGGGGAGGGAGCTGTCAGAGGAAGAGGCCCCCATCCCTGAGTTACATAGAATATAAACTGCAGACAACAGGTCTGCAATCCCAGAACTTCAGAGACTGAGACAAAAAGATTACCATAAGTCTGAAGCCAGGCTAGGCCACATAGAGAAAACTCTGTCTAAAAAAAACTACATATTTGGGGGCTGGAGAGTTAGCTCAGTTACTAAATTGTTTGCCATGCAAACAAGGATGATCTGATTTTGATCCCAGTACCCTTGTAAAAGGTTAGTGAGGCAGGTATGTGTCAGGGTCCCCAGGGCCCGGTGGGCCTGTTCAGGCAGATCCTGTAGACTTGCCGGCCAGCCAGTCTAGCCAAACCTTCAAACTCCAGGCTTACTGAGAGACTTTGTCTCAAAACACAAGATAGGGAGTAGTTGAGGAAGACACCAGCCATCGACATCTGGCCTCCACATATACACAGGCAGGTAAGTGTACACACCTACACACATGCATGCACACACACTACACATGTGCTTGCTAATGAGTCAGTCAGTCATAATAACAAGAGAGCTCAGATGACGGAAACTCAGAGGCTGAGGTGGAAAGTCAGTAGATTTCTGTTGCAACATGTAGTGTGGCCTTCTTAAGATGCACTCCTCATGTTATGGGGAGCTAGCAGTACTAGAGAACTCAGCAGTGTGGGCAGAGCTCCTGGTGTAGTGGAAGCAGTCTTCAGAACCCTGCCTCAATAGCACTTGTCAAACTGCACCAGTTCACTTAGCCCAGGTGAGGAATGGATGCAGAAAGTCCGTCTCCACTGCCACCAGCTCCTCTTGGGACCTAAGGGCACCTTCTTACATACTAGGCATCTGGCCATTCCTAAGAGCAGCTGAGGGAGCAGGGTAGCACCGAGTTTCTCACTAGTTGTCAGTGTTGTGCTGAAACCTGGGGTCTCTGTTCTGCTTCAGCTGCCACAGTTGCTGCTGCCACTGCAGTGGACCAAGCCATGTGACCCACCAGCCTGACTTGGCGATGGGTCTCAGGGTTTATCCCTCTTTCTGAGAACAGGACAAGTGTGGAGATAATAAGGACTTGTCCCAGAGTACGCAGCTCAGAAGCACAAGTCAGAGTTCATTTCAGGCTATGTTCTGACCTGAAGCTTGGATCTTCCCCAGCTCTGCTGAGAACATGGTGATTTCTTGATGGGTGCATACTGTTAATCTGGTGCAGAAACTGAGCCAGTGGCCCAGGATCTCAGGATATGGAACCACAATAAAGCTTTGTTTATGGTTACCTTCCAGACCTTAGGCCCTCAACATTTCTGTGTCTCAGTTGGTGCCAACACAAGTATACTGGTACCCTGCACCTGGTGGAGATACCAGAGGCCAAATCCATTGTTAATCTCAAAAGCATTCTGGGTACTCTCCTGGTGTGTGTGAAGGAGATGAATACAGGAGAAGTGTGTGGCATGTGTAGTAGCTGACTGATACTGGCTAGACCAGGTACCAGTCCGGCTCTGAAGACCAGGAAGGGCTTCTATTAAAAATTTATATTGATTAGGGTATGTGGACTCTCAAGAGATATTTCTAAATTCCAGATTCCAAAAAAGAAATTATTGGTTCATATTGGCTATGATTATGGTCTAATTCTGGTACCAGATCAAATTAGCCACTTTTGCCCTACTTTTTCAAATGCCGATCTTAACACTCTCCTATACCGTGGCGAGTCACATGCCTTACCACGGCAGAACACATCCTGCTAGCTGTAAGATGAGCATGAAAAGAGTAACTCCTCACAAGGTGTGGCCATGACTGACTGACCCAGCTTATCTCCCAGCCAGTCCCATGACTAAGGGATCTTCTGCATGCAGTGAACAAATCCCATGAATACACACACCTCAGAGATGAAGGAGTAATTCACTGAAAAGAGCTGGAAGGTGATTCTCAAAGGGAGGAGGACTAGATCAAACTGTGCAGGAGACCCAGCAGGAAATTGTCCTTACCTCTTGTCCTGTTCCAGAGAAAAAGTTCTTACCCAGAGCTGAGGGTAACCTATGATCACAAGAACATGTAGAGTCAAAGGTAGACATCAGGCAGAACACCAGATTAAAAAAAAAAAAAAAAAAAAAAAAAAAAGATCCAGAGCCATGGTGGTGCATGCCTTTAATCCCAGCACTCAGAAGGCAGAGACAGGTGGATCTCTAAGTTCAAGGCCATGTTACAGAACTAGTTCCAGGATATCCCAGGGCTACCCAGAGAAACCCTGTCTCAAAAAAAAAAAAAATGTGGGGGAGGACAGAGGGAAGAGGACAGGCATGCAGGCCTTTTAGTGTGTGCAGCCAGGGAGATTAGAACTGAGGGTCCCAGGTGCAAGGACTGAGCATGCTTCTTGAGATGAAAAGTGGCAGGGTCAGCAGCAGTCATAGCCAGGACTGTGCCACTCTGTAAAAGCAGGCACTGCTGTCACTGGACCCCTTATGTCACAGAACCCCCAGTCCCGTAGCTCCCGATTCAGAGTCAGCAAGCTAAGGCATCCCCAAGGCCTTGTCTGATATTTGCATTCAAACCCCAACTGTTTCATTCTCGGGCTTGTTCTCCTATCCAACCACAGGGACTTGTTGCTTCCTCAGTGTCAACTTGAACATGTCACTACAACCTGGCTGCAGTGTTCAGTAACTAGGCCACAGTCTTTAACCTAACACCAATGGGAGCAGCGTCTTCCAGTTACCCTAGTTACACGGGCAAGGCTCCAAGCTGGAGACACTGCACGTGGCTGCTATTTAGACCTTTCTAGGGTGAGCAGTACACTTCCTAGTCCTGGACTACCCTGGGGAGTCAGCACTTGCTTTGTCCAGTGTTTAATTGGAGAATGCTTGCCTTTTAAATGGTTGTATTAGCCCAAGGTATGACCTCAAGAAAGGTCCAACTAAAACTACAAGGAATAGAATCTGAGCGGCCTGACCAACTGAAACTCTTGTTCTAAGCAGGAAGATAGTCTGAGGGGGTTCTGTGCCTGAGAACTGTATCTTGTCCTCCCTTCCCTCAATGGCGCCCTTCCTCTAACACCCTAACACCAGCTGGTGGAAACCCCAGGGCTGATGTGCCTGCAGTTTCTGGTACCACTTTTATTATGTCATCTCCGAATGTCACTTTCTTCTCATTTTTTTTCTTTTTGGTTTTTCAAGACAGGGTTTCTTTTTCCAGCTCTGGCTGTTCTAGAATTCCCTCTGTAGACCAGGCTGACCTCAAACTCAGGGATCAGCTGCCTCTACCTCCCAAGTTCTAGGATTAAAGGTGTATGCCACCACTGCCTGGCTCTCATTGTCCTTGGCTAGGCAAAGTTCTGCTCAGTGACCATTATGTGTGCCAGGAGCTACTTGTCACATATCTTGCATCCAGTTGTGATCTGGGCACTGCTGATAGACCAGGGGAATTATTAACCTACCCATGGCCTTGAGAAGGGAGACATGACTAGCCAAAAGATGTAGTATAAGAAGGGATCAGATGCGCTGAGGAGGTTCTCATAGTAACGTGGACCTGCTATGCTGGAACGGACCCCTCTCCAAGCCTCATGTTACTTAATTTTTCAACAGCTGTACACAGTAGATGTAAGTGGTTTTCCTAGAGAGGTCAAGCAACCTGATCAATGCAAGAATTCAAGCTAGACATACCCATCCAATGCCAGAGCCTGGGCTCTCCTCCCCTTCCATCAAGCCCTCTTCATCAACTCTGCCTGCTTCCCCAGGCATCTGGTTGACTCTCTAGGTCAAGGCCACGTGACTGCCTTTCTCCCTTTCCTGTCTAAGACTCATGCCTTCTGCCTGTACTTAGAACTTTACTTTGTCCCAACACCAGTTGCTTTAACACAGTTATTTTCTGAGTGCTCAGCAGAGATATGGGTGTTCTCACCTTCTCTTCCCCACCTGGATGAGCTGGGGGTAGCAGCAGTTGTCTGTGTCCAAGGCTGCATGCCAACCTTCTGCACATCACTCCCATCTTAGAAGCAGAAAATCTGAGGCCTTGGTCTTTCTGCCAACGCAACACTAATCCTTTCAGGACTTTATGAACTGCCCCCTTCACTCATCTGACATGGTTTAGGTATGGCAGGTACAGAGGCCCCCGGGTCACAGAAAATGAGATGTTTTCTATCTTCATGGCTCAGTGGCTAGGAGAAGCAATCCCCAAATGCTACAAAGAAGAAATGTTAATGGACACAAGTACACTGGGCACAAGTGCTGGGAGTAGAGAACAGAGCAGGCATCTTAGAGCAGGGAACATTCCAACTGGATCTAGAGAGGCTCCCCATAATACTCTCCATGTATTGAATAGAGCCAGAGTGGGTGAGCATCCCAGACAAGAGAATGAACTTCAGGGAAATAGGGACCAATATTGGACCAGAGGCCAGCAGGTAAGAGCTAGGTGGTAGCCAAGCCTTGGGGAGCTTAAATTATACTCCATAAGTGACTTGGATCCAGAAACAGGTTGTGTTCAAGGGACTGACAACTGGGTCCTGAATTACTAGGGCAGATTAGGTAAGTTAGAAAGACCACTAATGGCATCACTAATATTTCAGGGAGCTTTGGGAGTGCAGCCACAGGTGCTAATTCCATGAGTGGAGACCACAGGCAGAGCAGAGCAGAACAGAGCTCCCAGTCAGCTAAGCTTCCTCCACAGGAGCTATTGAGGCAGAGCGACACAAAGCTAGACACTGGCTATGTCTCCTCGTAGTACTCAGCTGAGGTTTGCAGCACAGCCTGGCAGAGAAAGACTGCACACACGGCCCAGGCCAGCTGACAGCTCCAGTGCTTCCTTCAGTGAAATGGGTGCAGCCCTCCTGACCTTACAGCCCTGTTTGTTCTCCCAGTCATGTGCCTTCTTATTCAACTCCTCGAGGCTTCCTCCTTCCATCCCAGGCTGTTGTGATCTTTCTCCCCAGATCTTCGCCATCCCAGGATGTTATGCTAAACCAACTTATAGACATGGCTTTAAAAATGTAAGCCTGTGCCGTGGTGGGTAGAGAACATGGGTCATTTCAAGCCAGCCACTGGCCATTTTTGCAAACCCATAGGAATCATGCAGGGCAGCTTGTTCAGCTTTTTACACCAAGGATCCCATAAATAAATCTTGGTGCATATAGGCTGGAATATGGATATAGAGGCACTGTATAAATAATGCATATTTACAAAATAAATGCATCAATATATTAGTGTGCAGCTATAACCAAATCACCTAGTTTAATAGTTGTAGGGGCTGCAAGGAGCCGCCAGGTGACTTCCATCCATCAGCACGCATCAGCATTAGAAATGACCACCAGAAGGGAGGGAGAGTCCTCCTGCCTGGTGACCTTGAGGCCTCTGGTTTGAGGCAACTGGTGAGATCGCAGGTGGATACCCTGACACACAGCCTTTCTGCCAAGGTGTGACACCTACTGTGGCCGTGTGTTCCTGCAGATGTCTTGAGGCCTGCTGCCGAGCAGAAGGCTGATTAGCACCAAGTTGCAGGATGTAATGGGTTGCACCTCCAGGAAGATGGCTGGCTGGGCCAAAAGGATTTTCTAATTATGCAGATTCACTTTGGCTTGCTAGTGAGTAGACTTCCTAAGTGACTCTTCTGGGAACCCTATAACTTTCAGCCCCCCACCATGAAAATAGGGCTGGGTTTTCACAGAGTCGGTGTCCATCTCCTCCACCTCTCTCTGAGCTCTGAATCCCACTGGGCATCTGGCTCCAACATCTGGAGCTCAGGAGAAGTGGCTGACAGAATGGCTGGAGTGAACAGCCCTCCCCTTGGTTGTAATGGCACAATGCTGGATTTCAGTATTTTAAATGAAAAATATATGCAGTTAGCTGTGCGCTGACAGTGTCCTTGAGGATTTGACAGTGAGATTTTCCAGCAGTTGGTCTTCGTTAGGATCCTGGCAGTGTTTAATAAGGCAGTGGAACTGCTGGCACCTTGGGCTCCTGTTTGTTCTCCGAGGGCTCGGGGCTGCTGCGGTAAGCACACCGACCAGAGCTGATCATTACAAGGGCGTACGCCACCATGAATAAAAATGTCACACGTTTTCCCATCTCACAGCGGTACAAAATGTCAGTCCTGTCAAACACACATTGCAGGGAGCTGTGTGCAGTCCGTACAAATTGGAAAGCTGCATATTCCCCCAGCCTTCTGATATTCTTCATTTGAAGCTGAAGAAAAACAGTTGTTAACCTATTAGCTGGGATTTTAAACTCTGCTGAGGCTCTGGATGGTAGACTCTGACACAGATAGGAATGTATTCCAGCGTCCAGGAATCTTAAACCAAGTTCTCCATCCATCTGTTCCTAGACATGGAAAAAAAAAGATCCACTCCCCTGTCTAGCAAACCCAACTGTCTTTCTTTAACAGACACACTGGGGAAATTTTGGGATATTTCATATCTAAGCTTCCTAATGCTTCCATACCTGCATTCCACTAAAAGAAAAGAGGGAAAGAGAAAGGCTCTTGCTTTGGGAAATAGCCCTAGAGCTCAGCCTGGTAAGTTAAGATACCTCTAGGTTAAGGTTGTTTCTGGCTTGACAGTGATGGCACAGGCCTTTAATCCCAACACCCAAGAGGCAGAGGCAGAGGCAGCTAGATCTCTGTGAGTCTGAGGCCAGCCTGGTCTACAGAGCTCCAAGTCATCCAGTGATACACACAGAGAAACCCTGTCTCGGGGCGGGGGTGGAGGGTGTCCTGATAAGAAGCAAGCCAAGAATGTTCTAAAGACAAAGTAACCCAAGTGATGAGGATAATCTGTTGATACAGGTGCTTGCTTAAGGCCTGAAACGACCTGCTGCTAGGTACTCATTCATGGGTGGACATTTGTATTGTTGTTACCATAGGCAGGCCTGTACCAGAAACCGGAAGTCACTATGTGAACCCCCAACCTAACCACCACTGAAGACTGCCCCTCTTAGGGAAGAGAGGAAGCAAGATGTCCTGCTCTGAGGAGTGGGAAGAATGGGGAGCATTCAGGGAAAGCAGCTCTGGGGGCAGCAGGATTCCATCAGGTGGTGACTGAGAGCTGGTATAGGCCCAGTGAGTGTTGAGAAGGACACAGGCACATGGGAGATAGAGCAGCTGCTCTGAGGGATGGCGAAAGACGGCCTCTTGTGATGGGCTAAGAGCTGAGGCCTGGGGACAAAGCCTGCATCTTGACAGCTTGCTGAGCATAGGGATTTTTTTTCCCAAAATTTCAAACAAGTTTTATTCCCATATAGTCCAGAGACCTTTCCTTTGCTTAAACTGCACACGGGGAACATGATTCTTTAATGTGAACAGTAACTTATGTCCTGGCTCCACTACTTGGGTGACTTCATGACTGGGTAATAGTGCCTCTAGCCTTAGCCCCTCTTCAGCGTCCCTGGCTGCTGTGAGCATAGGGATTTGACCAGTTCTCTTGGGCTGGGAAGTGAGAGATTATGGAGTTTTCTTATCTGTACCACTGCAAAATTAGGTGGAAGCTTTTGTTTTTATTTCCTATTGCTGTACTGTTTGGAGTGGACACTGTTCCAGAGATGATAAATGGGTCTTGCTTTTGCTGAGCTGGCCCTGGCCCTTAATATACTGAGCAAACTCTCACCAGGCAGGGCACAGACCTAGAGAAATGCAGGCGGCATTTCAGACAGGCCTTCCCATGGGGTTAAGCAGACTTCACAATATAGAGAGCTCCAGGATGTCAGGAAATAGCATCATGGGGATTTAGGGGAGCAGTGCCCTGGGCTCACGGAGCATATGTCACCATCTGCCTTCCACTGCTGAGTGTATTGTGTATCTTGGAAAGTGTGTGCATTTGTGGGCATACCTGGGCTTGAATTGTGTCTGTGCCACCTGTTAGCTGTAAGGCTTGGACTAGTGAGTCACTGAGCCACCTTGCCTCACTGTTTCTGCCTTTTAAAGCAATGTTGCCTTCTCTGTAGCATTCTTGAGACCAGTTATTTGTTAAGCTCCTAGCATAGACCTGGTACACAACATGTACCAAGAGCCAGCATCCCCTCTTGGTGTCGAAGAACATGTGGAGGTCTTTCCTCTCACCTCACCACCAGTGAGACTCCTGGACAATGTCACCCAGGCACCCTTGATGGCATCCCAGATGGCCATCAAGTGGAGGGAGCAGAAAGGCACCTGCCTCCTGCTTCTGTTTGGGTGAAGAATAGTATAGTCAGCAGAGCCCCCTGCCCCTGCCCAGCCACCAGCCGCATCTGGTACCCGACCTCCAACAGCCAATGAGATGCCACCTATTCAGGCCCTGCACCTGCAGCAACTGAAAACAAAGGGCTCCCCTCCCCCCTGCCCACGTCTGGGCCTCCTCCCTCCCCTGCCACCGTCCCCCAAGCTGGCTGGGTCACCCAGCACCATGCAGCCTTCCCTTCCAGCTGCCTGGCCGCTTTTGTTCAGCATGTGAACTTCCCCGTCAGTGGGGCTCCTTGCACGGGAAGTAATCAGGAATCTTGACAAGGCTTCAAACCACAAATGCCACTACAAATTAACCAGCACCACTTACAAAATACTACTCCTGTCAACATTGGAGAAAGTGTGGGGCTATTCAGAGCAGCCTAAGAGGCTTTCAGCACAGCACAGCACAGCATGCACGCACGCACGCACGCACGCACGTGTGGAAGGCAGGGTATGGCAGAGAGCCCTGGATCTTGAGCCCAGCCCCTCTTGAGAGCACTTGCCCAGACCCTCTGCCAGTGCTACACCTATCCTTCAGGACCACCTTCATTCCCAGATGCCCTCTCAGCATTTGAACAGGTGGCACCTCAGGACAGCAACGGTGACATGTGAAAACCACCCTGTAGGCAACAAACAGGCAGAGTCTGAAGTGCATCCCAGGTGTCTCTCTTCCAGTATGCTATAAGGGAAGATGAGAGATTTCTGTTTCCCTGTCTATATGGTAGGAACCTGGCAGAGCCTTCATCCCAGGCTGCTCAGCACCACTGGCATGTTCTGGGTACCCCTAGCCCTTCAAGGGAGCTCCTAACCCCCTACTTCTCCTCTGCCCCTTCCTACGATGTTGGCGCTCAACAGGCAGATGGCCACTCTATCCTCAGCCATGAAGTCAGGGTCCTTCCTGTTCAGCATTTTTGTAAGACTATCTACCAGACAAGAGCTTGTTACCTCTGCAAATGCTTTGGGTCCAAGGATCCCCCACTCCTTTCTCATGTCCTGCTGAGCCACTCAGGTCCAGAACACATCACCAGGGCCTGGTATGCTCCAGCTGGCCTGGCTGAAACTCTGAAGCAGAGACATGCATTTGATCCTCCCCAGCAAGCAGGATCAGCTCAGTCGTGGCTGGGTAAAGAGAACTGGAAATAATGACAGGAGTTGGGGACAGAAGAGAGCCGTGCCTCTGAGAGCTGGTTGGGCATTTCAAAGGAAACACTCCACAAAAATATCACTTCAATACACTCCCCTTTGGAGGCATATCAAAAGAAGCCCTCTTTTATTTCCATACCTTGCATAATAGCAGATTTCCAGTCCCAAAGAGTAGCAGAGCCTTGCTCCTGGCCCAGAGACCCTTTGTAAAGCCATAGAAAGCTTTGTCTTCCCCTCCCAACAGGGTCTGCTTCACACACAGGTCAGAGTATTGATGTGAATACTAGCCAGGAAAATTAACCAGGTGAACTCTTCCCTCGTTAAATAGCAACAGAGTGTCATTTTGAATTCTTTCACGCCTGTTCTGTTCCCAGCACATTCCCAGGACAATCTGAGAAACCCGGGACCCATCCAGCTTCCCCTCAGCCTCTTCCATGGCGCCTGATGAAGTCTGTAGGGAAGAAACGATGCAGATCACAAATAGCACAGAAATGATTGAGGTCAACCTTTAGGGCCATCCTTGGAGACCAGTTCTCACCGGCAACTGCCCCGTTGGTCATGCCCACCTTTTGTGCCAGAGGTTCCTCTCCAAATGTCCTTCCAGGGAAAGTTGTCTCTTCTCCCTCTCCCCTTGCATACCCCAAGCTTGGCACGCACAGCCCTTGGGTTTGATCAAGCACTTGTCTTCTTGAACCTCAGTGACCACCCCACTTCTTAAGTAACATTTCATATCCTTTTGCATCCCTTTTTTTCTCCACAGTGAAGTGTGACTTTTACCTCATAAGGACATTAAAGGGTTAGTCCTAGATCGTCATCCATTAAGGATGGAGGGATTTCATGTCCATTCCTAAACAGCTGCCCATCCCAATGTAGACATCATAGAACTCCCCTCCAAAAAATGATTGTCTTAAGATGGTACCCCTCTTCTGCAGGCCTATCTTCTGCTTCTCTTGGTGTCCCTATGCAGACCTCCCCTCCCCTCAGCTATGCAACCCAAAGTAGCAGCCCCCACTCACTGTAGAGGACTCTCTGAGGTAGCAAATGTGCCAGATGGACAGGCAATGCCCCTGACACACACAAACTGCTCCCCAGACATCTGAGATGCCCCCTCCTTTCTCATGTACACTCAGCTGTCTGCCCCCTGCCCAGTCAACGCCTAGTAGATGAACATTTTCCATCCCATAGCCATACGCAGGATACCCACTCATCTGTGCAGGGTGCCCGCTCATCCGTGCTGCCCAGGTAATTAAGTTGATATTCCAACACCACTTCCCCCCTGACCTTTTAGAAACAATGTGTTTTGCTGCATCAACAAATTAACTGCAAATCAGATGCTGTCCTTGTAAATGTGGATTTCATATCCAATGAGCATATTTCCCTGGCCCACACAACTGACAGAGAAATACCCAGGGCTAGGCCAAGACTGACATAGGCCACAGAGACCTGCTCTTCTCTGGGACCTCTGTGCCAATCACACTTTCAGACCTCCCTACTCTTGTGTTCACATCTTCCAGAGGTCCAGGACTGGAAGTTGGGCAGACCTCCAAGCCTAAAGAGGAGCATTTGGCTTCCTGTCCATTTTATGCTCCAAGAACAGTGAAGTTCCTTGTGTTCTGACTACATCCCTCCCACTAGATTGGAAGAAAAGCCACCCTTCTTAGCCTAACTTTCAAGGCTCTCTTGTATTTGACTCCCACCAGTCCCTCCAAGTCTAAGCCTGCCACATCTGCATATCTAGCCTCACTCTTGGAGCACTGTGGCTCCCCTGTACCGTGCACCCAAAGTCTCTACCAGCCACATCTCGTAAAAAGAATGGTTCCTCTGCACCTTTGCTGAACATGGCATCCCTGTGTTCCCACTGCCTTGTGACTGACCCCTGTACTCTAGGCCCATCCTCCCATGGATCCTACAACTAGTACAATCTGGTGACTGATTGGAAATGAAGGGAAAGACAGTGGTCACCTGTTGTCAATGTTTTCTCTTAAGGCACACGTCCCTAACATGGATGGGGCCAGGGAGCTCCATATAACTTGGGAAACTCAATTGAACAAGAATAGAACAGTCATTGGACTAATAATGCCTGCCTTGATTCTTCTGCTGTGTGACCTCACACCAGTAATGTAACCTCTCTGGGCCTCTATTTCCTGTCTCTAAACTAGAAATAAACCTCTAACTTGCTTCACCAGGAACTAGGGGGCTCAAAAGGTAGAACCAAGATAGAAATTCTTTGATTATATCTAAAGTCCAGTGTCCTTCAACAGAGCCTGCCTAGCTGACAGCACATAACTTGAAAAACCAAGATCCTTGTGCCCCCAGGATTTTTCCAGAAAGACCTGAGAATATGACAGGGATGTACAATTGGGCAGCCCTGTCTCATCCTCCAACCTGAGCCTCCATGGCTCTAATTGTGCTCTTGGAGTGCACACAACAGTGGCCTAACAAAGGAGTTGTTTGCAGCTCCAGAGTGGTCAACTGAGACCTAACACACACCCATGCACAGAGCCCAGTTATGATTGCCTAGCAGAGCTGTGAAGTCCTCATGATGCAAAGACTTTTTCCTTGATGGAAGTCAGACCTCACTGGAGTATCCACTGCTGGAGGGAATGTCTTGTCCTTGCATGAGCCTTAGCCATGGAAGCTGTTTCATCAGCACCCAGTGGAAGAGCCTTTCCAGTGTACGGTCTTTGGCAGGTATGCTGTGCTGACTGACCTTCAGGACCTCCAGCCCCCACCCTTCTTGCAATAGCCCAGCTCAGGAAGTACCAAGTGCACAGTTAACAAAACTCTTAGCCAGTAATCCCCAAAGTTTGTGTAACTGCATATCTATCATCAGAATGTGAAGATTCACATACAGTGTGATCACTGTGCCCCACCTGGCCCTGTTCACTCTGTGTGCAGCCTTTCCAGCCTCCCATTGCGACCATGAGAATGTGAACTTGAGATTAAGAGGCCTGAGCCCACGCTGCTTCAGGATTGTGTTCCACACCGTGGGAGCACTGAGTGGATCTTCCTCTCACTTTTGTTCCTTATGAGCAGATCCCACTGTGGCTCTGTGAGCTGCTTACAGGGAGCCTCAGCTGGTGGAGCAGGGGTTCCGAGAGCTCCAGTTCCTGATGCTGACTGTCACTAACACTGCCCTGCTCTTTAGGCTCCTAGAGCCCCGACTCTTGCTACTTTTGAGTCATGTTCCCTCCGTCCATGGTTGGCTTCCACTGAGGCTGACTTCTGCACAGCAGTGTGTTTTTCATCTTTTCCTGGTTTTCTTTGTCCTCTCTTCCCACTTGAACTGCAACCATTCATTTGCCCCTTACAGCCTATTCTCAGCTCTTCCCCATTCCCATCTTTGTCCTCTGGAGCATCCATCTGGGATCAAGAGATAGCCACCTCCCACTGAGATGACTTAAGACGGCAAGCGGGGTGATCGGACATGCTTTTTTATTTGTATTTCATTAGGCACAGAAGATGGGGTCAAGCAAGGGGAGGCTAGAAGTGGGGGAGACCTGGTATCCACAGCCAGGAATGTGCAAGGTCTCACTAACCCTTTCTACCAGTCCTCGAGGGTAGAGATGTGGATGTCCATGCTGCTTCAATGAGGGCGGGGAAACCGGAAATAGTTATGTCATGGCCCATGGAGAATAAGTGGGCAGCTGGGATTCTAAAGCTCTCTAACCCCAGAGGCTGCCTGCTGCGCCTTCTGCCACCAACAGGCATGGAAATAACACCGGCTAAAGGTGACACGAGGTGAGGACCATGGGAAAAGACAATGGTGGCTATGCAGCAGCAAAACTGCAAATGTGAAAGAAGCAGGAGAAGTGGCAGGGTCAGGACAGGACAACTGGCCAGAGAGAACTCATGCCCCACTTCATCCTCTTCTTAGAAATGACTTAGGAGCTCTGTGCCCTTCTGTCCTACACACTGCTGTAAGCCATAAAGAGGAAAAAACATGGCAGCCATGCCTGCCTGTCTAAGCAACGTTCCTAACTACAGAAGGGACACCAGGCAGCTTGGCCCTCGTCCAGCTAATGACCAAAGATCTGGAAAGCCACAGTTCATCTTCACGCACACTTGCTCCCTGAGTGCTGCACTACCAAGACCCTCAGGCTTCAGGAATGCCTGCCACCTAGGCCTAGCCTTCTAGGGATCGGGTGCAGAGACCATCCCGATGGAGGCCAAGTCAGCGCTGGCTGAGAAGACATGTAATACAAGCCCACACCTCGGAACCACATGGGGAATTCTGAGTAAGGCACGTAAGGAGTAAAAGAAACAAGTGGGCTTGATTTTAATAATATTTCACCCAAAGTTCCCAGAGTATTCCCATCAACATGAAATCAGTATAAAAATTAGTAATGAGATGTTTTACATTCTGTTCTAAGTCTCTGAAATCTAGTGTATATTCTACACTTTTAGCACATCTTGGTGCTGAATGTCCACCTGTGGACATTGGCTCCTGTGCTGGCCATGTCTGGCGTAGTCATTATCAAATGGTGGCATAGCTTTGTGAATCAAGTGACTGATTGGATGAGAGCTAACTAGAGGTCCTCAGTCTTGAACTTAGATCTTTTCTGTCCCTTGCTTTGCCTGCCTTTTCCTACTTGTGTTCAAGACATGTCAGACTGTTGAGAGGACAAAATCTGGCTTTAGAGAGAAAGCTTCATGAGAAAAGCTGAGAAGTTAGGCCACGGTTGATCCACATCATGACTGCCAAAGCCAAACGTGTTCTTCAAATTGTATTTGTTCAGCAGAGCAGACTCCTTCCTCCCCAAGTCCCATTCACCCTCCTGCAGGCACAGCAGTAGATCCCTCCAAGAAATAGACTGCTTAAAATGAGAGCATGAGGCTAGTGGGCCAGATGCTTTCCCATAAGCCAGTCACGTGTCAACAGAGGCTCTGCGCACTTACAGTACTGGAGACAGTATCTGACCTGCACTGGGCTGTGAAGGTCAAGACCACATTTGCCAGGTCAGTCGGAATAGGGAGGTCACTCCTCCTCTAGGGGCAGGTAGGAAGGAGGCATCAGAGCCCAGTGCCACTTGAAGGTCTTGTTGAACTCTGGGAAATATTTACATTAGTGCTGCTAGCGGAATCTAGGCATGCCAACTGAGGTCAGGAACTGATGGTTTTGAAAGTGGGTGTGGTGTAGTGTGGTGTGGTGTGGTATCATGCTGCAGTTTACAAAATCTCCCTGACCTGAGAAGAAAATGCAAATCAGAGCAAGGGATCCTTGAGACAGTTGTGATGATCCAGGCCAGAGAGGAGGCGGAACTAGAAAGGTAGCAGCCAGAGGGCAGGACGGTGTGGGTGAGGAGCAGAGGGGACCCCACAGACTCCAGGCTCTAGTGTGGATACCTCGAGACTTTTTCCCAGGCCGTGTGTAGAGATGCATAAGGCCCATCTTGATGTGAACTGATGTTTTAAGTTTCCACTTTAATGCAGCAACAAAGACTCCATCCCTCTCGGCCGCCGCCTCCCAAGATCCAGCGCTCAAGGCCCGTGAGTAGCCGGTGGTGTGTTCTCCCCATCTAACACTGCCTGTTCCCACTCCCCTGGCCTCACTAAACCTGAGAGTGTGGACTCTCCTGCCTGGCACAAGGAAACTGGGAAATGGGTTTTTCAGCTTCTCCCTGCTACGTGGCATGAGCTGGAACGTGCATATTCCTGGCTTCTCTCTCCTTTTTCTGAATCAGCTCAGTGACTTGCAGGCTGGAGCCATGGGTAGCCAGGCTGCTGTGTGCAGCTTCGCATCATTTAAGCGAATCTCCCAGGGAGAGCTGTATTCCTAGCCACTGAGCTTTAATGGCTCACTGCAAATGCCTCTTCCTCACAGAGGAAGCCGCCGTCTGCCAGCAGGGGTCTTATTCTCCCTCGGTCTTGGTTGGAAAATATCTTTCTCGCTGTATCTTCCCAAGAGCAGAAAACATAGTGCCCTGTTAAATGGATGCAGGTACTATCCCCTGCTAAGCTCTGTGAGGAGAGATGCCTACCCACAAAAAAGTACTGAGGAAGGCTAGGAAAGCAGAACAAAGTCAGTACCAACCACCAACATCCGCGAACAGAGAAGGCCATGGAGAAAAGCCCATGTGTTTTAAAGAGAAATGCCTTGGCTGGAGACATGGCCCCATGATAGAATACTTGCCTGACGTGAGCAGGGTCCTCGGTTTGGCTCCTGGCATCAGTGCTGAGCATCTGTGAGCTTCTTTCCCCATGGACACAGATCTTGTCCACAGTGGGATGTAACTTTATCAGAGTGAGAAGCCTACTAGGATGTATCGTTGGGGCTGCTTCAGGAAGGATTACTAGTCTATTGTCCGAGGCAGCCATGCCTAGGCACAGGAGTCAGCTACAAAAAGAGGGGTCAGAGACCTCAAAAAACTAGTGTGGAAGCCCTTCCCAGTACATCCCTCCAGAGCCATCTTATGGAGGCACAGAGACCATGCTGTGCCAGGATAAGCCTACGCCTGTTTGAATCCATGGTGGACATGTCCAGCATCCATTGGGTAGCTACTGGCTGGGTGAATGTCAGATGTCCTGTGGTTCTGTTTCTTCTCTTCCCGATTGAGTGCAGAAGTTAAAGGTTTGGGTTAGGGAAGGGGAGTATAAATAGTTCCATCTGTAAGCTGGGAGTCTACCATCCAGCCATATGAGGTGGTGGAGCCATTCAGTACCCCTATAAAAATGGGATCAACACAAACCCCAGGAGGCAGAGCTGCCAACGGTTTGGAATTTCTACTTCCTGTCATCAGAAGGAAGGAACAAGCAGCAAAAAGACACACTTTAGGGGACAGGAAATACTTCTGGGTCCAACTCATATAATATAGCAAATGTTTCGGTATAAACCTTGGCAGTGTGGATTGGGGATTCATCATCTGGACTGAATGCTGAGGGTATATGACACTGGGCAAGGACAAAAGCTATCTGACCCACCGTCCTCCGCTGTATACCAGGCCCTCATTCACAATGGCCTTCTGTAAAGGTGAACACGGATGATATTTGGAAGGCATTTTCTCTAACAGGTTTTCCACCTTACTACTTCTAAATAATGGCTCAGTTTATCAGAAGCCATTGTCTGCCTAGGATGTTATAGGGACTGAGCCATTGTGGGGGACCTCATCCCACCTGGGCCTCACAGTAGTGCTGTGTACTAAGTATTATGGTCACCCATTTCAGAAAAGATGTTTGGTACCTTAACCCTTACCAAGGATCATCAGACTATAGAAATGTAGGTCCCTTCTAGTGTCCCCAGTTCCCTACGCCTCTGTCTCTATGGAAATGAGACGACCTCAGCACACAGGACTGACACAGAGACTTCAGTTGGAAAAATTAACTGAGCTCTGGCCAGATGGACTTCCTGTAGGTCTCTGGGAAGGATTTTGTCATGGCAGGGGTAAGAACTGGGAAATATAAGCACCCTTAAATGTGCCCAGGACTGAGCTAGGTACTCCATATCTCACCTCTTCTTGTTCCATCCACAGAAGGCAGATGTCATTTCGCTAGTTCATAGCCAAGACTACAGAGACAGTAAGAGACCAGCTGACCGTTGAGACCAGACCTACCTCGCGAGTTCTCAACACATGACTTCTGGCAGCCATAGGTAGCTGGTGGGGAGCTCCAGGCAACTTTATAGGCCTAGGCTCCTGGACAGCCAGGGGTTCAATGTGATTCAAGATAGGGTAGCTCTCTGAGAAAAAAGCAAGTACTAGAGAGCTCTGGTGAACTTTAGTCTTACTATTGTGGAGAGTGGATAAACTGTAGGGTGCCCAAGCATCTGAGAACTTGAGGAAGCAGTGTTGTCCCAAATGAAGACTAGGTAGTGTCTGCCTCTGCCCCTAGCTAGGGCAGGAGGTAATTCACTGGCCATGTTCTTGGGCTCCCCCTCTTCTGCAAGTACCCACTGAGAGACAAACTAGGAGGGTACAAGATGTGTTGTATGGTGCCCAGGGTCCCCAGGCCACAGGGACTATTATTTATTCTGGATGCATTCATGCCAGCATGTCCCATAGACACCAGTCCACACTGGGTGGAAAGAAACTAGGGAGAACTGGATCATGGAACTCCCAAGGGTCATGGAGAGGACCACATGACATGATTCCATGTCAGGATTTGCTATAAACATGGCTAAGTACAACAGCTACTGGCCTGGGTGGCAGAAACACAGGACGGTGGGCACTCAGCCTCGACAGGAGGGACTGTGTAGCCCAGCACCTGTGGCTGGAGCTTGGCTCTGACCAGAGGATCCGAGGGGGTCTTCTTAATAAGGGGAAAGAAAGAGCAAAAGAAAATCATGTTGGTGTCTCCTGATGAAGGGCAGTGGCTGGAGCCACCAGGGAGAAGGGAGAGGCAGGCTGCTGTGGGCCCACATGTGAAGCACTTTATAAGCTCTCTATTTATTATTTCTTGCTCACCATTAAAATCAAATGTACTTGGTGCTTTTGTATTCAATACACACTTAACCCTGCCGACTTAGATTTCTCAGGTTTTGAATCCGGTGGGGAATTGGCTGGCTTCCCAACTTTCCCCTCTAGTCCCCAGAACAGATCTGGAAAGCCCTGTTTAGCATTCTCTCCCCTGGTGCTGCTGAGATCTTAGCAATGGCGGGCCAGCCCCTGTTGTGTATGAGAGTGGTTTCTCCCTCCGCCCAGACTCCACCCTTCCTAAGCACCCCACAGAAGAGGGGTGGCTCTGCTGAAGTACAGTGGGGTGTATCTGCATTGTCTGTGATTAAACCAGTTGTCTGTATGTCTCTAGGCCTGGCTGTGGCCTGCCCCTGCATGGTGTGTGTGTGTGTGTGTGTGTGTGTGTGTGTGTGTGTGTGTGTGTGTGTGTGTGTGTGTGTGTGTATGAATGAGAGAAAGAAAGAAAGGGGGGAAGGGAGGGGGAGAGAGAAAAAAAGAGGGGGGAGGGAGGGAAGGAAAAAGGGAGGGAGGGAGAGAGGGAGGGAGAACACACCATTACCTCTTATGCATGCCTTTGTGGATGTCTGTTTGTGAAACTGTATATACACTGCAGTCTCTGAGCCCTGGTACAGTTGGGTGTTTGTCTGTAATGATAATCCTACACCAGTGAGGAATGTGTGACTCTGGGTGGATCTGTAACCACAGGGGTGACTATCTCTAGTCCGTTGTGTCTTTCCCACCCTCCCTCACCCCTCGCTCCTCTCCCTCCTCTGTCTGTTTTATCATCCCTAATGAAGCAGTCTCCTCCATCGATCCTGCTGATTGCCAACCCATTCCTTTTGTTTGTTGGCGCTGAGCCATTCAGCAGCACTCTGACAGCTCAGCTCGTCTAATTAGCTCTGTTGTTCTTTTTCCCCATGTTTCACCACGTTGCAAGTTCAGTTGAAGTTGCCACAAACTTAATCCCCCCATTTCAGTAGCAAGTTCACATTCTTAACCTGTCTTCATTGTAGTAAGGAACAGCCCTGTGTGGGACAAGCTGGCAGGCCACAGTGTCTGACCTTCCTGAACTCAGTCCCCAGGTCCCTGGCCAGGGCAGGAGAGCTCTTCCACCCAGCTGCATTCTCCTCTTTTGCAGGCGGACTCTCGGGGGTCCAGGGGGCCTTGCTGGACAAATCAGTTTCATATGAGAATGGGAACAGATATAACCATGTATTTATTTGGCAAATGTTGGCCAAATGTCTGTTGGGTGGCAGGCACCTTTCTAATAACAATGACAACCACAACAGGATTTACTGATGTTAGTTTCCAGACAGTAACACTGGCCTGTCTACAAATCTTGCTGAGGTCCCACTATGTGCCAGGCACCTCACAGGGTTAAGACTATAGCAATCCATCTTCTCCTTCCCTTCCTTTTGCTATTAATAAAAGGGGGCATCTCGGTCACAAAGGAGCAGGCAGGCATTTCTGGAGCCCACACTCTGTGCCGTTCACACCAGTGTGTTAGCCACCCCCTGTAGTTAAGTCTTAACAATAACCCCATGGAGGAAGACTACATGTTTTGTGGAATGTTCTTGGCCTTTACCACATCTCTGATTTGCCAAAGAAGTCTGAGCTCAGACTGGCCGCTCCACAGGAAAATTTTTGGTTTGGTCAGACGTGCGCAGACCTGAGGGCTCCACGAGACTCTATCAAGACTGGTCTTGTATGCAGCCAACTTCTGTGATCTTGTTCCTAAGCCATTGTTCCGTGTCATCCACCAGTTGCTGGGGGCTGGGGGCTGGAGGAGGGTTGTTCTGAAGAAGGGCAGTAGGTAATGCAGTGTGTGCAGTCTTTCCCGGCTTGTCAGGCAGTGTCTCATTGCAGCTGCAGAGAAAGCACTCCCTATTCCTGCTGCAATGCTGGCTCGTCTGCATGAACGGCAAGACCACAGAGAGACATTCTCAGCTCTCTCCCTGAATCTCTTTGACATTAGAAGTGGTCAGAGGTGATGGTACCACACATAAAGTCACATAATACTGATTAGACCAGATGACACATTCTAAGAGTACCCAGAAACTCACAGCCTAACATCCACCATGGGCTCTGGTGGGACAAGCAAGGGGGCATCCTTCCTTCTGTGGCTCCACTGTGGTATTCAGAGGCAGCAGCTCAGAATAACCCGTCTACCCACAGTGTAGTAGGAGGGGAATGTAGGAAGTTGCCAATGCCCCCGTGTGCCCACTCCCCCCTCAAGCTGTGCTTCGTGCAGCATCCACTTGAGTCCCACTGGAAGACAGGGCATGCGGTGCCCTGAGAAAGAGGATGGCTTAGCTGGGCCCACTGGAGATGTCAGTTGCTCCCCCTTTCCCTTTAGAGAGGAAAATAAGTATCCTGTAATTCAGCTGTAAAGGAGTATTTTGAGTGTGACCCCCACCCCAAACAAATGTGAGTGGCACCTCTTTGTTCCACACACAGACTTCTGAATTCCATGAATAGGGTATTGCTGTTCTGCCTCCCATGTTGTTCACACCTTAGATAGCTCTGAGAGGCCACTGGGTGTGCAGATGAGGAGAGCCTCTCTGGCTTAAGTTCCAGAGAGCATATCTACACACTGTGGTAAGTGCTGGTGTTCCAGTGATAAGCAGGAGACCATGATAGCCCAGACCTGGACAGCCTGTAACCAAGCCCCGGGGCTGTTTACCCAAATGCTCACAGTGGTCCTGTGGGGATGTTATAACTTAACTCCTTCTTGGGGATTTCCCCATGCTCATCCTTAGGTCCGACCGCCTCGTCCACATGTCGTCAAGAGACCCAAGAGCAACATCACTGTGGACGGCCGGAGGACATCGGTCTCAAGCCCTGATCAGTGAGTACCGTTGCTCCCGCTCTCACCTCTCCCCAGAGCTCTGTGGTGACCAGGCATGTGGCCCCAGCCTTCCTCTTGGAGGCTCCTTTGAAATGCTGAGCAGGTGTTAAATAAGGCGGTCAGACAGGGATCCGAGCTTGGTCATTGGTGTCAGGGTCTGAGCCTCTATTGTCATATCAGAACCCTGGGCTGTGCTTTGAGTGGTGCAGCTCAAAGGCGCTCAGTCACATTCCACAGAAGGCCCCGGGCATCTTGCACTAAAGATGTAGAGTCCACAGGTGAGAGTAAGCTACCTCGACAAAGAGGCCTTCAAAGCCAGCCCCATTGCAGGCCTGCTGCTCCTCAAAGATTCCTTGGCATGAGCTTATCCAGAAGACATCCTTACCCTTGGTGTCTCCTCAGCCATAGCACTTGTGCTATTAGGCCTTTCCTTCAAACTCCCCCCTGACCTAGGGTACCTTTGAGACCCAGCCTAGAACCAGCTTTGGTCACATCTTGAGTGGCTGTTAGATAGATGGGAGACAGAGCCTGCCAGGTCAAAAGCTGTAGACAGTTCCAACTCCAGAGCCACATGGAGAAAGAAACACTGTTTCTCCTTGTCTGGGTGCACATAGCTGTAGACTCTACTACTCACCAGCTTCCTTGATTATCTTTAGAAATACCGTAGATATCACAGATCCATCTTGGCCTAGGGTCATTTGAGAACTGAAGGGGGAAAAAAACTATTCTTTGTGTGGAAGGGAAGAATGCCTCTCTTTACAAAGAACTGGTGCCAAAAAAAGAAATGGTTCCAAAATGTCAGGCTATGGCCTACCTCTGTGTACTTCATTTCTCCCACAATCCTCTGCTTTATAGACCCAGCCTTCCTAGATGGTCTTAACCATTCAGATGGTTATAGAACACCAGAGTGGGAAAATGTACATGTGTTTCTGGAGATGCTTGGATATGTGAGATATTGTGGAGGGGATACCTCAAGTTAGGGCAGATTTAACTTGGGCTCTACACATTGGTGTGGTGGAAATACTGAGGGACATCTCCTTTGCCATGGATTATTACTGCCCCCTTGTGGTGAGAATGCTGCATGGCTCTGGGTTTCCTCTTGCCTTAAAGATTTCTCTTGAAGGGAAAGGAATTAGCTACCTCTTCATAGCTGATCTAAGTGTCCTGGGATAAAGGCCACAGACCTGTAGATATTGAGTCATAAATTAAGGATATCCTTACATCACACACACACACACATACACACACCAGACTGGCAGCAGTTCACATCCTGTGGAAATGCATTCCCCACTTTGTGGTTCTGATTAGAGATTGTACTCACCAAGCACATTCATTTATGCTGTACCCAGTGACAGGAGTAATGCTTTAGTGTGTGCAAAAAGCCGGCTGTGTCAAGAAGGTAGCTCCTCCTGGTAATTGCCTTAGCCTGGTCGCATCACTTCAGTATTTTCATGTAATGTGCCTGTCTTAGATTTCTTTCCAGAAAGCATCAAGTTGAGATGAACTGGGCAAGAGTGTGGGGGGCTGGTTCAGAGGGCTGGCAAACACAGTGACAGGAATCAAAAGACACCTCACTGCAGCTCAGGCTGGCCAGCGGGTAGCAGAGGATGTTCTAAGACGTCATCGCTAGGGTTTCTCTTCACATTTTCTTAATGAGGAAGAGGCGAGGCTGTGTTCTCATCATGCCAATGACATTTTTGGTGCCACCCGGGTGTTTTCCTGCATCTCTTCCGTGCTGCCATCCCCTAACACCCCCCCATGCTCCTCCATTTCCAAATGCCATGTCACAACAGCACTTGGATGTGTTTCTCTCAACTGTCACCAGCTCCAGCTGGCAGGACCAAGTTCTTGAAACACAGGAAGCATCCAGTGGAAAATATTTTAATAAAACACACTCCTCAAATATTGTTCTGGAAGGGAAGGAAAACAGCGCCACCAATCTGTCAGCTGCATGTTGGGAGAGTTGGAAAGAGGGGCTGGGAGGCAGAGCCAGCATCTAGTGGTCTTTGTGGACGGTGGTTCCTGGTGCCACACGTGGACTCAGGACCTGGCCCTTTGATCCACTGTGACTTGTCTTGAGTCCTAGTTCTTTATCTCTGCTGGGCATATCAAAGTGCACTGGGCTCTCAGAGGATTCGGGCTGCAGCCTCTCACCTTCTGCCTGTCCCTGAATTTCAGCATATTCAATAGTTCTCTCTGGTCAGCAGGCTGGAGCCTTTTAGGAGTTGAGCACTCTGAGGTCCACCTAGTTCTAGCGCAGCCAGAGCTCTCGGCTGAGGTCCGTTTCTCCCTTTGCTGCATGACACATTGCTCCATATATGAATTCACTGTCCATTCGGTAGGCATGGCTGAAGAACTGCGAGGCACACATTAAGATGCCGTCAGAGGGGTTCCCATGCTGACTCATCTATTGACTTACATGGCCCAAAATGACATCTCCTTCCTGAATTAAGGTTTTCTAGCCCCTTTGGACCATTTCTTAGCATTTGGATAAGCCCTTCAAAAGATTTCTGGGGGGAAAGTCTGTTTTTCAGTCACCATTCACTGATTAACATGAGGTTAAGGGCTGGGGAAATGGCTCAGTAAGCATTAGGACCTGAGTTTAGGTCCCCAGTACCCTCACTAAAGCCTGGTGTCAGACTATAGCACTGGGGGGACTGGCCAGCCAGTCTAGCCAGCCAGTGAGCTGTGGGCTCAGAGAGAGACCATCTGAGAATGATGATATAGAGAGCAGTAGGGGATGACATCTGATGTTAGCCTCTGGCCTCGGCACATGTGCGACCGAGGCAAGGGCCTAGTGACACATTGATCTCCAGCTGTCCCCTCTTATCCCCTACTAGAAGGCTGCAGGGGGATCAGGGGCAGTAGTCCTCACTGAGTGGCTGAGAATGTAAAGGGACATCATCTGTGTATAGCCCTGGTTCATCCTCATGTGCAGCAGTAGGGCCAACTATGGGACCTGCGGTTAGAGACTTGCAGATGGCAGTGGAGTGCCCTGTTCTGACCACCTACCCTCCAAGCTCTCTAGACTGTGTGACTTGTTTCTCCAGTCACATGCAGATACAGATTCTACTTGCTTCAACCTTAGTTAAGTTCCCTCATTCTAAAGAAGAGCCCAGATTCAGCCAACCAGGGAACCATAAGCCTGCTTTCTTCTCCTACCAGTTTTGCTTGTCAGAATGATGCAGTGGCCTCAGAGACCACCTAGAGGTCAGGAAGGAGACCAGTTCGCTCTGATCCCATAGCTCTGACTCAGCTGCACATAAGCATTTGTACAGAATGCCCTCCAGGCTTCGCCTGGTTACAGTTTTGGAGTTCCTCAGTATATATGGACTTGTCCCTTGTATCTTGATAATTTCTGTCATTTGTGACTACAGGCATGTGTGTAAAGCAGGTATTCCTTCTTAACCCTGCCCCTGAGTTCAAGTCCCAGCAACCCATGGTGGCTCACAATCATCTATACTGGGTTCTGATGCCCTCTTCTGGCATACAGGTATACATGCAGATAGAGAACTTATACATAAAATCAGTAAATAAATCTTTTTTTTTTTTTAAGGAGGAAGGAAGAGCCTGGGGTAATACCCCTGCTTGCTAAGCTTTCTCTCATTTTATGTCACTATGAGACATGGGACCAACACTACCATTCCCTGTGGGCTGTGTGTGTAGGCACTTTACACATGACTTTTCATTACATCCAAATGAGAAATTGGAAGGAGGGGGATTTGAACTGTGTTTTATGATAATGGATGAAAGTTCATGAGTTTGATCCTGCCCTTGGTCACTCAGCAAGTTAGTTAGGAGCAGGGCTGGTTATGGGGTGGTTATGCAGCTAGTTAGTAGCAGAGCTGGGTTTCAATCCTACCTCTTGATGACTAAGCCATCCATCAGTGCTGGAAGAAGATGTCTGTCCCGTCCACTCAGTAGACAGGAACCACATTGCCTCATCCCTTCTGCCAGACATGCAGCCCGTGGGTTCTGGGCAGCCAGCAGCACTGGACATTCTCTAGGTGGGGACAACTGCAGGTGTGCCAGCTGCATAGACAGTCTGCCCTGAGTGGAGCCCACACTGCTAAGGGACAGCAGTGTGCAATGGCATTTGTCTCAAGTATACTCCATGGAGCCTGCACCAAGGCCTCAGAAGGTGAAAACATCGGAAGCCATTGCCACAAGCATTTGGGGAGGACCATGACCAAAGTCTGCATTCAGAACAGTCCTCTTGTGCCGATGTGCTTTACTGTAGACAGGCTACCCTAGCACAATGGACACGCCTCACATCCCTTGGTGTCGGATCTCAGTGGAGCCCAGAACTACCCCAACGCTGGAGTTAGTCATTTGGACAGAAGCCTGGTACACAGATGGACTTCCCCATGCTCAGGGTGGCATCCCAGCCCACCACCTCTTGAGGTGCCAAGGCTTCTCCACCACCTGAAGGTATCCAGAGAAGCCATAGTCACATCCTAAATTAGGGGACACATGACCTCCCATTCCTCCTCACCTCTTCAGCAAGTGCCAGTCTCAGTTCCAGAACACCTGGATGGTCACATAGGACCACAAACTTTCATTCTTGTGCCCCAGACCCCAGTGTGAACCTACA